>NC_084714.1:1306074-1629992 GCF_033807575.1 Cydia pomonella
GAATTGTGGATCGTACGTCTTTTTACTATGCGATAACTCAAAAACAGCTAAACTGATCATGTTTGCTATAGTTTTCATTTAATGTCTTTCTAGCTCTACTTTCACATTTTTTTGACCTATGGTACAAAAGTTAGAGGGGGGACACATTTTTTTTCTTTCGGAACGATTATCTCCGAATATATTCACTTTATCAAAAAATGTTTGTTGAAGACCTCTATTAGTTTTGAAAGACCTTTCAAATGATATCCCACAATGTAGGGTTGAAGCGAAAAAAAATTTCAACCCCACTGTACGTGGGCTTTTTATCGATTTATATATCCATGCCAAATTTCAGCTTTCTAGCTCTAACGAGCACGCAGCAAAGCCTCGGACAGACAGACGGACATGGCGAAACTATAAGGGTTCCTAGTTGACTATGGAACCCTAAAAAGAAACATCAGACAGAGCCTTTATAACAGCCAGAAATTCAAAGTGTGTAAATTGTGTACCTATAGCGCTATTTTAACACTATGACAAACATTTAATTTATAGATAATTCTCATAGCTTTCAAATTTTCATGCTATTTGGTTATCTTAAAATGGTAGACATCAACAAACTTCACTAAAGTTAGTCTATAAGATTATAATTATTGAAATGGTATAAAAACTAGTGGTACCATCTAAAATCAATCAGGGACTACTATAAATTCATCAGTTTATGGCTTGGATTTAATAACTGGAGACGCCTTGTCTGTAATTTTCTTTACAAAACAGTCTGCCGATTTTTGCGGGGAAGGGGCACATCAAATGTATAAATATACAAATAGCCATGTCAGATAAACATCAGTCCATATAATAAATATGACCATTGGAGGTTTTTGACAGAGGGATAAAAGAAAAGGCGACAAAAAGCGAGAAACGGCAAGGCTCTTAAAGGCGACTCCAGTTGTTAAATCCTCCAAGGTTTGTGGGTACTTGAACATTCTAATTAGGTACATGTTAACACTTACTTCGCAATGTTAGCGTTGGATGCCGCAACGAAGGCATCCACTGCCTTCTTGACCTCAGCCCATTGCGCGTCCACCTTAGCGGTCAGCGTGTCCGCGGGGTACGGGATCTTCAGAGCTTCATACTGCTTCTGGAAGTTGTCCACCATACCGGGGATAGGCACTGTCTGCTTGTACAGAGCCCAATTAATCTTCGGAGGCTCCGGGGGATTCGCTAGCACCCTTAAAAAAAGTAAAGTTTAACAAAACAAAATCATTCAAGAAATTATGTAATACAGGTCTAAAACTAACCTTCGAAGGTAACCATCGGACTTAATTTTGAAGGCGGCGAGGTTGGTCCTCTGCTCCGCCGGGACCCTCTCGGCCAAAGCGGCCCAGGAAATATTGCTCTGCGCGATTCTTTTCGCCATATTTCGGCGATTTTATAAAACAATCAGCAGAAAATTACACCCAGAACGGAACAGACAGAAGTCAAAGACGTCAAGTTACCATAGACAATTTTTTTTTTGTGTTAAAGCAACTTCATACGAAACGACAAGGCAAGGTGAGTGCCATGGCTCGTTTGGTTTAGTGTTTTTTGCACGATGCTAGTACGTAGTAGCATCGTGTGAAGGAATCGCATTCCTTACTATTATTACGCGGGAAGAATTTAAAAAGTTATCTATATTTTAGGGTCACGTAGTCATCTAGGAACTCTTATAGTTTCGCCATGTCCGTCCGTCCGCGGCTGTGCTCCGTGATCGTTATTGGTTTTTTTAGGGTACCTTCCATACATAATGGGTTTTATGTTTTTTTAGCTTAAGGCCAATAGTGTGGGGTGTCGTTGGATTGTGGATGTCGAAGACGAGCAAAGCGAATAAGCGCAAGGGCACTACCTACCTTTTCTCGAATCGCTTCATCGTTTTTGTGAACCCTCATAACTTGGATTTGGATTATACCTACCAGATTAACAAAATTCAACAAACAACGATAAACTTCAAAAAAATTTTTTTTGCCCCCGGCTTTCAAGAGATCTGAGGGCCTACCGCGAACCACGTTCGACGGGTTGCCTCCCTATCACACTTACGTACGAATTTACAAGTGCGACAGAGAGGCAACACGTCGAACGTGGTTCGCGGTAGGCCCTCTGATAACTTTTTGTCAGTGCAAGCCTCATCTTATGGTTTCGTCTTGGCAACATTTTACATGATTTTTTTTCAGAAAATTATTTCCATATACATTTAAACATCATACCATTAATTACATTACATAATAATATAAAATACAATTCAATTTTGATGGGATAGGTCTTTCAAAATGAATAAGGGTCGTCTCTTACCACCATTTTTTGGATAAAGTGAATTTTTCGGAAATAATCGCGCTGAAAGAAAAAAAAATGTCTTCCTCCCCCTCTAACTTTTGAACCTTGGGTCCTAAAAATATGAAAAAAAACCTAAATAAAAGCTTAATAAATACTTTCAATTAAAACTAACATAATCCGTCTAGCCGTTTTTGAGTTATTGGAAAAAGTCTTCTCTTCTTAGTTAAAAGACGTACTTACCAGAGATGTGACTTATTTGAAATACTTGTATTTAAAATGCAAATACAAAATGCAAAATACCTATTTTGTATTTTGTATTTAAATACCTTTTAAAGAAAACTATTTTGTATTTTATTTCAAATAGTTTTTGGGGCCTATTTTCTATTTTCAAAATACAAAATACTTTTTATTAGGTAAAGTAAGTAGGAGTTACAATCTCTTCTGACGTTACAATCCTTGCAACTCTCCCATTCTTTTATGGCAACCGGTCTGGCCTAGTGGGTAGTGACCCTGCCTATGAAGCCGATGGTCCCGGGTTCAAATCCTGGTAAGGGCATTTATTTGTGTGATGAACACAGATATTTGTTCCTGAGTCATGGGTGTTTTCTATGTTTTTTTTTTTAGTTTTTTTATTCACTATGAATGTTTTGAAACAGGGTTTAACACAATAAGCCACTATTGAAAACCTCTAGGATTTATGTAATAGTTGGCAAGATCGCGCGGACCGATCCGCGTTTGCTTAATACTATTTTTACATACTTAGTTATGTTTTCCTGTCGAAGCTGTTATTGTATCTATCGTTTAAATATCGACCTTATGTATATGTATTTAATTATTTATAAATATTTATATATATCATTGTCTAGTACCCACAACACAATCCTTAATGAGCTTATTACTGTGGTACTTAGTCAATTTGTGTAATTTGTTCGAGGGGGGTGGGGTTAGGGTCGGCAACGCGCATGTAACTCCTCTGGAGTTGCAGGTGTACATAGGCTACGGAGACTGCTTACCATCAGGCAGGCCGTATGCTTGTTTGCCACCGACGTAGTATTATGTCCTATAATATTTATTTATTATTTTTACATGGAACTGGTGAATCTGTTTAGTAACGCCGTAAATAACCACAAGCGTAGCGAGAGATTAAAAATGTGGAATATTAAGCGTTGCAAGGGTTTCAAGGCACGAGAGGTAAACAAACTTTTCTGACCTGGTGAAACACAAACGAGACGTTTTCACCAACCAACGAGAGGTATATAGCTGTAAAACATTACAAATCTAAATTAATGCTTTTAATAATTGACGATTAAAAACCATCACTTAAAAGTCCATTCAACCGGTAAACATGAGGAGACAGAAAATTTGCACTCTAGAGGACTGATATACACACCATTTTTAAAGAATAAAGAAAGCCTTTCGAACTTGTAAATTCCGAGCAATACTAACTTTTTAATTCAGACTAGGTATTCACTATTTAAGAGTATCTTTTATCGCAAAGTATTTGTATTTTAAAAAAGCATTTTGAAAATACCTATTTTGTATTTAGTATTTTAAATACAAATTTGAAAACTATTTTGTATTTTGCATTTGAAATAGTATATCAAGGAAGTATTTGTATTTTGTATTTAAATACTTTTTATAAACTATTTTTCACATCTCTGGTACTTACTGACGTACAAAGCGCTGCGAACGTAGGTACTCTGTTTTGCTTGTTATCCTATTCTGACAGAATGGTAACTACGGAATCCTACACTGACCATGACCTTTTTGTTCTTGGCCAATTATTTTCTATTCATTTTCTATCACTGATTGTCCGAACGGTTCTTTTCTTTCCAGTTTTGTTTCATTGTTAAAATTTGTTGTAATGTTAAAGTCTTAATGTAGCTCTTGAGTCGCGATAGTGATGTTTTTATTCTAGTTGATTATATTATATACTTTCTAATTCTACGGAATATAACAGAAAATTTAATATTGACAGCGATCTTTTTTGCGTTTGTTTTAGTTTCCAACGTTAATAATTCGAAGATCTCGTAAATTATGATTACTTGGCCGTTTAACAAATAAAGGTAACATTTCTCGAGCATTTCTCATGTTCAGAACGTTACGTCCTCATTATACTGCAGTAACCAGTATGTAGAAAACCATATAATTGAAGTAATAGAAAATAAGGTATGTAGGTAATAATAAAACAACATATTTTACACATTTAATTTATTTACCTTTGGTTTTCGTAGTACTGGGTCAAAATAAGTGGTACAAATAATTTACTTTCACTTAAACTATAGACATATCGCAATTCGCGTTAATCATTCTTATCGTTATTTATACTCTAATTGACTTTTATTTATCAGTCTTTGTAAAAACTAAACAGTTTCTTCCACCACACTTTAATTCTATTTGATTCACAGTAATTATGAAGCATTATGGAGTAATAAATATTCAATAAGCATTATTTTAAATCATAATATAATCTTCTTACAAGACCATTAGCAACCAGTTTGAAATTACAATTTTAATAGTGTATGTAGGTAGGTAGGGAGAGCAACGTATAGGTAAGCCTTACTTTACCTGGTAAGGTAGGAAGGTAGGGTAAAGGGCCAATAACATCCACACTCGCTCGCCCGATGTCAGGCACGTCGAGCCCGAGCAAAAGTATTTTCCCGTTTTATCAAAAATGTCAGCACATCTTGTACAATATTTGATGTAAAAAATACTTTGTCTAATTGTCAAAAATGTGCAATGTTTCATATTTTTGCTTATGAACCATTTTTTTTTTCATTTCAAATATTGTTAACGATGTGTTGATATTCTGTGAAACGATTATCAGGCCCGACATCGGGACTGACTTCGGGCCCGATATCGGGAAGTCTGGATGCAATTGGCCCATTTTATATTTTTATACAAATTAAGAGGCCCCCAGACGGGCCATAGTTTCACGAAAATGTGTGGCTGCAACAGTGTGGCTGGTAGCATCAGCCAGCATTTACGGCCAGACAATGCAATACTCGACAATATTTTTAGTATGGCCGGGATATATTGTGATATATTTTTAGTGTGGCCGATGAATGTTTAGGGTCCCAGCCATATTGCCGGTAAAATCGCTTTGCAATCGAAAATACTGCAATATTTCTTATTGCTGTCTCACTATACGGCATAAGTGCGTCCTTTTTTCATGCTACGTGAAGTGTGTTTGTTGTTGTTTGGTTCGCGGTTTGAGGTTAGGTACGTATCAAAATGAGTGGAACATGGTCAAACGCAAAAATTATTGATTTTATCAATGAAGTGCATTTGTACCCGCAATTGTGGAACGTGGAATGCGGAATATACAAGGATCGAAACGCTAAGAAAGATGGGTGGGCAGATGTTGCCCAAAAATTTGGTATATCAAGTGAGGAGGCGTACAAAAAATTTAGAAGTTTGAGGACATACGCCAAGAACGAGGAAAAAAAAAAGAAAAGTGGCAGCGCTTGTGGAAAGCCCGTAAAATGGTTTGCCTTTGACGCCATATCATTTGTACAACGCCTACTAGTTCGTCAGCCATTGTAGCCATACTAGCCATATATGTAGCCCATGTAAAGACAAAATAATGAAATATTGCATACTGAAATATTTTGCTTAAATATTGCCGAGATATACATTTTCCAGCCATATGCTGCAATAAAATGTTTTTCGTATTGCTGAGATATATTTGGCAATATTGTAGCCACATATTTCAACAAAAGTGTAGCCCGTCTGGAGGCCCCTTTACATTGAGAATGTACATATTATGTAAGTGTTCGTTACAAGTTAGGTACACGGTTTCCGTAACGGGATTTCTTATTTCATTTTATTATTTCAAAACTTTTTTATTTTTTTGGACAGATTTATTCTTCATAGTCTGGCCGGTATGCCATTTTATGAATGAATTCCACTCGTAATGTGTCCATGAAACTTTGCAGCTCTGAGGTACCGAGGAGGAGAGGTAACTGTGCCTAGGTACCAAAGAATATATTACCTGGGTACCTACTTCATAATCTGATAGGTAGCTCTATAAATAAGGCATAAAACAAATGCAAAATTATCTAACTTCTAAAAGAGGGAATGTTAGAATTTGTGTTCTTAATGATTACTGGATATTTGCTTAACTTTGGTAAAAGCACTGGTAAATTATGTGAAGGGACAGTAAAAAAAACTTAAACCCTAGGCCACCACAAAACCGGTCAAAGCCTGAAATATGTTTATCTATATTTTTTTATACTATCAGCAATAGGTACTATGTTGGTGGCAACCGAGTGTATAGACCGCCTGACGGTCAGCGGTTCCTGTGATCCCCGGGGTGCCACACGCGTATTGTCAAAGTGACGTTAAGCATACATATAATCGTAAAACGTCATTCTAAAGGTCAATTTTGTTGGTGGCCTAGGGTGAACTGATAGACTGTTTACTAAAACTTTTATATTACGTTTATTTTAAGTGTAAGTATTTACATTATTAACAACTATTTACAAGTTTACGATAAAAAAGGTTCGTCTGCATCGAATATGCACTTATATGCAGGATTTAAACACTTCACATACTTTACGTTACTTAATTCAGTCGTTCTAACTGCCATTCTAACATTTCTAACTAGGATCCTAAAAAAATGCTCCTAGGTACCGTTACCGTTAAGGTGTTACCGATTAATGTAATCTGTAACACCTTTACTATTTAGTATTTTGAATTATGTAAGATGTGTGAAGCGCTTTAATCATCCAGATATTTATTCGAACCTCAGATAATAAGATCTGATTTAATTCAGACATTTAGATCTGAATCCAGATGAGTGCGGTGTTGGGAGGGTCTATTAGAATTTCTAATAGAACTTACTTATTAGTCCAACTACTGTTACAAGTTCGTAGTTATAGCAAACCAATTTTTGAGAAGAACCCATTACTATGGGAGATTGAAACTTCGCGGGTTCTTCTTATATAGAAGACATATTAAAACATTGAGATTCTACCAAAACCACAAAAAACAATTCATAACCTCGTCGGATTTCTCTTCTCCACATAATGCGGCGAATTAGAGGAATGCCCCACCGTCCGACTTCCCAAAGTCGTCCTCCGCATGACCGGATTGGTCTTGCAAAACTTTAGAAGGTTACCGTACGCCGCTCTATATTGTCTATTGGTCGCTGCGTATATTAAAGGGTTGATCACACTCGACGCCCAGGCGAGAATGGAGGCTATTATATGAAGCCATGGGTATTTTATGCTGTCGTCTGCTACGTTCATGATCATTAATGGTAGGAAGCAGGCGAGGAAACAGAGGAAAATGGTCAGCATTAGAGTTGTTAGGCGGGAGTCTTCTTCTTTTTCTTTGGCTGTTTGGCCGCTGAGTTTGCTGGAAAAGAGAATTTATTTGTTAATTAATATGGCAATTATATTAAAATTAATCAAGGAGTTTCATTAGTAAGTACAGTCGGTTGCATCAAGCCGTTTGTTACCGTAATTTAATTACGTTTTCGTTTAAACTCCATAATAAATTTAGTTGCGGAGTATTTGCAACCGATTACATCCCACGACAATCCAATATCTTTTGTATATAAAGATTACACAAGAGAGGAAGATGATACACACGACATATGTACCGCTAATCGTAATTATAGAGAAGTGTAATTCTGTTAGCAATTTACTAGAGAAAATGATAATGAAAAAAATAAATGAGATACCTAATGTCTTTTCCTTTTAATGCTGGTATGGTTACTTATAAATACATAATGGTCTCATGTTAATTTTATTTTTATTTTTATGTATATTTTGATACTGATTCTAATTTCTGATCTTAATTTTAAATGTAAATAGGCTTTGTTTTAATTTTTATTGTAATTTTAATTTTAAGTTAGTTTTAACTTTAATCTAGTAGTAATTTTATTTTGACATGTAAATTGACTTTATGAATAAATAAGTATGAGTATGAGTATGAATAATGGCTTAGTTAAAATAATTACGAAGAACATAGAATAAGATGAAATAATTGAGCCAGCCAACCGTGTCAGTTAACTATCTCGGAGCATTCCACACATCACTTTTTTATGATTTAAACTTGTATTAAGACTGCTATATGTAGGCAAATGAATTTGAAATAGAGGTGTATTGTCAAAGAAAACTTTGTAGACACAGTAAATTTACTGCCATCTTTCGACACATGATTAAAGCTTTTAGAACGCCATTTGACTTTGATCCTTATTCTTTTACTGATATGTGTTAAATTTGTTAAATATCAAAAAGTGGCGCCATCTTATAGATCAAAGGCCAAAGGTATAGCATCGTTTCGAGCGATGGCGCCATGACCTTTAGGTAGTACCCGGTAAGATGGCACCACTTTTTGATATTTAACAAATTGAACACATATCAGTGAAAGATTATTCTTTATCCCTATGGATCAAAGTCAAATGGCGTTCTAAAAGTTTTAATTATGTGCCGAAAGTTGGCAGTAAATTTATGTGGCGACAAAGTTTTGTTTGACTATTACACCTCTATTTCAAATTCTCTTTGATGTAGGTACAGTGACCATGAAATAGACAGTGGCCAAATGGCCAAAGAACCCTTTGTAACCTTAGAAATAAGGATGTTTTACGATATATTCACTTCGCAGTGGTCACTGTGGCCGTTACTATTTGATGTTGAGTGTACACTACTTACTTCAAATAAAACTGGTAAGGTTGGATAGCAAGAAATTATATGCAGGGATCGGAACCGGTTTTTTGCAAAAACATCGAAATAACCATATATTTCGGTTTATTTTATACTCAAAATGTAGGACTCAGTTGTGTTTTTAGATAACGACTTCGTATTATTAGATTGCCCGATTAGGAATGAAATAATTAACAAAGAACGAAAAAATACCGTTTTCGTTCCCATACAAAAAATACCGGTTTCCGATCCCTGATTATATGTATTATACTTCAAAAATGCAAAATGGCACCAGCTCTCTTACTCTTAAAGTGTTCAAGCGATTAAGTTGTGTGATGGAACTGGAGGAAGGTAGCCTGGGGAAATTCCAGGAACTTTCCTAGACCAGAATTGATTTACTATACTGGAATAGTCCTACGGAATTTGCGTTTCAGTGAGATCAGTTGAGCGATTCAATCACGCAAGTCATGCCATGCCATGCCATGTTTGATCTGGGGTAGTGTTGGTAGCAACTCAGAGTCTTTTGAGTCTTAATTGAAGAACACGACTTGTTTTTCAGAGACTCTAAGCTTAAAAAACTTCTGAGTCTTTTAAGTCCCGAGTCGAGTCCGTTATTGAGTCTTTTTTGAGCGCTACTCAAAAGGACTCGAGTCTCCGGATAAAGACTCAGTCAACAATTTTATAGGTTTTACCTAAACAACAGTAAAGTAAGTAGGCGTTATTGTATGATTTATGTTATGTACATCCATGAATTTCACATAAAGACAACGCATTTTGAAGTTATTTGTAAAAAAATACAAGTTCTCCGAAAAGGACTCAAGTCTCTACAAAACACTATCTAATAAGTTGAAAATCGTAATTATGAGAGTCTGAAAAACTGAGTCGAGTCTTAAAGCAGAGAAATCAAAGGACTTGAGTCTTAACCAACACTTTAATCTGGGGTAATGTCAGCAACAGCCCTAAGGTCACTCTTTATACGACAACACAAACTTATACTAAACCCACACCCGTGTTATGTGCTCACATAACTACTCAAGATATACACACCCACATACACACCTGCGGCCCTCCAGCTTTCTCTTACTCTCCCGCACTCGCCAGTATATGCAAGAGTAGGACACAATGATCACCAGACACGGCAGCGCGAAACCAAAGACAAACAGATACTTTTTAGGAGAGTGTCCGGCCTTGTCGGAGAGAATTGTGCAGGAGAAGGTTTTTTTGTCCAGGCCCAAAGTGCCCCAGATGCCCAGCAGTGGGGGTACCTAAAAAAAAAATACGTGGTCACTTTTACGAACTCAATCATGCATTAGTATGTGAGAGTTAAATCTTGATGCGAATAACCATTTCCTTGGTCAGTTGGTATCAAATTTGATGGCAATAGGAACTCGTAGGTGATATGGGTATCACAATGCAAATCTCAATCAGTTTGGGTTTTTTATGTCATAAAACATATTTCAGTCACATTTTTCTAAAGCAAGACGTTAAATAGTCAAGCACGTTCCGGATAACGAGTCTTTCCTGTGCATAATATAAAAGTTGACGATGAGCATTTCTATATAAGGATACAACACGAAAATTAGGCTTTCTTCTTCTTCCTGGCATTGTCCCGGCATTTTGCCACGGCTCATGGGAGCCTGGGGTCCGCTTGGCAACTAATCCCGAGAATTGGTGTAGGCACTAGTTTTTACGAAAGCGACTGCTATCTGACCTTTCAACCCAGAGGGTAAACTAGGCTTATTGGGATTACGAAAATTAGGCTTTAAGTACATTTATTTATATGATATTCACAAGAAAAGTGCATAAACTTAAGATGATAATAGATGATTGCTTCTCCATATAAATAAAGCACAGAATAAACGTATTCCCCATTTTACTCCCTGGATATTGACAGAATTTATTGTATATTAACCATAGTTTATAATTTTTTGACTATTATAAGATTTAGGAGCGGAAAACAAATTCCATACAAAATTGTAAAAGCTGCTAACTTTTATAATAATTAAAAAAATAAAACGAAGGGGCAGCATCCCTGTGGTATACATCAGATCGTATAAAACTTGGAGTGGCAGGCCGTCGACTCCCGACCGATTATGTCATTGAAAAAAAAACGAAGAAGCAGCATCGTATAAAAATATTTTCCAAAATGTCAATAGACAGTGAGGAAAATAATGTCTATTACGCTTGTGTGGAGAAGCCGACCTCCACTATCCTCTTAACAATTTTTTTTTTTTTTTTTATTATTTTTTTTTTTTTCGGACAAACAATGTATCCATAGAGTGTTAGTACAACAAGAAAATATCTTAACTTAGTATTAGTATTTATAAATATAATTTAAATAAGATGAGCCAATTTACAATATATATATATACCTACATAATATATCTATATTATAAATTGCGCAACACTTTTGCGCAATACTTAAAAGTTTTGATCCTAAATTATCGTCAATTCTAGGTCTAATATTATTCCTTGGCAGTTAATACAAACATGTAAGTTGCACAATTAAAAGTTATGTTTCCGCTGCATTAAAAACAGTAGACCACACAACGCGCGTTTATGCCAAAGTAGGAATATTTGCAGTAGGAAGCGATAAAACACATAATTTTGTAACGAAGACGGCTAGGTGGGTAGTTATGAGTATAAAATCCATAAATTTTATAAATGTGCGATGTATTATGGCCAACCATTCAGGAAATATACGAATGATATTCTTTTATATATAATATTACTAAATGACTATAGCTGAAGCCGCAGGTAATAAATTAGCATTTTTCCTGAAATATTTAAACCAAGCATGGTTCCTTACAAATTATTTATGTTATAGTTTCGAATTTTCCATATAGACTCAACTGTCTTGCTCAATCTTGATATACGACAGTTTTAAGAATGTTTTCTGTGCATTGAGGTGTTGTAATAGTTCCAATAGGTATCGATCAAATGGTTGTCAACTTGCTAATTCAAAGATCGATGAATTGGAGCCACTGAAATAATGTTTTTCTAGTCGTCAATTGCAATGGTTGAATTAAGATTTCGAACACCAAACTATAATTGTCTACTTTTCATGTAAGGGCTTCCAACTCAACTGTAATATTCATTTCAATACGCTATAGTCAACTATAAAAAAAATAGTCTATAGAAAATACTAAAGGGGCGCGGGGCGGGACTAAATAGTCGTGCGTTTATGTCTTTTGTACTACATTTTTGTCGACTGTGATATTTACCAATTTTCATTAATTATTTAGGTTTTATAGTAAAAAAAAGTACTGAATACAATAGTGATATAAGCAAGCTTTTCAATATTGTACCTTATTTAGGCAACTCAGCAAGCTTCGTTACCTAAACACGGCACTCGACTGAAAAGCTCTCTATTATATCACGATTGCATAATATACTTACTATATCCAAAAAAATTGACGTGGATAGGTACAGTCAGCATCAACAGTACTGTAGCGGATGAAACAACGCGCTTAAAGTATCGGCCACCTAATACTTTTGCAAATAGAGAAAATATATCTCTACAGTTTGCGTTCAAAAGTATTTAAAAATCTAATAACCTACTATATATATAATAGAGACATCTTTTTTTGTTAGACTATTAAAAAATGGTAGTCGTAGATAATTTTCACGCGTTGTTTGATCCTCTATTTTTGATGACGACTGTACTTACACATAGACTGATCTTTCACTATTTTTTAATAGATCTGCAATGTGACTTTCTGGACACATAGACATTTATGACCAAAACACACCACAGGCGTATGATGCACAGCTGTGGTTCGCCTTTTATTACCATGAAATTGATTCCGTTCGAAATCGTAAACTTAAATTCGGCTTAACGAACGTAATTTATTTTATTGTAAGTAAACTAAAGAATTGTTTTGTTTACTTTAGTGCCTAAGTCATAAACTAAACAAAAAATCATAAAATTTGATTCCCCAACTGGATGAAACACTGAATGATGCGTTCATTATGAAGTAATACGTAGAAATGGGAATGATAGTTAAAGTTAATGCAGCTGATAGGCGCACCAATTTGTAAAACTATGGGTTATGTGTGGCGTGAGTCATAAGCAGGAGCGGTTAGCGTTATACCAGTTTTAGAGTATATTTTTAACAGCTAAAAAATCTTGTTTTATTTTTTATTTATAATAAGTTCTACAGCGTTTACAATAAATAATATACTAAAAACATGAGTACTTATAAGCATAGCCAATAGCAGACCTTGATTACTTTTTAAGGTTTCGCACAATAGATGTATTTATATAAGTTGGTAAAAGTCTAGTTTTCTTCCAGAATACACCTTTTATACAATATTTATAAATGAATGCACACGGAATGAACAATAAAATTTATGAGTGCACTACAAAAGGAACAAAATTGTTTTTAAATAGAAGTATGTTAATTTGTCACACAATTAAAAAATATTAAATTTTTAGATTCCTATGTATATGAAAATAGTTTTAACGTGATACGATAATCTAGCTTACCTATACCTATGTAATAAAGGTTCAAAAATGCTGAGTGCCATTATTAAGTACTTTGTGTAAATGTCTTACACGAGTCATGAATCCTTTCATGGTTGAAAGCTTTTTCCCATTTAACCATTTAACATCGTAACACCGAACGAGAGCTGTTAATGATTGAGCCACATTAACTAGCTCTCGGATGTACAATTTGAGGCAATTAAACCCAATATGGAAGTGCAACGAACTAGCTTCCTTCATAATCCGTGTCTATGGCTCGCCTGTGTAAATACATGTTTCCCTGAACTGTTATCATATTATTTATTGTTGTGATAATAAAAGTAGTGGAATAAATATAAAAGAAGCTTTTTATTCATACAATGTTGATTAGGATGTTCAGTTGTTTCAGCAAAGATACGTTTTAATTGTAATCACGCAATGTTAAGTTAGTGGTGTATAATTACAACTACAATTTTCTACACATAGTTTATTTATTAGCAAAAAATAAACTGAAAATTATAACAAATACATCTTAGACACCTGCCCGCAACGATGAGTACTCTGTCTTAGTCCGAATACCAGTTCCATACACTTTGTAGGTATGGTTTATTATTATATTTGTCATGTCAGTGAAACAAAGGATCTCAAATCTCAAAGGACAAAAAATCCAATCAAATAAAACTTTTTATACATTTCAGGCAGGTACTTTGTTTAGAAACAGACGTCACTGGTAAAAGTACCTATTAAATCCACCCTACACTACTGATTAATCATCAACCTGACAAACCCTTTATGAGCAAGAATCCCAAAATATCTTGCGCACGGGCATAATTAAGGACCGTGCATTTGAAGTCTGGACTGCCTCTCCAAAAAGACTGTCTAGACGAAGTGTCGGCGATGGACGATTTATTAACTTGCTGTATATGTGTAAATAAAGTAAATTTGGATAGGGAATTAGTAAAATTTCTTGAAAAGCTTAACCAAACGTTCATAAAGCCTATAGGCAACCTACATTTTACCAGTATGCCCGCAACCTCAAAGTGAGTTCATAAATTAATTAAGATTTCATTCGTTTAAAAATGTTATAAGCAAGTTTCTCTTTATCAGGTATGAAGTAAAGACGTGCACTATTTAGTATTTAATTTCAAAGTAAGTAAGTAAAAAGTAATTAAGAGTAAGCAAGCAAGAAAAGGAAAGTGGAGGTAGGACAGAAGATGGTAAGAAAAGGAGAAATAAAAAGAGGGAGACGCTCATATAGTCAAACCTACCATGAGGCCGAAGGACACGAGCCAGATGAGTAGTAACTGCACCCAGATCTTGGTCGTAGTGTAGATGGACGCATACATATCGTAGTACGCGATCAGAGTGTATCTGTAACAACACAATTTCACCTTAACAATAAGAAGAAGAAGAAAATGGCGTCACACACAAAAAAATATTTTTTGAGTGCAGAAAACATGCATGCGTGCGTGTTTACACCTAATATTACATAATCTAACAAACAGTAGTCGTAAATGACCCTGGATCAGGTGCAATAAATAAATTAACGCTTTCCAAACCAGTAAGCCGTTATCACTTGTTTTATCGTTTATCGTCAAACAGCACTCCCCTTATCGCTGTGGGAAAGTGGCGAGACAAACACTCGACTGGGGATAAGATAATTACGGTATTAAACAAAGCTTGGTAATCA
The DNA here is from genome assembly GCF_033807575.1 of Cydia pomonella. Lineage (NCBI taxonomy): Eukaryota > Metazoa > Arthropoda > Insecta > Lepidoptera > Tortricidae > Cydia > Cydia pomonella. The sequence goes on from NC_084714.1 coordinate 1,321,169, forward strand.
AGGATAATTAAGGTTATAAAAATGCTTTCGTGTATGAATGCTGCTAAATTAGAGTGTATGTTGGGATTGGTCAATTTTGTAATATATTGATAAACTGAGACAGATAGGGTTGGTACTATTGTATTGTATTGTAGCTCGGGAAATTTTCCGCAACTCGATGACTGGCGCCTATTTTGCGTTTTAGGTAGACACTAAATAAAGCCTATCTCTGTTTGGTCTATTTGTGTCTATTAGTAAGATCTAAGAATTGGTAGAAATATCTCATACTTAGTTAAGTACAGTTAGCATCAGAAGTTGCTGAGCGGACCAGGGGACCTAGCGATAGAGATGATGACATGTAATGTAATGTATGAATGTCATTTTGGGCAGGCCTTCAGATATTCAAAATTATACCATCACGAGTTATCTTATTTTTCTAACATCAAAGTAGTGCTTGGGTCATTTAGAAACACTTTGCCCACTTAGGTATATTTGCTACCACACCAATTGTGTCTCATAGATTTGCCTTCATGATCAATTTTATAGAGGTACAACATTAGCGTAATAAAATAACATAATATATACGTAGCTTGATTTTCAAAAATAATAAAATCATCAGAGACTTTGTCATACGCTTTAAATACAACAGATAAATAACAAAATGTTAATCTCGCCATTGTGTATTCCTCACATCTTGAGATAAATAACGCAAACAACTTTTGTTACGAAGCAGTGCATAAAAGAGCACCAACAAAGACCATAACGAACATACAATGGGGTCGCCCATAACGAATGTAAATGACATTGCTGATGTATTTACGAATACGAATCTCAAGAGTTCAAAGCAGGAGATGTTTACGAATACTGATGTTACTGTAGATCTGATGGTAAACAATTGTTACATTGCGACTAATTATAATAATAACGGCAATAAATAAGAATATAAGATCAGTTTTAAAACAATGGCAATATTTTATCATAAACAAGAGTCATACTTAGAGCTGCTTAAGTTTGACGATTCACTAATTCGGTCTGTTCTAAAAGGAATGGCGCTATAATGTCCATGATTGAAAAAAGAAAAACAGTTTTATATACATAATTGGTAATTATGTTAAAAGTTGAAACCAACTGCAATGTATATCTTTCATTAAACACGTTAAAATATAAAAGATGAAGGGCATTTAGCTTTTAACGCGTAAAGCGTTTTACTGCTGTCAGTAAAATATATAATATTCTCCATATTTTCTCTTAAATATTTCATGATAACGACACCATTACAGTTAGATCAAGCTAACTCTCCACGGAATTTGCAATGACAAAGTGGAGCGATGTCATCATTAATGCCAAATTTCTATGAAATTATGACGTTTATAATGACATTGCCTTACCTTGTTCAGTCCAATTCGATGCAAAGAAGATAACTTTATCTAAGATGGCACGGACTTTACTAAACATTAATTTTACTACTATACATTTTTGTATTACAAATGGCAATGCTATTCAAGACCCTGTAAGTCCTATAACCCGTGACCGATGACCGGCTCATCTGCAGCTCAGCCAGCAGCACTCGAGCCGAACAGAGCGCCTTTATGCGCCGGCTGCCGACCCCGTCAATGGGTTTATTTTTACATGAACCGTGGAGCAGCAAGATATAACTTGTCAGCGACTTTCCGCGGACATAAAATACAGGTCCTGAGATTTAATAAAATATGCTTACTTTGGTTTATTAGTAAGAACTTTATCTTATTAGTCTTATTACTTTTCATTTTGTTCTGCATTACTTTTACTCTACATTAGGTTTGGACTTTGGCCATTGATTTAGGCTTTTGTTTTGTAGAGTGGCTATACTTACAATTAGAGTTGATATTTAGATAATGCACAGTAGTTTAATAAATCACCTGTAATAACAGCTAACTATATATTCGATAAAAAAAAACTATGCTTAATTATTAATCTTATATTAAGACATGATAACTTGAACGGTTTCATTTCAATGTCATTTGAAATGTGTCTGCATTTAAACGATTGATACGTGACGAGGGTACGAGAAAACGATCAAAATTTTAGTGCTTTTAAATGGAGACCAATGAGAGAGATATGGAGGTCTCCGAAACATGTCGCGCGAGTGACTAAAATACGTGAGTTATATAAACCATAAAATTAGTTTCAAAAGTTTAAGCCCCGAAAAATAAACATTCAGGCGCACTCGTCAAAATCGCTTCAGCTTATGACTTAACATTGACATCGTTACCTCATTTTCGTTTCAGTAGTTGCAGCCACTCATAGCAAAACTTAACTCTACCCAAACCAAATAAAGCTCAATTTCGAACGCTCGCACATTGTATGCACCAGATTTTTATGCATGTAAACCGATTTTATTCGAACATAAAGGCAGATTTGTTTTCTGACAACACCATGTATAATCGGTGTTAACTTAAGTGTGTATACAAAGGACCTACGTCATTCAGTAACACATTGTGGTGGTTACGATCATGGTTACGACTCTGGTTTAATGGAACGATCATAAGGTTAGTGGAGCGAAAACAAAGATGATTTTTATTTTTTGAATTCGGAGCAGCTTAAGCCGCTTTCAAGCTGGAGGTGGTTGGGTCGAATCCGGGACCGTATCAAAGAAATTACTGGACCTTATTTACGAACTAACATTATGAGATGGTTGTGAGGAAAACGGAGTAATACTTTAATAAAGGGGCATGGCACACTGCATCCGATTTGCACGTTGCTCCGAAGTTTGAGCAAGATGACGCTAAGCGCGTATTATAGCGACATCCCGCTCGCACGTCGCTCCGACGTCGGATGGAATCGGATGTAGCCACTAGCCATGCGCCAAAATCCTCTAATAGCCTAGTTTTCCCTCTGGGTTAGGGCCAAAGCTGAGATGGCAGTTGATTTCGAGATAATAAATAGCTGCGTGATTCTAATATCTTAAAAAAATACTTGACTTATAAATTACTTACTATGGAGAATTGTTATTGATACCCGAGCAAGCGAATGATTCCAAAGCGAAAGGTTCGAAAAGTCGAATCTTGAGGGTCGTGTAGGTTTCAAGGCATGAGGGTTAAATAAATCTTGTTACCGAGTGCAAAATTAAAATTTTCAGCACACCAATACAAGGAAAATACTAACTGTAAAATATCAAACTAAATCAATTTAAAATGGATGTTATTAAATATTTATATATTATTCAAAATCATCATTTAATACTCAATTCTACCAGCCAAAGCCAACAAAAGGAAACAACTCAAAATTTGCATTTGATTACTTTGCCACACACGAGGATAAAATGCAACTTTCTCATCAGTTTTTGAACAATCAAGAGGCTTTACCAGCTGGTGTGGTGAAAACATATTTCTTCATTTTTTTTTTCATTTTCCTCTCTGTATATTTATTTACAATAACAATATACATAATGGATATATACCGATTTATTTTTTTAGGTTAAGCCCAACCAAAAGAGACTAGAAGGAACTGTCATAGGACTCATAGAGATCATCATCAGAAGTATAGAGTTAGACCAAGATAAGTTGGCAGCGATTGTAATAGCTCAGACAGCGCAAGTGTTATTTTAAACGTCAAAGGTCTATGAAATTATCACGTTTACTTAAAACTTGCATATACTATAGTCTATTAAAATCGCTGCCAACTTAGCTTGGTCTGATCTGACTCTAGTAGAGTACGTAGAGTGACTCTACGTACCTATAACATACAGTATTTTGGGCGAAAATAATACATCTTGAGGTGTTCGTGTGTCGGGCATTGGAAGCGCAGTCAGGAGGAGGAAACTAGAACGTTCGGGCGTTCTCGGTTCCGTTCGGCTTAGCATTGCTCCAAGCAATTATTAGGGTTGGCACAACTTGACGTTCCTTTGCATGCACAACCACAGATAGATAATTACATGAATTTCGACAACCCTAAGTAGCCGAAAGGGCTAGTTCCATAGAAAGGGACAACGTGATTCGGCCCTGAATCGCTGTCAAACTTCGGCTTTGTAGGAAGTTTCCTTTCTGTTCGGTAGTACTATTATTTATTCTGTGGCGGAGCGGTGGTTTCGTTTACGAGCTAAGAGCTAACATTAACGCAAGCTGTTAATTTTTCTCAGTATTTATGTGACACCATCCTAGATCTTAACTGGTGGTCTTTCGTACAAGCATTTAGATATTACTATTTGGTTTGAAGTTAGATTGTTCTTACGGTTGTTAAAAGAAGAATAATAAATATTTAATAGGTATTTATGTCGCATCGTTTCTTTACACTTAATCACGTATTGTTGATGACGTTGACGAAATTTAATTTGCATCGATCTCTTGAACAACTTTTATATGTATATGGCAAATGAGTGCAGTTAATGCAAGTACCTATTAATACATAGGTACTAACCATATAAATGAATTCCTACTATTCCATTTGATTCTGAGGTTAAATGAGACGTGAAGTCAATAAGCAGTCATCCTGCTTACTCATGCGTTGTATGTTAATATGGAACTCTATGTTTGATTGTCCGATAAGTTTTCATAGTAGACCGCTAGTCCCATTTGATCTTCTACTAGTTCTACTACACTACACTTAATTATCCAGTGATTGTTTTTATTTTTTAAACTTGTTTGCAAAGCGTTCTAATTATTAATATTAAGGCCAGATTTTCATCTTCTCGTAAAGATGATTCTTTTTAATCATTACTCATGACATGAAACCAACGGACTCCCACTTGATGTCTGGAAAATTTTTGGACGATGACTTTTGAGTTAATTAATATTATTACGACATAATAAATAATATTCGTAGGTACCCAGCAAGGAAGTAACTAACTCAAAAAGCGTTTTCTATTTATGTACTTATTGCATTTTCATCTCATAACTACATTTCATACATTAATATATACCTATTATGAATAATAGATATATATTACAATATATATTAATTAATCACTCTCGCCATAGAAAAATGATACCTTTATCAAAGAAAATAAACTCCTATTTTAAATATTTTTGTAGCTGTCAGCAGCATTAAAGATCACAATAACTACAATTAGATATGAATTGAAATGTTGTAACACAAAATGGCCGGCATAGGGGTGTCTAATTGACACACGCATTCGTTTTCATTTGTTTTTGTGCGTGGAACTGTCAGAAGATAGATGCGCTGTCAAAACGTTTAGGGACAGACTGACAGACGGGTTAAATGGTTGAGAAAGTTGTGTTCATCTATTAGACCACGGGCCAGGAGCATGTTTTCCTTCACCGAAAAGCGACTGGTAAATATCAAATGATATTTTGTACATAAGTTCCGAAAAACTCATTGGTACGAGCCGGGGTTTGAATAATTTCATAATACTTACGAAAATAATAAATAGCCTTCCGAAACACATACAAGATTTGTACCTATCTAACTCTAAATCAATTAAAAAAGTTAAAAATTATATTTTGTAAACATATATTTGCTTTGTTATATAAATTAGTTTAATAAGTCCGAACCCTTGCTGTAATTAAGCCATTCATGACTTTAGCAGTAATTAAACATGGAACTCTGCGATTTTTTTTAAATTAATTGGATTGGAACTTTAATAAATTAAAGAAAAAAAAATTGTCTCATAGAGTTGTGTTCCTGCCAGTGAGTAAGGCCCAACTGGGGAAGTACCTCCACCTTACAGAAAACCGCAGCCAAATAACACTTGACCCTACTCATAGTGCTGTGTTCCTGCCGGTGAGTAAGATTGCCAGAGCTTAACGAGGGGGTGGGGTTTGGGTCGGCAACGCGCATGTAACTCCTCTGGAGTTGCAGGCGTAGATAGGCTACGGAGACTGCTTACCATCAGGCGGGCCGTATGCTTGTTTGCCACCGGCGCAGTATTAAAAAAATAATGTGACGGTAATAGCGAAACGGCCAAGCCACATATTTACACTAAGGTATAGAGTTTGTGAGGTTACAGCTTGTAGAGTTAGTGTGGGCGTGTAGAGTTAGAAGCTTAACTCTACATGAGATCTGATAACATTCTGATAGTGCGAGCCACATTTTACATGAAAACGTTTTGGTTGGATTATTACTTATTCTTTATTACTACGACATAACTGGTTGGCAGTAATCGTTTGGTGTAATAGTGTAAGCTGTCAAAAAGTTTGTTTTAAGTAAATTGGTCAATTGGACTGTCATTTTAGTATCTGATAAAACCCAGTTTAGGTTGACAATTTCACCAGCAAACAGGTACAGCCATTAAATTCAAATCATGGCCCGCGAGCACGACAGTTTATATTACATTAATATTAATGCATAGTGATAGACGCGGGCCGTTCAACTTTGGTCAGGTTTGTTCAAGGAAATGATAGGGATTGGAAAGGTTTAGCGTTGAACTATTTGTCATGCCATGTGCAATACTTGTCTAGTTCTGGCAACATTTTTGGTACAAGTGATAAAGAAATTGGTTAACATTTGAAACTTACTTATTCGGGCATTTTTAGGCTTCCGTACCAAAACGGGACCCTATTACTAAGACTCCGCTCTGTCCGTCCGACCATCCCTCTGTCACCAGGCTGTATCTCATGAACCGTGATAGCTACTATAGCTAGACAGTTTAATTTTTTTTTTTTAATATGGCTTACTGTTGATAGCCAGTGTCATGTCGATTTATTTATGATAACAAACTTATTTCGGACGCGCGAATTTTTATCAAATACAAGGTTGCTAATCCAAATGAGAATGTAGGAACAAAATTTTCACAGATGATGTATTTCTGTTGCCGCTATAACAACAAATACTAAAAAGTACGGAAGCCTCGGTGTGCGAGTCCGACTCGCACTTGTCCGGTTTTTTAGTTAAAAGTGTACCATCTACTTTTTTTCGAAAAACCATCAACTTTTGGGTTATTTCTGCTCAGAATTACGAAGACTATGGGTTACAAAAGCAAAAAAAAGTGTCCTCAAAAAATTACAGGTTTGTGACGCATTTTCACATACATTTTGTGTGGGCCGTCACAAAACTGACACAAAATTTGAATGAAAAATTGGGAACACTTTTTTCTTTGCTTCAATTATTAGGCCTCGTGATTCTGAGTCGAAATACCTAACCCAACTTTCAACTTTAACCCCTAAAACACACTTTCTTCTGAAAACCTCCATGCTAACATTACGAATACTACCTAGCTATCTGATAACCGAATCACTGTGATTGTATCTATTATCATCCTATGTTCATTTAACAAATAAATTAATATAAGTTCTATAATCTATAACAAGTAAATAACAACATTACAGATACAGAACAGAACATGTCATTATATTATGAGTATAGTTCCACTTCACCAAAATACAGTTGGAAGAAAGCATATGAACGAGTTCATTTAAAATACCCAAATCTATACATATAGGATAGGTGTTCCTATAACATTAGAGGAGTTCTCTCAATTTCTCCACGATCCCATCATGAAACCCTGACCTGATGACAACGAGTATACCTACTTTTTTAACCAAAAAAATCTAAAATCGATTCACTCGTCTTAGAGAATCGGGGAGAAGACATAAAAAAGATCCCAACGAATTGATAATCTCCTCCTTTTTGAAGTAGGTTCTTAAATCAATTCAAATCCTTTAATTGGTCACTAACGTCACTCACGTGCCACTCAAGTCATTGTCAATGCAAGCTTTAATGAGCCATGTGAATGACACTTGAAGAGGGTTCCCGGACTTACAGATACCTACTCTTGAGAATCTGAAGGGCTTGAGTGTAATTCCTAACCGCTATCACTGAACAATTTAAGGAAGACAGATCCAGTGATCGAATGTTGTAACTTTCTTTAGGGATAATTGACAATTGCTCAGAACATCAGGTGAGACTAGCAGATAGAGAGCAGCACGAACATGGTTGTGACTCACGCAGATATGTAAATAAATAATCCTACGTGTTTGTCCGGGCATACAATTTCCAGACAACCCAAAATCAGAATTATTTTTGGGATAATATTTACTGTGATTTAACTTACAATACTCTTCTAAACAACTGTACAGGTCCAGATCCCGCGAGGCTTTTGGCGGTTGGAGCCCGGGAAGCCAGCTACGCTACCTGCTACCTGCGCCTGCTGCTCCAACGGACTAATGTAAAAGCGGGCGCAGCGGCGGCATGCGCCGAAATTTTGAAACGTAATAAATATAAGAGCCTCCGTAGAGAGTACCATTTTGTACCATTTGGCGTTGAAACTCTAGGCCCATGGGGTCTTAGCATGCGCAAGTTTTTTGCAGAAATCGCGAAGCGTCTGGTTAACGTAAATGGTGACCGAAGAGCTGACGGCTTCCTCGCGGCAGTATTGCGATACAACGAGTAAAATGCCGCCAGCATCCTTTCATGCATCCAGATTTAAGCCAGTTATAATCCTCTGTATATATCCATTGTTATTGTAAATAAATTGTATATTGTAAAATCTTACCTGTTTATAGTAATAGCCACCATTGACAGCAAAGAAACTGCTTCATTCCCATAGAACACGAAAGCGAACATCTGACATAGCTGCTCGCCCAACCCCCAATCTGCTCGTATGAACCTCCTCGCCGTCAGTGGGAGGTTTATTGCGCAGAACATCAGATCTGACACGCAGAGGGAGAGCACGAACATGGTAGTGACGTGGGTCCGGAGTTTCGGGTGCATGAGGAGGGCCACTGTTGTGACGAAGTTGCCTGAAACAAAAAATATTTTTTTAGACAGAAGTTTCGCCTTAAGGATGTCTCATGCTAGAACGGGCCTAGGCCGGGCCGGAGGTTCTGGCGTTTCGTTTTCTATGGACAGCACCACGTGATCACCGATCAGCCATCATAGAGTCATCCTTTTATCTTTGGAGCAGAGTAACTTGGGTAAGGCTCTAATACCAGGATACCAGGTACAGATGTCGAAAATCTTTACAAAATGCTGCTGGTAACGCTATCTGACTGGCTTACAGAAGATTGTAGCTCCATGCGTACTGGTTTTCTCTATGCTCAATCTTTGAAAGCCTGCGCGGAAAGAAAAGAGCCGTGAAATGTATGGGGCCCAATCCATTCCACGACTCTTCTTTCTGAACTGACTCTAGTAAGGAAGGTCAGCATAAACTGTTTCGTTTTCATCCTTCGAAGACAACCGTAAGTTTACTGTTAGCTTAAGAACTTCTTAGCACCGTCTAAGCAAACTTCTAAGAACTTCCCACATATAGCCTCCGCAATATATACCTTTAGCAAAATTTGGAATCAAATTGTCAGAGCTAAATTGAGGATGAGAATGCAACCGGAAATCAACAGGCCATACGTTTGTTTGCCACCACCATGGTATAGAATAGAAGACAAACAACCGCTAATATCCCGCTAATGGATTGGCCACTCAACTCGATTGCTGAGTGCTTTGCAAAATGGACGCCATTAAAATACTCGATTGTTACGGTATTTATAGGAACGTTTAACAATTATAACAAGTGTAACCCTTTAGGGTTTATAGATCGTGTCATTCATGATGACGCGTGCCGTTGTTCAATGTTGACACGAATTTTTATTCAACAACAAAGTATGACGAGATCGTGCTCTCTGTTCAAATTGGGAATAAAAATCGATAAAAACGATATTGTTTGAGAATGTTAAGAAATATATTGCTAACTTGAAGGTTCGATCGTGTCGAGAACATTAATATAATGATGCCCCTTTGACAGCTAGGGGATGTCCCGTAGGGTAAGAGCGACCCCACTGTTTACTCTAACTATGCACGAAATGTTGCAATTTGAGGGGACATTACAAATATATTGATTGGTGTGGTGTTAACGTAATATGAGCTCACCATTGGTCTAGTGTACTTAATTGGGACTGAATGTGGTTATTTTATTTCATGTCTATACTTATTATACCTCTATACTCTATGCTCAATTTCGTATTTTTTATCATTTAATATATCCACTAGATATTTAAATTATACTAATAGAATTGAAAGAATTATGAAAACGAGAGGTCAATACCACTAGATTCAAAATTTCTCTCGTTAGTATTTCAAAAATTGTATTGCGCCGTCCACAAATTTTCAAGTGACCAAATCCAACGCTTGAAATTCAAAAATCGCTCCCCTGGGTTACGAAAGTGACTGAAACATGATCGCAGTCCCCCACATATTAAAGTATACTAATGTCACTAACACGCTACACAGGATAAGTAAATAATTACACGATAGTACGTTCCGTTAACGCAGGTACAGTCGGGCTCAAAACGCTCATGAAAATAACTTTTAAGAAATTTCAAATTTCGAGGTAAAATGGTTCACTGTAACAGGCAACTTAGGCAAGATTCAAACTCGCGATATTTCTGATGATTTTAGAGCTTAGATCAAATTAACGGAAATTTTATACGATATATTTATGACAATAGTTTGCATTTTGCTTGGATGGTGGAAATATTGTCAGATAACTCTGTAAATGAGTACATGGAATTGAATTTGTAACGATGTATGCAATGTTATTTATTATTAAATTGTTGTTTTTGTATTTTAAACATGATATTTTGTTATTTTGGGAAATTTTTATTTTTATTTGACATTTTAATGACAATTTAAAGTTATATTATAAGTTATATTAATATCCACTTTCATGTTAATTTGTTTGAAACTCTAGGTCCATGGGGTCCCAGCGCGCACAAGTTTTTTGGAGAAATCGCGAAACGTCTGGTTGACTTAACTGGTGACCGAAGAGCTGGCGGCTTCCTCGCACAACGTATCAGTATTGCGATACAACGAGGAAATGCCGCCAGCATCCTTGGTACAATGCCTCAAGGGCCTATTTTAGATATAAGCTAGTTATAGTATTCATCTGTATATATCCATTATGTATATTGTTATTGTCATTTGGTTTATATTCAATTATTTGACATGTTTTTCTTTGTACATGATGATCCCTATATAGTTTTGCTGTAGCGGGGTAAAAATTATATTTCGGGAGTAGGTACAGCGAGTTGCAAAAGTCCATGGACAGATTATGAATGCAATTCATTAAAGTGCCCTTGTTTCGCAGCTGGGTGTGCATCGAAATTGTGTGTGACGCATACAGACCTCGACCAATTTTTTTATCGATATCGATAAACCTAATAATGAGGAGGTATCATATATGGGACATTGTATCACGGGACAATGGTGTCGATGATTTAGGAGCCGTGCACTGAGCCGAAGCCAAAACGTAGAGAGCCTTACGATGATTTAATCAAATGTGATATTACAATACAACATGTTTTCTATTGATTGATGCTCATAATATTTCCTGGATCAATTATTTTATTGTTATTACCATATTTAATAACGTATGTAGACCATGTCATACTCTAGATAGGTAATAATTTCTGAGCGAACTGTACTTGGTGAAAGTGTATCTTGTTAGTCCGCCTCGTTTAAAAGATTCCCCGAATTCGAACCCACAACCCACCTACTCTTCATGACGAAACTGACGTTTACTTTAATGCACAAATATGACGTGCCCAAATTAGGATACTTCGTATATCAGGGTCTTGAACAACTTTTAAAAAGGACTTTTAGGTAATATGTAATTGACAACCGGTCTGGCCTAGTGGGAAGAGCAGAGGGTAGGCAGGGTGCCTATGAAGCCGATGGTCCTGGGTTGGGATCCCGATAAGGACATGTATTTGTGTGATGAGCACAGATATTTGTTCCTGAATCCTGGATGTTTTCTATGTACTTGTATATTATATATATCGTTGTCTGAGTACCCACAACACGAGCCTTCTTGAGCTTACCGTGGGACTTCAATTTGAGTAAAAATGTTCCTATAATATATATTTATGTGAGGAAAACCGTAAAATAATATTGGATATGAAATAATACTTCGTGTGTCTTACGAAAGTTCGACTTTTCGGTTGATGAGTCACATATGTATACAGGGTGTTTATTTATTCACTTGCAATAATTTACGGGGTGAATATAAAGGGCATAATGAGCAACTTTTACTATGGGACCAATCCAGAAATTGCGAAAACAAAAATTTCTGTTTCATACATTTTGGCTGTCTGACCTTGACATTTTCGGAAAGTAAAACTTTTTTCACGATTTCGGTGTTGGTCTAATATAGTAAAAGTTGCTTAGTATGAGTAAGTCAATTTTCATTGCAAACCATGGTATGTACATAGATGTTACAAATTTTATAGAGTTTCACATGGACCCCGGTGGGGTGTAGCAATTTTCCTGATAACTATATTATACATATACAAACTAATGCACATTCATACTGAAAGCTATATAATTAGACGTAAAATTAAGTATAGGCTACACAGGTATTAAGTATAGTAACAATTTAGTATTTCAAATACTGTATTTGTGTCTTCCATAAAATCTTTGACAGGTGTGTGTAGTATGTTTTTTTAATCAAATGTGTCTTGAGTTTTGTTATGAATAAGTTTTTACCCATGTTTTTTATATCGGTGGGTAATATGTTGTAAATTTGTATAGCTTAGTAATACGGACCTTTTTTGTATATGTCTAAAATTGGTTCCGGAGGGACAGTTTTATCTTTTCTGCGTGCACTTTTGCTGAATTCAAACAAATTAATATTGTTTCTGACAAAAGTAGCAATTTCAAGAATGTACAAAGAAGGTAGCATCAATATGTTTAGGGTCAAGAAGTGCGGTTTACAGGTGTCTGTTTGTTGGATATTTACTAGTATTCTGATGCATTTCTTTTGGAGGATGAATAGATCGTTCGAATATGACCCGTAAATTATTGCAGATGACTCAATAAACACCCTGTATTATATTTGTCCGGATGTTCTCCTCTACAGGTCGCATTTCACAACCTTCTTTTTAAATTTGGTGAGCAGGTTAAATAATGATATAGAATTTTTTGTCGATCCAGTTTTTGGATTTTTTTCAAAATGGCGGAGTTGTGTGGAGATTTGCTAGGTATACAGCGCACAGAGCCACTAGTTTAATAAATAATAAGTTATATGCAAGATATGGTAAAACCTATTATTAATAGGTTTAAAACTCGCTTAAAAGTTAATCTTGTTACAAATACGTTTTCGCATAACTTGGTTAAAGCTTATTATTAATGGGTTTTTGTCTATGTATGGAGTAAGCACTCGCCTTAGTTAAACAATAATAAAACTGACTAATTAAATTAAGCCGTATCGAACAAACGAATTTAATAAAACCCTTTAAATTAGTTTACAGTACATGTGATATGATGCTACCCAGCAAACATTCTAAGTGCTTTTCCCCAGGCTCTAGAATATATTACTAATTTAGGTAAAAATTACATCATACGCACCACATAAATTCACATATCGTACATTTATACTACCGGGTAAAATTATAGAGCCATTAAAACGTAAATTTCCCTTAATCAATACACCATAAGGTCAGAAACTTAAAGGTTGAGAATGAGCAAAATATAAGGTAAAATTAACTTCAAAACTCGACAAATAGTTAATATTTACTTCTAGGTGCATATAAGGTGTATATGCGATGTAATTTTTTCTTATACTGGGGACCTTTAGGTCGATGATTTAAGTAGCTTTTGCTACCAATTTCGTAGTAAATATTACCTTCCATAAATACCAAATTGAGACTATAAAGTTATAAATACTTGTAAGGTACTAAAAATACCATAAGGTTTCATTAAGGTAACCTAATAGTCAAATTAACCCTAAAAAATAACTAATAAGTTGAAGTTTGCGAGGCGACTTCAGGTCAAGTTTGTTTTACTCACAAATAAGTCATTTCTCGGTGAAATAGGACGCATTTACCCAATAGTTATTTCGTTTTTAAATCAAAAGTAGTGTTGGATTTACAATGGCCAAAGACAAAAAAAAAATATAGACATTCCAGCAGTTACTATAGTAAGTGTAAGGCTAATATGAAAATTCAAAGTGAAATATTAAAAGAAGAACAAAAATGTGTATTACCTTCTAAATCCAGTTTTGATGGATATCCAACTTTGTGTCAATCTACTGATACTGATACCGTTTCAATAACACACACAGGCAAAGATCTTGATTATATGCATTCGTATTATAATGAATTAGGAAATAAAATATCTGATAATATAGATGAGATGACAGATGGCAGTGAAATCGGTGCAAACAAAGAATCGGAAAATTAAGACTCTGGAGATGAGTTCATTAGAAATGAAGACTGCTCTAACATGAAATCAATAAAACTTACGGAAGACCTAAGAAAATGGACAATACAGCATAAACCCACCAAGTCATCTCTAAACGACTTGTTAGTTTTACTCACTGAACACAGATTTAAATTGCCAAAAGATGGACGAGCACTTCTAAAAACTGACGATGTCTTTTTATAGAGCCTATGGGCCAAGGCAAGTTTTGGTATCAAGGTAAGATAAGCTATTGTTTACAAAAAACTTTGTTAGATATGGATTTAAGTACTATATCAAGTATGGAGTTGATTTTCAACGTAGACGGTATGTCTCTTTTTTTTTAACGCCGTTCTCCTCCCACGCCTAAGGGCAAAGCGTTATTTCCATTCCCCTTCAGTAATGGGTGGCCACTATCTTATATATAATTTTTGCAACAATAAATACCTATTTAAAACCAAATTAGAGTCAATTAGAAATAAATATTTTGGTAACTATATTGCGTAGATGCGTTAAATACGCAGATATGTTTTAAACTAAGCATACAATCAGTTAAAATAATTATCACTAAACTCACTAATGACTCGTAAAATCTTAATTTTCACATATAACTTTCCAATTGGGGAACCTCTGTGCGTAATATTTACCCTTGGCACTTCTGATCGTAAGCCATAGATCTAAAAAAGTAAAGATAAAGCCATGCAAACAATTCCGACCGAAAAGTCTCGTTAATCAAAACACAGCGTCATCTGTTGTATACTGAGTAATACAATAGGCCATAGACATACGCGAAAGTAGACTGCACTCTCGCCTCCAAAAAACGTGTCTAGAAAAATGGCTCGAGGGAGACCTTAAGTGCCAATTACATCCACACTTAATCAATTTCTGGGAGGAGAAAGAATATTTTTCCATTTCACCAAATATCAGCAGCACATCGTTTACAATATTTGAAATGTAAAAAAATGGTTCCTGTGCAAGAATATCAAACATTGAACATTTTTGACAATTAGAGACGAAGTATTGTTTACATTTCAAATATCGTTAACGATGTGCTGATATTCCGTGAAACAGAAAACGATTATCAGGCCCGAAATCGGGACTGATTTTGAATCGGTGCTTTAGTCCCTTTTTCTTTAGAGCGACGATGAAATGACAATTGAATAAATGTTCGTTGCCACAGCTAAACAAGCCATGCTGCTATTATTTTATTATTATTTTTTATTTTTATGGTAGAGGAGGCAAACGAGCAGACGGATCACCTGATGGTAAGCGATTACCGCCGCCCATGGACACCTGCAACACCAGAGGGGTTGTAAGTGCGTTGCCGGCCTTTAAGATGGGAGTACGCTCTTTTCTTGAAGGTTTGAAGGTCGTATCGGTCCGGAAATACCGCAGGCGACAGTTCATTCCACAGTTTAACAGTGCGAGGCAGAAAGTTCCTGGAAAAACGCACAGTTGAGAACTGCCAACCATCTAAGTGGTGAGGATGGAAATGCGTAGGGCGATGGCGAAAAGAAGCGGCAGGGATTAATCCGAACAATTCCGCGGAGCACTCCCCGTTGTACATGCGATAGAAAATGCAGAGCGAGGCCACATCTCTACGCAGCGCCAAGGAGTCAAGCCGATCCGAAATACACTGGCAGTCGACAATTCGAGTCGCTCTTCGTTGGATGCGGTCCAGAGGGAGAAGCTGGTACTAGGGTGCCCCTGTCCATAGATGATAACAGTATTCCATGTGCGGGTATTTTTATTAATATAAATGTCATTATTATAGATTTTACCGTGCTAGTTTATTACGACCTTCTAAGGGCGTTGGCGGAGCGCCTCGACTCTCCTCTCACTCGCTTCTGGGTTGAAGAGGTAATTAGCAGGGACAAGTAGAGCAGAGATAGTTTGCCTTACTTGCCCCTGTCAATTGATATCATATTATTATATCGTGTAATATATTTAGTTTAATTTTTTTCTATTATTTTATTTTTGTTTTTTGTAATGTTCAACTAACATAGATAGTTATTACGATACTCTGTAACTAACAAGCTATGGATCAACTTGGTCTGAAATAAATTATTTATTTATTAACTTCACTTAAGAATATTGAGTAGGGATAAGTGGAAATTAAAACATATTAAAATGTGATTGATAAATACAGTATGTTTTAATTACATACAAAATACTTAATAACCAAAGAAGCTTGATTTTCACTAAATGTCAACATTTAGAAGGACTATTCGTGAGTCAATAAACTAGCCTAACCTACCTAACCAATAAAAATGACATTTATTTTAATAAATATGGTAATAGCAGAAGTCTCCCTCGAACTATCTTGCTAGGCTCGTTTTTTGGAGGCGAGAGTGCAGTCTACTTTAATATGTGTCTGTGTACCGCCGCATCGCGTCTCGCGCCGCGCAATGTCAATATGAAACAAAATTTGATATGATTTACCGATGATATGAAATCTCATATGTGTATTTGATTTTTCTGTTATAGTTTTTACAGAATTTCACAAGATAATTAGGCTTTTTTTTAATTGGGAATGGCTATACGTGACGCGTTTCCACTGCGCAATTTGCCAGACGATTGAGTGCAGGGGTGTAACTAAATGCGATTTTGACACCCATGTATTGGCCCCATTCGTAGTGCTCGTAAGGCCAGTCTTTACGAAGTAATATTATATGTCTATGTCGTAAGCACACCGCCTACGCCCGCGATGTCAAACAAATACTGAATACGATTGCGCTCGCCTCGCGGTACGCGGTCAAAGCGACGTTGTGATGGCGGTCGCTTCGACCTTAAACGGTAACTCTGCACCATTAGGTCGAAGAAATGAGTATATATTACGTAAAATTTCCTTAAATACCAGTACGTCGTATTTTTAGGTAAACTTAACTTTTTAGTCGAGCCGACATTTTGTTTTGTTATAATTAGGTCTTGTTATTGCAAATTGCAAAATTTAGGTATGTTGTAATACCTAGAACAATAAAATCTAACAGCACTTTTAATTTCATTTATACGAAAAAAATATATAAAGTCAATTTAATATATTTACAAACTCCGAACACAAATTTACGATCCCCAATTACAAGCAATACATACTAACTTATGAGCTTAAAAAAATTAATACTTAAGTATTTCGAAAGCCCATCAGTAGTTTTGAATAAAAACCTAACATACTGCACGAGAAAATTTTCAGCGCACAAGATTTCATCGTATAATTCCTGCGTAATCCACCTAGATAATTATTTTACGCCAAGTAATGGCCGCCATTCTCGTTGCAAAACTTAAGATTGATTTTTCGTTAGACATTTTGATTGTGAGCGGAAAGAAAATACTCTCGTAATATATTTGTCTCTTTTTCTTCATGCTATCTCATAAAAAAATAACCTTTCTTGGTAATTAAATGGTAAAAAACACGTTGAAATCATGTTGAAAAATAGTAAGTCTTACTAGTTTTGTACATTGCAACCACATTACACGTCGTGGCGACGTCCAATCCACGTCGCAAACATTACCTATGTAGTAACCATTAGGTCACAATTACTAAAATTACGTGGAATCGACGTAGCCGGCACGTGCTTTTTTTCCCCACTTTGGTGAATTCCAGGTGGATTCCACGTCGATTCTAGGTAACTCATTTTGGTCACTGTCAGATTTGCGACCTATAATAGGTGATTTTATCGTTATTTTCACCAAAAATGTTTGCTGGGTACTTTCCCGCACTAGTGCGGGAATAAGCACTATCCGTGCCTATGTCGAAAAGTGGTCGAAAATTTCAAGGGCCATATGTATTGTAAAACGTGTTTTAATTTATCACCACTCGTTGCGAATTTCCTATTTTCCGCACTTGTATCGTCAATATAAGAGTATAAAATGTACTATGTTTATATTTACCAATAAAGTCTGTATTTCTGTAATAACTATTTGCTTTTCAGGTTGAACATTTGCAAGTAAGTAACAATAAATAGGTACATTTGGAACACATTTCCCTTCCTTCATCTCTTTGCTAGTACGTCTAATTATTTAAGAATATGCAGTTAGACTTTAATAGTCAATTAATTATGAAGGTTAAAACTTCCAGAAACCAAGAAAATTTGAAAACAAAAATTGACTGTGATAAGTTAACAATTACGGAAGGTGGAGATAAGGAACGAAATCTCCATGTACCAAAAAGTGTCATCAAAAAACTTTAAATAGGTGGCGCTACAATACCTAGAGTACTTGAACCAAAAAATCAAATCATAGACAGCGCAATTCACACCGTCAATAACACCTAGGTTCTTAGCTACTCTAGCGCTACTCTGGAGAGATTTGGAACTATTATTTATAGCTGACAGCTGGACACTTTTGCAACAGTTCTACCATAAGAGATGCCACTCCTCTTAATTCCACACTCCATATTAACAATTTATATCCTTTTTGCTGAACTATGACATTATGTTTGACAGGATGTCGGCACGCGCTTCGGTATTTAAAATAAAATAAATGAAACATTCATGTTTACACAGCTGTGCTGGTGTTTTGTAAAACACAGGATATTTTATCTGTATATCTATGGATCTGAGCATTGCGCTTGTAGTAACTTAACAACCCTAATTGTAATAGATTTAAGATAAAATTTAATAAATTTAATTAATCACCATACATTTTCAAAAACTGAATTGACGAAAATCCATATAGTTAAATAATTATAGTAGTACCTGCTCACCAAATTTATTACAATCCGTTGAAAAATACGACCGATAGAGGAGAACAGTCGAGACACATTTTTGTTCAAGTCAAGCTGAAGCGGAGACCTCCTTGCTCGGTCAATGAGGCATAAATAGATAAAGGCTTTTTTTGTTGGAAAAATGTAAAAAATTATATGGAGAAATATATTAAGCAAATATACTTTCAAAAGCCATAAAAACCGTAAACACCTTAAATGCGTCACGTTAGTCTCGCCACTTAGCGCCGTCCGACCGATAATTTGACCGATTATTCGGACACTTAGCGATAGTGATGTTTGCGTACGCTTATCGTATCGATTACTTATTTTATTTTAAGAAAATCGTGTAAATTTTATTTGCACTCTTAATAATGTCAAGTTTTCAATTCAATTATTAATAATGTCAAGTTTTCAATCAGAATGCAATGAATTCACATAGTTTTTATGCAGAAAATAGAGTACCTAGGTATATTGTCATTTTGAACACGATTGTATCGTTTTGGTCGATTGACATTGCATGGTTTGAATTTAATTTATTTATTTAGGCATTCGGTACTTTGCGATAATCCAGTAACTTAATACATTTAGCGTTTGCGTCAAATCGGGTAGTTCTGATTTTTTGCAGACTTGTTTATGATATTGGCCCAATAAATAATCCAAGTTTGTGACCTTGAACGCCGAACTCAAATTTCGAATTATTAAAAAAAAAACAGGACTACCAGATTTGACGCAAAGGAATCCCGTACTTTCAAGTGACAAAGTTACTGAACTATTAGTATAACTAACGTATAATTACTTAGGTAGTTACTAATTAAACAGAATTAGGCATCATGAAATAGTTTTCTATCGTAAAACGTACACTTCTTAACTATAAAAGATACAATTGTGCAACCCGATTTGTTGACAGAAAAACTTATTTCATGCGGTTCAAAGAACGCGTTATTATGACGCTTTGAATTTGACGCGTAAACAAACCGTCGTCGCTTTCGACGAATATAAACGTAACTCGAACACGTGGGTTAACCATCATACTGACAATAGGTCGTCACAAGGACAATATAGTCATTCAAAATACCTTCGACTTTCAATTGCACATCAAATATTTTATGTAGGTATTTCATAGCAATCAGTCAGATTTATAAATAAATAATTATAGGACATTATTACACAAATTGATTAAGTCCTACGGTAAGCTCAATAAGGCTCGTGTTGAAGGTACTTAGACAACGATATATATAATATATTTAAATATGTATGTATAAATACTTAAATACATAGAAGACACCCATAACTCAGGAACAAATATCCATGCTCATCACACGAATAAATGCCCTTGCCAGGATTTGAACCCGGGACCATCAGCTTCGTAGGCAGGGTCACTACTCACTAGGCCAAACCGTATATTCTCATTTCTTTATTAATTTTATTTTCTTTTCCTTTTGTAAGAATTCGATATGTTTTCTGAACGTATTTGGTTTGATGTACATATATATTTTTTAAATCAAATTTATATAAAGAAATCCGGCGCCAGAAAGTCGGCGAGACTCATTTGCTCAAATATTTACACATAAAATCTGATAAATACGTAACACGTAACGCATAGTTCTTCCAGAAAACATATCAAACATTATACGAATAAAATAAAACAATAGTGAAACAAACTTACCAACAACCCCTACCACACTGAAGATACACGCACACACGGCCGCCAAAATGGTCGCCTCTCTCGGATAAGAGATCGTCGCCGTCGAGTTCACCACCACAGTCAGATTATCCAAATCCATCGTGACAAATATCGATAACGTCAGCACATCACTACACTTTTGAAATCGGAACTTTCACTTGGCATTTTTGTTTTTTCTTTTAGTTGGAGTCACTGTTTTATGAGCCATCTGGTTGCTATCGCTGCATTATGGGACGCCTGGAACAAATTGATAAATAATGTTATTGTATATAGTTTTATCAACATTACACTATCATAGATTTCTACTTTAACGAATACTAGCTTAAAAATATGGTTTCCGGGATAAAACTGTCCTAAATATTTATACATAATCATAGTAAATAGACTGACATACAGACATTTATGATGACTGTGCGAGTATATTATTATTTTATTGTTTGAAAACGTTGATATCATCTATTTCAGACGTAAGAACCGATGACAATGTCAAAGTTGTTCAGTAAAAACCGCATTTAATCTATTTGCAAAACTGAAGTGATCCTATTAGAGCTCCGTCAACAAAGTTTTGTACGGAGCTCTAAAAAACGAGGGGCTAATGAAAAAATATATGTTTTAAGTTGAAATTAGGCTAATAAACTCTGATGAAACATAAATAACTGGATCACTTCGTTTTTCTAGCTAACTATTTAGTAAAGTAAATATGACTTAATCTTATCACATTTATATTTTATAGTTCAGTCAGCAATGACAGCATCAACAGCAGTGGATGAAACGAGCCAAAAGGCTCAAAACTATCTGCCACCCTGGAATGTTTTCCCAAATAGGAATATATATCTACATATTAAATATATATAAAACGGGTCACTCACATATTTTAAGTCGAAAAACGCTCGTCATGTTTCACTCTGTACCGACTTAAAATACGTGAGTGACCCGTTTTTAATATATTTAATGTGTTTGTGTCTCCAGAAGTTTTGTTACTAAATATATCTCTAGTATTTCTACAGTTCGCGGTCGAAAGTATCTGGCACAGCCAAATTGTTCCACATACAGAATGTAACAAAAATAGTGAGGACCCGCTTAAGCAGATTATTTTTTTGACGCGACAATTTTTCTTTCTATGGGGCAAGTCGTCTAAGTCGACCAACCCTCCATACAAAGAGCAAAATTAATCTACTTTTTCCTAATCAGTCAATTTCTTTTGTTAAGTTATTAGAGAATGGTAGATGTTTTTGACGGGCATTTGCTACTTTTAATGCTGACTGTCCAATTATAGTAATGCCAGTTAAGTAATTATAGTAGCTAACTAGGTAAGAAAATATCTGAAATGCTGTCAAAAACGCGAAATGGTTGGCTGGTCCGACTAATATTCCACCATTAAATGGACTAGCGATATAGCCATTAAGCCAATAATCGCTCATTTTAACAGCAACTAATGTGTTTGTTTTTGTTATTCATGCATGAGGCGCTAAATACCCTACAACGGTACTGGACCGGGGCCATATCCCGATGGTCTAGCATATATATCTAAACTGACAAAGTATTTGGAAAAATCTAAACACAACTCTATTGATATAGGAATAAGAGTGTGCATAGACATTTAGGGCACCTCGTCCGCTTAGCATTTTTTTGCCGCCAAGCCAATCACGCGAATCATTTGCATGGTTTATGCTGAATGCATATACAATGTGGAAAGTTAGCCATTGACATAGTTTCCTGAATGCATTTACCTAGTTTTTTATAATTCGATCATCAAGCAAATAAAGATATAATTAACTCGATCTTTTTTCTACAAAGAATTTTGATTGGTGAAATTGAAGTATAAAACGGTAAAGTAGATAGGAAGTGAGTGTAGAAAATTGCATAGGTATTATATACTCAATTTTAACAATGAGAAGTAAAGAAGGAATCAAATAACAGAGGAATCAAGTTTCGCCTTTCTTCTTTAATCCTAAAAAAAAGCGGCCAAGTGCGAGTCGGACTCGCCCATGAAGGGTTCCGTACCATTTATGACGTATTTAAAAAACTACTTACTAGATCTGGTTCAAACCAATTTTCGGTGGAAGTTTGCATGGTAATGTATATCATATATTTTTTTTTAGATTTTTCATTCTGTTATTTTAGAAGTTACAGGGGGGGGGGCACACTTTTTAGATACCCCACACGTATGGGTCTGATGAAAAAATAATTTTTTTTTAAACTTTACGACGTATTAAAAAAAACTACTTACTAGATCTCGTTAAAACTAATTTTCGGTGGAAGTTTCCATGGCAATGTATATCATATATTTTTTTTAGATTTTTCATTCTGTTATTTTAGAAGTTACGGGGGGGGGGACACATTTTTCCACTTTGGAAGTGTCTCTCGCGCAAACTATTCAGTTTAGAAAAAAATGATATTAGAAACCTCAATATCATTTTTAAAGACCTATCCGATTTTTTGAGTTTCAGTTCTAAGTATGGGGAACCCCCAAAATTTATTGTTTTTTTTCTATTTTTATGTAAACATCTTAATGCGGTTCATAGTATACATCTACTTACCAAGTTTGAACAGTATAGCTCTTATAGGTTCGGAAAAAAGTGGCTGTGACATAATCGGACAGATAGACGGACATGACGAATCTATAAGGGTTCCGTTTTTTGCCATTTGGCTACGGAACCCTAAAAAGACATAATACGTACATTTAGGCAAAATTTTCCCAAAAAGCCATCGGGCAAAAATAGCTTAGTTTCTTAGCAAAAATTACACTGGGTAGAAATCATTGCGGTCACCAAATTACTTGCATTTTTACACTAACTCCATACTATTGGGCTCCATATTATCCAATCCAATTAATTTTTTAATTTAATTTAAAGGAAATCCTTGTATAGTCCAAAAATATTGTGTAATAAAATACTAAAATGCTTTAATACTCGATGGTGTTATTTTACTTTATAGCATTTCCCTCGGGTTTTTCAAGATAATATAAAATTAAAAGAAATAATAACGGTTTCGATTATATCATTTTAGTTCCACGAAATCAACCATTCTAAAGGTTTTCCCCAAAGATTAGTCAAATACTTATATGTAATATTCGGTTCTGCGAAGGGGAATCAGTCTGTTACAACCAATTTAGATTTATAGACCAATTAATGGTGTATGGGAGGACTTAATATTGATCGTTACGACTGTTTCAATAAACATGTTCACCGGGTTCATCGCAGATGAAACATTTCTACAATACACCAATGAGATCAAAGCAATAAAGTTGGCAATAATGATAGGACAACTTTACTATGCAAATTTAAATTAGATTAGATCGCACTAGTCAAATTTGTAAATAAAAGTACCCGAGTGTATTATGAAAAATAAGTGTATGGTACTTATAATATCAATGACGTTACTAAATCACCACCTTGTGTCCTGACTCCATGCAGAATAAATACGTAATATAAAACTATACATAACAAAAATATAAAATCAGTAAATTTGACAATTCTGCACCCCTAGTGTAAATAAATTCGATTTCGAAACGTGACGTACGCGTTTGCGTTTAGTCTCATTTTGTATTGGATTTAGACGAGCGCGCCAAGCGGGACGTTTTGGAAACTCAAAATCCTATACAAAATGAGACTTAACGCAAACGCGTTCGTCACGTTATGATGTCGATCAAATTTACACTAGGGGTACTGACGGTACTGTATTTCATTATGTATTCATTAACTAATAACCCATCGATATATACCCCTGTACTGTTTTAATTAGAAACTGCATTTACTTGACTGTTTATTGTAAAATAAGCAGTTACTTACATAAATGTTACAGAATAACAATTACATTACAATTAAAAATTAAATTAAATGTCAATATTCAGTGCGTTCAGCCACGCAATTGCGTCGGGTGTTAGGAGCAGCAGGTCTTCTGGTGATCCCGAGTATGAGTGCAGAGGGCATCGCTGAATTATATGCTCCATAGTCTGGACTTCTTCGCCACACTCGCTCATTGCAGAATTTGCTGTCTTTCCACCCCCATTTATGCAGAAAGTAATTGCAGCGACCGTGACCTGTACCCCTAGTGTAAATTTGATCGACATCATAACGTGACGAACGCGTTTGCGTTAAGTCTCATTTTGTATAGGATTTTGAGTTTCCAAAACGTCCCGCTTGGCGCGCTCTTTCTAAATCCAATACAAAATGAGACTAAACGCAAACGCGTACGTCACGTTTCGAAATCGAATTTATTTACACTAGGGGTACCGTTGTCAGTCTATTTAAGCGACACCACAATCCCGGACTTGACTACAATTTGACTGTTTATAAAATGTATTTCATAATTCACAGCGAAAATTCTGTCAACTACATTGAATCACCGTCTTTTTATAATGCTCCTATATTGAGATGATAAATTCCATTTTTTTTATAAGAAATTAATTTGTCTCATTTGTAGGTCCGCCCAAGTTTTTTGCAGAAATCGCCAAGCGTCTGTTTGACGTAACTGATGACCGAAGAGCTGGCGGCTTCCTCGCACAACACAACGTATCAGTATTGCGATACAACGGGGAAATGCCGCCAGCATCCTTGGTACAATGCCTGAAGGGCCAATGTTAGATTTAAGCTAGTAATAGTAATCCTCCGTATATACCCATTATATATGTACATTGATTGTAAATAATGTTATGTTAACTTGTCTCTTAGGACAATATTTTATATTACTTCATACTGGTTGACGTAACTGGTGACCGAAGAGCTGGCGGCTTCCTCGCACAACGTATCAGTATTGCGATACAACGAGGAAATGCCGCCAGCATCCTTGGTACAATGTCTCAAGGGCCTATTTTAGATATAAGCTAGTTATAGTAATCATCTGTATATATCCATTATGTATATTGTTATTGTCAATAAATAATTCCTTCTCTTCATACTTATTTATCTTGCTATCAATTCGACCATTGCCTTGGCCTTGAGATAAAGTCCCAAAGCGTAGCCTACTGACCCTATTAATAGTAAGTAGTAAAGTATTTTTACATATTTTCCTTAATACAAAGACGATGTAGTAGCAAGCTCGACGAGTGCGCACCCAGCGCTCCCCACTACGCCACTGGCATACAAACTGCTTGTAACAAAATCTTAGGACTACCGTACACTTCACTCCGACCACATTAAAACGCCCGTGATTTACGCGAAGCAAAGGGAATTGATTTGACATCTAAAACAGATTATCAAACGTTCACTTTTGACAATCTGTACCCCTAGTGTAAGTTCCAAGTAGATTAAAAATTGAAAGGAACTAGCAAATTTTTAAGAGTGGTCATCTATTTATACAAGGTGCCCGTGAGCACTGCGAGAGATTTTAACGGTGCATTCCTGATGGCAACAGAAGCAAAAAATTTTATATAAATTTTTGTAAAAAAAATTTCCTTTTTTTGAACATTCCTGTACATAAAACGTAATTTTTCGTGTGACAATGATTCCTTAAATCTACCACCTTTGCACTAGCAGACAAATTTACTCCAATTTTTTTTGCACGTATGTTTTACGTATCTGCAATATCTAGAGGCCAGTACCCCTAGTGTAAATAAATTCGATTTCGAAACGTGACGTACGCGTTTGCGTTTAGTCTCATTTTGTATTGGATTTAGAAAGAGCGCGCCAAGCGGGACGTTTTGGAAACTCAAAATCCTATACAAAATGAGACTTAACGCAAACGCGTTCGTCACGTTATGATGTCGATCAAAGTCACACTAGGGGTACAGAATTACCGCAAAATGTATACAGCTGTACAGCGCCATCTCGTTTACCTGTCAAATTCGATGCACAAAATTGTCTTATATTTTGAATCAATGTATCTTTGCACGAAGTTAGGCCCAGCCATACATTAATATCACTGCCAAGACCGCACAATCCCGCTACTACTAGTAAGTTAAGGTTGGAGTTACCGCAAGTCTAGCTAAGACAATAGGTAGGTAAAAATGGATTTGAAAAGATGGTACAAATTCACATCGTTAGAGTGCTAAAATATCTCGTCAGAATTGGGTGTTTTCACCCAGATTACAATTTTATTGTATACATTTTTATACAATACATATGGTATTATGTCTTTAGTATAAAATTGTAGTGAAAGAATCTTTCTTTTTGGAATCAATAGGTACTTAAATATCAAAATGAAAATTATACCAAAAATCCATTTATTAATAGACTTTTTTATTTCTAATCACAAAGAAAATGAAAACCTATACATACGAGTATAATATGATATACCCCAAAAATACCACTTGCAACCCGCTTCATAGATAAACAATAAGCCGCTTTCAGAGCATGAGATATAAAAATAATTTATCGATAGTCGATAAAAATATGTTTCTCTCCCTTTGATTTTTCATTTACGCTATAATTACAATTACCTATTCCGTAATGTTGTAGAGTTCCACTAAGAAATATTTTTTACACTTTTTGGCGACTTCTACGCGACCTCGCGGGCGGACGCAAGTTGTCAGCGTTTCTGTAGCTCTAGTGTAATTTTTTTCCGTTTTTTCGATATCGTAACGTGACGTACGCGTTTGCGTTGAGTTTCATTTTGTATGGGATTTTGAGTTTCCAAAACGTCCCGCTTGGTGCGCTGTTTCTGAATCCCATACAAAATTAGACTTAACGCAAACGCGTACGTCACGTTACGCTATGGAAAAAAATTACACTAGGGGTTCTGAGGGCCTACCGCGAACCACGTTCGACGTGTTGCCTCCCTGTCACACTTACGTACGAATTTACAAGTGCGATAGAGAGGCAACACGTCGAACGTGGTTCGCGGTACACCTTCAGAGGGCCTTCGTACGTAAGTGTGACAGGGAGGGAACACGTCGAAGCCCTTCTGTAGTGTGTAGACGGCCTTGTCCGATAACGATTGATGTGTCCTTACATCATACGTAACGTAATACAAACAAACATGCATTATCGTGACATTGCATTGTGAACTTTAACCTAATGGGGCAAAGTTCAAGTTGATCGGGCTATGAGTAGATGTTTACTTTTGGATAGCATATTAACTTTACGTTTTGAATAGTTTCGATTGATTTGGTTTAAGATACCTACTAATGGAACGTGACATACGATTATTTTTCCTGGATTATTTAGAAATGATTTATGATCTAAATTAAAATGAGGTATGATAGTTATTAATTATTTGGTTTTTATTCATACAATTTAGCAAACCTGTATTAAATTTTGTCTCTTTCTAACAAACACAAATGTGAAAATGACATTTGCCGCCTTTTTCTACTCACAGAAATGGCTTGCCAAACTACCTATAGACAACACAAAGCCTTGTGGTAGAAAGTAGTACTGTGAAAACAAACTGTGCATATATAAGGATTATTTAATCAGATGAATAAGATCAGTACCCCTAGTGTAAATTTAATCGACATCATAACGTGACGAACGCGTTTGCGTTAAGTGTCATTTTGTATAGGATTTTGAGTTTCCAAAACGTCCCGCTTGGCGCGCTCTTTCTAAATCACATACAAAATGAGACTAAACGCAAACGCGTACGTCACGTTTCGAAATCGAATTTATTTACACTAGGGGTACAGATTAAAATTACAATATCAAATTCTAATAGAAAAATTACCGGAAAATGCTATTTAACTTCCTCTTCCGAGTTATCCGGTCGATATTTTTCCGGTTTACATAATTAATTAATCATGTAAACATACGTTTAACGTTTGTGTTTATAGATGTCACATTATACAGGGTGATTCAGGAGACGTAAGCAGGATCAAGCCTGCGTATTCAGTAAGTTATCATCAGTAACTGTTCCGTACCAGTATTTGTGAGATTAACGTTAAATTGTTTTTTTTTTTTTCTGTTCCAAATAAATGTTGTATTTTATTTACTCTTTGTTTTATCCAAACAAGTGACAAATTGAATGTCATCGGAGTCTGGTTACTTTTGAAAAATCGTATCTCACTCAAGTGTGACATTTTATTTTCTTCATAATCAAAGTGCTGTCATAACGATTAAAGAAGTTTTATCTTTGTTAATTAAGTGGTGTGGGTGTCCATGGTTGTAGATAATCAAATTTGTCCTTAAAAAAGTTAGATAACAGAAAAAAAGTGAGATTGTTTTACTTAAATATGACGGTGAACGATTCATTAACCTTTACTGATTGTATAGGGTTGGTCCTGCTCACGTCTCATGAATCATCCTGTATAGCGTAATCGAATTATGTAAATGACAGATCGTCATAAAACATTTGTATCTCTGCAGCCAAGATTTATTAGTTGAAGATCGTTGCCTGCACACTTTTTTCTTCCGCGAGAGAAATGTGACACTATATGTACATCGCATAATTAAAGCGTGTAATATTTTTATAGGTTTTATAAAAATTGGACGACTTTTTTTCCATATGAAAAAATTCAAGAAGCAATGTAAGGTAGAAGTACTAGTGCTCGACGCTGCACTAGTACTCGACATGGGCACTTTATGTCAAAGTGACAAGGATTAAGTTCGAATACAGAAAAATCTTCGTTGTTCAAATTTAGCCTATATTTCCATGAAATAAAGTGCCCATGTCGGTGACTAGTGCAGCGTCGAGCACTAGTACTTCTACCTTATCACTACTTTATTTTTTTGTTTTAACCCAAAACATACGTCACAACTGTCACAAGACACAAGTGACCATGTACAAAAAAAAACAAAAATAAAAAACAATAATAAATTATGCTCTGGTAATATTTATAATATTTTAAAGTATACAAACAATTTGTACATTTTCGGGTAATCATAATATTTATTGGTTAACCAACCAAATACAAAACCACCTGGAGCTTTGACTGAACGACCTGACTTTAACCTCCATTATTTGATTATGTAATGTTTTCATCTACCCACAACTGGCTTAAGGAGCCATTTGAGGGTAGATTATGTTTACTTTTATTTAAATACCTAAAGAAACAGAGTATAAGTTTAAGTTTGCTGTTATATAAAAAATACATACATACTGTATACTCTCTCGCAAGCTTTGGCCTGTGTCAGTAGAAAAAGCCGCGAAATTCAAAATTGATCCTAAGCGCCAACACTTTTCAAATTTGCACTATCTAAAACTGGCTTGTCCGAGTATAAAATACAAAGTACGAGAGACAAAAAAAAGAGAGGAAAGAGAGATCTCCCTTGAACAGTTGACGTTCTTCGTTGGGGCGGCCACGTTTCAAGGATGGCCGAGGTTCGCGTGGTTAACCGCATCTTCTACTCGGAGCGAGCTGGAGGAGGGCAAGCGAAAGCACGGTGGGCAACTTCTCAGGTATAAAGATGTGCTTAAGAGGCTGTCAATACCTAAAGCGCGCATACTGTCTATTTGTATCGGAGTAAATGAGATAGCACTGTCGCATGTTACTGGGCCTGGGCAAGGGAATAATAAGAAAAATATTTAAATAAAAAAAGTGGATTATTAGTGTAATATTTTACTGAACCACGGTTTAGATATAAATGTTTTGAAATTGTGATTTTAATTGCAGACCCATAAGTCAAAACAATAAAGACATAAAACCGTTTAAATGTGATTTTAAGACCAATCTTTGCAATTATTTTCTATCGAGCCGATTTCGTTCAATCATGTATCGAGTACAACCACGGTCTTTGAAATATAATTAATATGAACATATATTTTTCTTACTTGACTAAAACAAATAGTCTTTCTTAAAAAACTGTTTAAGTAACATCAATTTCAAGGACATTGGGTGTTGACAGCCTCTTAAGCGCCACCTGGACCCGTTTGTGTGGGAGAAGCAGGCGGCCGACCGCCCTGTATGGAGCATCAAGCCTTGGCCTGTATGCTTCTGGTCAGTATTACGCAGAACGTTTACATTGTTTACAAACAGCGGGCGCTTGAAACGTCAATTTGTTCGAGTGTTTGTCTGCCTCACTAATCGGCTAAGAGCTGATACGTTTCGATCGATGGGTTATTAGTTAATGAATACATAATGAAATACAGTACCGTCAGTACCCCTGGTGTAAATTTGATCGACATCATAACGTGACGAACGCGTTTGCGTTAAGTCTCATTTTGTATAGGATTTTGAGTTTCCAAAACGTCCCGCTTGGCGCGCTCTTTCTAAATCCAATACAAAATGAGACTAAACGCAAACGCGTACGTCACGTTTCGAAATCGAATTTATTTACACTAGGGGTACTGGCCTCTAGATATTGCAGATACATAAAACATACGTACAAAAAAAATTGGAGTAAATTTGTCTGCTAGTGCAAAGGTGGTAGACTTAAGGAATCATTGTCACACGAAAAATTACGTTTTATGTACAGGAATGTTCAAAAAAAGAAAAAAAATTTTTTTTTTTGTCGGATTTCACAAAAAATTATATAACATTTTTTGCTTCTGTTGCCATCAGGAATGCACCGTTAAAATCTCTCACAATGCTCACGGGCACCTTGTATAAATATAAATAGATGACCACTCTTAAAAATTTGCTAGTTTCTTTCAATTTTTAATCTACTTGGAAACGCCCCTGAGAGCAAACATTTATTTTATCAATACCACTTGTAAATAGTTTCGTTTATGCTAATGATCACCTCTCGTTCTTTATTACTTGACTATTACAAGTTCTCTATACAGTACCCCTAGTGTAAATAAATTCGATTTCGAAACGTGACGTACGCGTTTGCGTCTCATTTTGTATTGGATTTAGAAAGAGCGCGCCAAGCGGGACGTTTTGGAAAGTCAAAAATCTCATACAAAATGACACTTAACGCAAACGCGTACGTAACGTTTCGCTGTCGAAAATATTTACACTAGGGGTACTGATCCATACGTATTAGTTAACACTATACATCGCAACATTGTACGTTAATCGCATACGTCACAACTGTCGCCATTTTTAGTGTTCCTGTGTCGTGATTGGCTAAAAAGGCAAAGCACGTGACTGGTCAATTAAGCATTTAAGGATTTGTTACGATGTGACGTCATGATAGAAGGTAATTCAAGGTATTTCCATGTAGGATTAGCAGTACATTTATTTTTTATTGCATGATAATTGTCTCGTCAGATTTTCCAGCATAGGTATGCAATATGTACTTATATGCATGATATACAGCGTGTATTTTTGAGACTAAATTAAAAAAATCTTTCAGAACTGTTTTCTAGCACTACACCAACGTCTAGTTTAAGTTTGCAGTTACATCAAAAATACACACCGCATATCCAAAACCTCGGCCAACGATCATATTTATTGTATGAACTGACGTTTATCGGACATGGCTATGTACAGTCGAGGAAAATTATTATTTAGCAGTTTAAGGTTCACTTTATATTGGACAGCTCTTAGCATAAGTATGTACAACAAAAATTACTTGAACCGTAAATTGCTAAATAATCAATTTCCTCGACCGTACGTTACACGTACACAGAGCCATACATTTGGCGTGCCCCTCCCTCGCAAAAATCGGCAAACTGTTTTGTACAGAAAACTACAGCCAAGGCGTTGTCTCCTAAGCATGTAACTGAGAAAAAAAACCGGCCAAGTGCGAGTCGCGCTCGCGCACTGAGCGTTCCGTTTTCTTTTGATTTCGTTGACATAGAAGTTTGATTTTGTTACAACTTAAAGGTATTATAGACCTGAGTATTTGATATGAATTTAAATTTAATACCTCTACGCGTTCATGAGGAAAGGGGTAGTAAGTTTAAAATAATTAAACATTTTTATTATATGATGTAACTAAAAATGTACGGAATTTGCTATAAGACGTTGCTTCGTACCAAATTTCAGATTTCTGAGTTCACGGGAAGTACCCTGTAGGTTTTGATTCCCTTGCGAGTGTCGAAAATTTGCGGCATAAACGGCTGTATCTTTTGATTGCGTTTGTTTAGAAGTTTGATTTTTTTCACAGCTCTAAGGGACAGTAGACCTGAGTATTCGATATAAATTCCAGCTTAATACCTCCACGCGTTCCTGAGAAAAAGGGTCTTGACAGACTGACAGATGGACGGACGGACAATAAAGTAATCCTATAAGGGTTTCGTTTTTTCCTTTCGAGTTACGGAACCCTAAAAAATCATAAATCATAAATCATAAATCATAGCATTTATTCGTGATAAACTATGACATACAAAAGTATAACAACATAACAAAAGGAAGAAACATAGAATAAATAAATAGTTTACCACGAAATGGTCCCGCCTCGCCTCAGCATTAATGCTAACCCAAAAGTCAGCGCTGATCTTCCGGCGAGACCATTTGTGGGTCACGAACGCAGCTGTACGACACGGCATAAACATAAAACATAAAACTGAACGCGGCTTTGCGGCGGCGAAAGGGCGGCGAAAAACACTCCAAAATATAATAAAATGCGAGAGAGGAGAGGGCAACTGCTGTAAGTATATACGTTAGTTGTAAATAGTAGGTAGTTATGTTCGATAATAATAGCAATTACGGAAATAATTTGAATCACTTTAGCCTTCGAGTGTAGCGTACAGATAAGACGTAGAACTTTTTTTGGCGTGGAGTGAGTAGGCCAATGTGTACCAACATAAGTGTTTTTAGGGTTCCGTAGCCCAATGGCAAAAAACGGAACCCTTATAGATTCGTCATGTCCGTCTGTCTGTCCGTTTATGTCACAGCCACTTTTTTCCGAAACTATAAGAGCTATACTGTTCAAACTTGGCAAGTAGATATTATATTCTATGAACTGCATTAAGATTTTCACACAAAAATAGAAAAAAAAACAATAAATTTTGGGGGTTCCCCATACTTAGAACTGAAACTCAAAGAATCTTTTTTCATCAAACCCATACGTGTGGGGTATCTATGGATAAGTCGTTAAAAATGATATTGAGGTTTCTAATGTAATTTTTTTCTAAACTGAATAGTTTGCGCGAGAGACACTTCCAAAGTAGTAAAATGTGTGTCCCCCCCCTGTAACTTCTAAAATAAGAGAATGATAAAACTAAAAAAATATATGATATACATTACCATGCAAACTTCCACCGAAAATTGGTTTGAACGAGATCTAGTAAGTAGTTTTTTTAATACGTCATAAATGGTACAGAACTCTTCATGGGCGAGTCCGACTCGCACTTGCCTGCTTTTTTTATGTTAAAGGAGGCAACCGAGCAGACGAATCGCTTGATGGTATAGATAGTATGTATTTTCTAACATGATTTTTTCGGCTCGGGTCAAATTTAAAGCATTTGTTTACTTTAGGTAAAGCCTTCTTCAGTGCGTGTCATAGCAAAAATGTAGCTTGAAAAGCAACTATCGTGGTAGTATTAAAGTTCAAATGTATGTAACAACTAACGAAGCAAAAGGTCCCGGGTTTAAATCCTGGTAGAAGCATTTCTTTGTGTGTTCATCAGTTAATCACAGATATTTGATTCTGAATTATGGATGTTCAATTATCGTCTAGTACAGTCTGAAAATATCTATACGGACAAAATGCCAAAAATTATAATACACTACTCTTAATATTAGGGCAATAAGGTCGTGTATACATATTTTTGGCACTTTGTCCGTATCGATATTTTCAGACGTGACTGTACTTACACCTACAATAGGAGCGTTATTGAGACTGTGGGGTTAGGTCGATAGTGTAACATTGACCCTTACTATTTATTTATTGGCTAGTAAATCACTAATCGAACTGTCATTTTAGTATCTGGGAAATAAAGCTCAAGGAAATAAAAATAAATAAGGGAAACTTTAATAGTGGATTTGGGAACCGTTATTGAGTTATCGTGTTTGTGGTCCGATAGCCATTAAGCTGCGGGGTATTGTTATCTCTGCACGGTATGGGGGTGGATGTTTCGCCACATGGCGGGATGCAGAGAACTCTGCTTTGCAATCTTGCCCTTGACTATCGCACTTGTAGGTAGGTATATAATAATAATGTTGATTCGACGATCATTGTCCCAATAGTCGTTTCAGCAAACGGTCTCATAGCGAAGAGTCTCGACCAACACCTTGAGAGATTCTCGCTAGGTGGTTGGATCAAGGGTCAGATGCAGAAGGCGGTAATCCTGGACACGGCGCGTATAGTACGTCGTTTCCCCTCTCTGCAGCCCTGACCACCACCGGCAGCATGGGCCCCGCCCGGCTGCCGGCGGCACCCTAAGGTTATGTTTTTTATAATGTATTTGTATGTTTTTGTATTGTTTTGTAAGTGTTTTTATATTTTACTTTTATATTCATATTGTAAAAAACCTAAACTAAGACCCAAAATAAATAAAGAACATAATAATAAATCTTTATTTAGATTTATTATTATTATTTACCTACCTACATAAAATGGATAATAGAGACCAAACATAATTGATGGTAAAATTGTTGCCTTTAAAAAAATTAATAGCTTGTGACAATACCCGCTGTCTGTTGTTTCTGCTCGTGACATTCGCTGTCTGTTAATGGGAGAGAATAACTAAAAGAAATCCACGTAAAATATCACAAACTACGCAAATTAAGAATCATCTTCTTTTGAAGTTTCATTTAGATAAACGAGCCTTTAGAAAAGAAGGTAAAAACATATAGATAATAAGATATGCTGATCAAGGGCGGTTGATACACCTGTATAATGTATATCAAGTGCACAACGCTCGACCACAATAGCACATACATGCCCCATTCGCGTAGGAGTTCCAGTTTGCTCGGCAAACATACTAGAATTTACGGGGACTGATTTACAATCAGCAAACTCGGTGTGTACTCTTATTTACGGTTACGAGCAGAAACGATGTATTTTGTTAGGAGACGTAACAGTAGGCTACCTATCATGAATATTCTTCTTAAGATTATGGGTATAGAAGAAATGCCTCCTGCCCACACTGTGGCAAGGAGAGCAGATGGCCTACCGCGAACACCGAAGTTCGCAAATCGCGGACAGCTCATGCTGTGGCAAGGAGAGCAGATGGCCTACCGCGAACACCGAAGTTCGCAAATCGCGGGCAAACTTTATCTTTTACTCCAATTAAAGGCGTAATTAGAGTGACAGAGAAAGATTTATAGCCCTAACTGTATGATATACGCAGCAACACGATATAATGACTTCGGTACTTTCGGTAGAGATAAATTAGACGAGAGCGAACTAAAGGATGTTGAATTTAAGGATGCACTTCTGTTT
Source organism: Cydia pomonella (assembly GCF_033807575.1). NCBI lineage: Eukaryota > Metazoa > Arthropoda > Insecta > Lepidoptera > Tortricidae > Cydia > Cydia pomonella. The sequence continues at coordinate 1,356,723 of NC_084714.1, forward strand.
TACAGAATAAGAAGATTTGAGGAGTTGTGGGATATAACTTGCAGCTGCAGCAGGGGATTGGGCTGAATGATGAACGCAACAAGTGATCGACAGCCAGCCTGCTTCCGGTCGGGCGTCCCTGCACTACATCTACTAATTCTACCATCAACATTGTAATTTGAAGTGGTCAAAAGATACGGAGCTAAAAGACGCTATCCATCACTTCAGAAGATTTTATGATAAAATTGTATATAAATGAATTTATAGTTCTCGAAGATCGTGGTAGGTACCAGCCTAGGCGTATCGGAAGTCTACAATCGCGTTCCCGAAACCCCGTCCACAAAGCGCGCGGTGGAACACCCCAGGGGGTTTAGTCCGTGGGAGTCGGACATACCCACTCGGCTTCTCCCGTGCCAGTGGGATCCATAACGGATTCCCCCTGGGTCAAAAAAAAAGGTACTAGCCTAGGCCCTAAATATAGACATACCTAGACAATTTTTTGAAATCCATACTTACGTAGTAGGCGAACTAAAGCGATGTTTAGACTTGCAAGAACTTGGATGCAATTTTCATTACGTTACGTTTATCTATTTAAACTTTTGAATACAGTTTACCTTAGTAGTCAGCAATGTAACTTAAACTGCATGCAAGTTCTTGCTAGTCTACGCCTCGGATCATAGACACAGCTATTAATAAAATAATGTTTATGGGTTTGTGTCATGCGGTCATGCCGGTCATCCTTGGTCCTCAGTATGTACTCAGTTAAAAGCGCTAAAAACGGCCTGTAAACACTTCCTATCGACTGATGACGATATGATTACCGTGTGCAGTATGTTGACTCAATAAACGACCCAAACATGAGCCTTGACAATCTGATAACTACTTTCTGCCTGCGACTGTCTGCGTTTGATGATGATTTCGTGATAAATCTATATGTAGATCTTCCTATGGACACAAAGTATCTCCATACCAAATTTCACCAAAATCTCTGCAGCGGTTTAAGCATAGACAGACAGAGTTACGTTCGCATTTATACCGGCCGTCTCTCGTATGACTTATTTGACTTAACCCCGATACTCGTATCAACACTATCAACCATGACGAGCAACTGGAGGCCGAAGAGATACTGACTTACTGACCCATTTGTAGAAAAACAACCGATAAGCGCTTTTAATAGTACAACTTTTTTTTTTCTTTTTATTATCACAAATAGTATGGTACATTTTAAACTTGTGTTAGGTTCGCCAAACTTACGTTTAACGGCGAAATGAGGCACTCATTTTCAACGTTAGTACGTTAATCTAAATTATATGATTAACTTATAATACTAAGGTTAATACATATTTATGTCATATTAACACAGTATAAGTTGTTGTAGTATATTTACCTATCCTATTTATTTATTCAGTCATGCGTTGTACCTATTAGCAACTTCTTAATTTTTGATTTAAAGATGTTTTTACTAGCACATTCGTCTTCTACTGATAACTCATTAAATATTCGCGGTGTGATATAGCTACGTGTCCTTTACTGATACTCATATTACACGCGATCATATTTAGGATGTATGATAGATTCTTTGCCTTGATTGTCTGCACATTATCCGATTCGATGTCGCATGTCAGATGACCCGTGGAAAAAAACAGCCGTTAGAGTGTACCCTATAGCCTAATAGCACAAAGCCATTTTATTTTTGTACTTGAATAATAATTATTACTGAATAAAAAAGATTATATATTTCTTTTTTTTTATACTACGTTGGTGGCCAACAAGCAAACGGCCCGCCTGATGGTAAGCAGTCTCCGTAGCCTATTTACGCCTGCAACTTCAGAGGAGTTACATGCGCGTTGCCGACCCTAGCACTCCGCGTCCTCGGCAACCTTACTTACCGACAGGAACACAACACTATGAGTCGGATGTAGTGTTATCTGGCTGCGGTTTTCTGTAAGGTGGATTTCGGATTGGATAATGTGAAAACGCTTTTTGTTTCGTTCCGCGTCTGACCCTGACGTACTATACTGTTTACACTACTTGTACTGCAGTGATCGGTCTCAAAAATAAACTATCACTCGCCTGAGATCACTCTTCTTTTACGATTCAATCGTTTTTACGATTGAATCGTTTTTACGATTGAAGCCCACATGTTTGTTTGTGCGTTTGCGGCTTGGCTCGCGCCCTGTGATGTTGGGAAGGAACCCATGGGACCTTTCCTACTGTCATTGAGGTTTGTACGAAATGGAAGTTTGGGAGTCAAGGTCGTTTTCGGGTTTCGGTCATAAATATAAGTCATAGTAATTTGGTTAACGTCTCTCCTGTAGACATACCTAAACCCAAATCTATAAGGAATTTTGGACACATATGTAAATCGGATGACAATGAAATATTATGATGACATCGAGCTGATCTGATGATGGAGACAGTAGGTGGCCATGGGAACTCTGTGATAAAACAACGCAAACCAATTGTAGGGTGTTTAGAATTGTCTCGATAAGTATTAGGTAGTTGGTTGTGGAAAGAAAAGTACAGTCAGGGATAAAAGCTTGTACGCTTAGCTTCTTTTTATTGCTAAAAAAACCAAACTATAGCAGGTTATAAACCAGTATTTTTTTTAAATAATCCTCAAAGAGTTTTGTGTTTAGCAATAGTTATTTGTGGAAAGTTGGTTTTTCTTGCGAGGGACTCAAAAACACAGTAGTGCCAGCTGCGTTGCGTTGTCACGCGTGCAATAGAGTATTTAAGAGCAAGTTCGGTCTGGCCAGCCACATTAGGGCTCATGCTAGACAACGTCCATAATGTGTTTATTTGGGGTCGCCGTCATCGACAACGATGAGGAGGACTATATATATATTATATTATTAGTGAGAACATATTAAAGGTAAAAAAATTGAACATCAACTTAACCACATTTCTTTAAATTTACGAATGAAAGGTATCATCATTATGACGAAAGCTTCTAGAAATATTCCTGTATTCATGGCCTTCACTAAATTAAAAAGCTACTTTGTCTCACTCCCTGGAGTGGCGAAAGTAGGCATGTTTGAGCTGCTGAGGTGAAAAATATGTGTGCTAATAATTGCTACAGTTTGTTTACCTTTTTGTTTATCCTCAAAGTTTTTAGTTGTATTTTCCACAAACGTCTAAGCAAAACATAATTTTGAGTCACAGCGAGGACATTACGGTGAGTTTTAGATGTTGGTTGAATCATGTGGGTTTGAATTGTATTCCTTGGTTTAATCCCATTTATTTTCTGATGTTTAATAACTCTCTCTGTTAGGCCAATGACCCTGCCTAGGAAGCCGATGGTCCTGGGTTCAAATCCTGGTAATTTATTCGTGTGATGAGCATGGATATTTGTTCCTGAGTCATGGATGTTTTCTATGTATTTATAAATATGTATATATTATATATATCGTTATCTAAGTACCCGCAACACAAGCCTTATTGAGCTTACCCTGGGACTTAGTCAATTTGTGTAATAATGTCCTATAATATTTATTTATTTATTTAATTGCAATTGGCGTTATTCATAGACGTCTGTCAAATCTAACAAGCCATGGATAATCGTTTGTCCCTTTCCGTCTCTTTGACATTTGTATTTGTTAACGAGAGATACATTTAACAGAGATTGGCCAAGTTTCATGAAGAAGGGGATACCAAATGATGTGATAGTGGTTCTACTGTCTGCGGAATGCGAATGTCTGTGTTCAAATCCCGATAAGAGAATTTGAGTGGCGAGCACCGGGGGCCTAGTCAAGATGACAGTAGTACATCGACAAACGCCAAACGATTGGGAAAAACGTATCGGAGCATAGAGGTACAATAAGTATAAAGATGAAATGCCTCCGCAAAACATCTTTTTTGGTGACTGAATAGACCGATGCGAGAGCGGCATACTCTGCCACAGAGCTGGCAAGGGAAATTCGCGACGGGCTGTGACGTTTCGCTACGGTGCCTTTTTCCCCTTTTGTCTGCCAGTGCCGCAAACCAGGCCTCGTCGCAGAACTTGCGACCATCTCCAACGCACTTGCGCCACTTCGTTCGCTTCTCCGCAAGCTTCTCCCAGTTTCGGTGGTCGATCTTAAAAGCTGCCATATACCTCTTGGCGTAGTCTTTATAGCGATTTGATTTATATACGTTAGGATTTGTGATAATTTCTGGCCAGTCATATTATAATTACTTACGTATATTTTTGGAGCTTGTTAACCTCTTCTCTGTGATAAGGATTCTTGCATTTTTTTTCGAGATTGTCTGCTCTATGGTTTAGCTAACACAATCGAGTGTTTTTTACCACAACTCGCAAATGAAAGGTTAAACTAACAACTAATTTATATAAATAATTGTGCATTTACAAAAAAATAAACACGTGTGACAAACCAGACGTCCCAATGGTTCGCAAAAACTGTAATGACGCAATCTAGACTAAATTAATCCGTCCTGCCCACACACTTCAACACTCTTGTATTACTATTAAAAGATATTAGCTACATATTATCAGTTATTCATAGTAGAATAGTGCCACGAGTTTGTTCGCTGAAGTGTATGGCGTTCTGCGCCGCCATTTTTTGTGGCAACTGGATTGTCAATCGTAAACCTTTTACAACCAGATTTACCGCATATAGTAAAGTATGATTGGCACTGGGATGGTATAGACAAATCCTCTAAAATAAGTATTTATCATCAGTTTTTAAACGCTGGCAACATTTTACCATAAACAAGAGCCATAGAGCTGCCTAAAGTTTGATTTTTCATAGATTTTTGTTAGTTTTAAAATAGGGTTGTTTCCAATTTTTTGAAACGCTTGTATTACGTTGTATATTAACTAAAAGTTGCCCTAAAATTCAACTTTTATACTAAAAACGGCTTTAAATATGTTAAATTAACAAAATATATTTAGACCGATGCTTTCGCGCCCAAAACGCTCTTTGAAAATTGTGTGACGTCACAGTTTACCGTTTGACACATAACTACATACACACGTAGAAGATACGAACTGTCAACTGACATTTGTCATTTGTTGTTTATCGCCTAACTATTAACAGTGTCAATCCGAGAGTTGTGACGTCATCAGAATCTTCAAAGACGTTTCGAGTTTAGTCACGTGACGTGTGCGAAAAGATATTTTAAATTCAATATTTACAAAAATATGGTCATTACAGGTCCCCTAAAAGTAGTTTAACATGTTCTTATAATCCAAAATAATTTATTGGGATACAATTCTGCCCTAAGATTTGTAGATGGAAACAACCCTATTATTGCCGCCAATACTTGTCCATCACTGGAGCAGTAAATCATAGTTTTAATTAGTTAATAACATTGAAACCATTCAGTATCTTTGATTAAATACATCTAAAATCTAAAAGACGAATAGGACAATCAACTTTTAACGCATAAAGCGTATTTTTTTTAAAGTTTTCGGTAAAATATCAAAAATACTCCAAATATTCTCTGCAATATTCCATGATTGGTGCCGTTCATTATTTACAGAGGCGTTTATCATCATATATATCAGCTTTCAAATTAGAAATATTTTATTAGACTACATGCAACTTCTTACAATAGGTTTGGACATGGGACAGGTATTCTACTGTGCATTCAGATCAGCGGTGGCAGCATGGTTCCATTTTTATCACTTGTCATTATGCCCGTCACTTTCGCGCTTAAGTACATACTTGTTAGAAATCAGAAATCAGAAATCATAGCATTTATTCGTGATGAACTATGACATACAAAAGTATAACAACATAACAAAAGTAAGAAACATAGAATAAATAAATAGTTTACCACGAAATGGTCCCGCCTCAGCGTTAATGCTAACCCAAAAGTCAGCGCTGATCTTCCGGCGAGACCATTTGTGGGTCACGAACGCAGCTGTACGACACGGCATAAACATAAAACATAAAACTGAACGCGGCTTTGCGGCGGCGAAAGGGCGGCGATCAGGAACGTGACAGGCATGGTGACAAATGATAAAGATCCAACCATCTTAGCCCTACAGATATAGGTACTGTACGTAAGGTAAGGTGATGTGTGGTAAGAAACATAGTTTATTTTGCTCGTATGAGGTATTCGCAAGTATCTCGTATTCGCAAGAGAAACAGTATGAGGTTTCCCTACAAGTGTTTCTTTTGTCCCATCCCAGTGTTTCTCTTCCCCATCTATCTTTATGTAATGTTCTGTTCAATTTAATTGCCGAAGATTTCAAAAACCTAATGAAGAATGCCAGTTTATACCTGTATAATTGTACATTTTGAATACTTACTGTACTATTTTTTATTTTTTTTTAACCAGTGTGTAACCGCCATACGATAAATAAATAAATAATTGAATTGAATACAAAATATCAACATCACCCAGCCAAATGTATGGGAGAGTCAATTTTTTTTGGCGATGATGGTGTTGGTCCCATAGTAAAAGTTGCTCAGTATGACCTATACACGGTGCTCATGAGGAACCCGAAAGATTTTAAACACGCACTTCTGAGGCCAAAAGAAGGAAAAAATGATATATGAGTTTCAGTAACTTTCGCCAAAACAATTTTAAGTTTTGTTTTCTTTTTTCAAATTTTGAACGTATTTGTACATAAAAAGTTAATTTTATGGTAAAACTGGCACTAAAAATATTTTTTTACGATTTTTTTTGTAAAAACTAGTTCTTGCATAGGTTACTTGTATTGTCACTTTTTGACATCTATCAATAAAGATATTTAGACTATGCCCCATAATGGCATCGTCGCGATCAAAAAGGCGTTTTGCACGTTACAAAGTTACAACTTACGATAAGAAGATGTTTTTTTTTTACATTGGTATTAACTCTGAAACTAACCGAAATCCAGAAAAGTTTATATGACATTTTAGTCTCTAAATGTGATCAGTATACACTGTCATAATCTTTCGGTTTCCTCATGTAGCACCTTGTATATTCACTCAGTAAATTATTGCAGGTGACTAAATTAACAACCTGTACTATGCGTGCGATGTATATTATGTGTATTTAAATTTGTTTCAGTTTCCTATCTACCGAATGACGTGGTAAAGGTGAATGAAAAGTGACTCAGAAGACCAATGTATTCAGCGAGGCCATGCCGCAGATAACCAGTAAAGTTGAGCTCTAGATCCATTATAACTATATGCAAATGAAGAACACGCTTATACTGGACAGTTTACCATCGTCCATAATTAACTGACAATTAACCTTATTGCAAAGGCATAAGGTCCACCGATAGTCAGTTATAGAACAACCCGTGTCCGAGACATGAGCACAGAATAACTAATAGTACTACCGTAACATGAGTGGGTTTTCGTACTTGATGTTTGATTCAGTCTGTGGTTTGTGGTTAAGATCAATTAGTTACTCGTACTAGATAGTACCTAAAGTGCGTGTGCAGATTTATGAAGCGGATCAACACGTAAATATTTCTGATTTTGATCAGTAAAAAGTTTTAGTGATCAATTTCGTGATGAAAGCCGAATGTTTGTCTTCATGAGTTGTTACTCATTAGCTTGTAGTATATGTAAAGTCGCCACTCTAGAACCTTTCTGCCTCATCGGCCATCGGTTCTGCGATCAACATGGCCCGCCCAGTGCCACTTAAGTCTGGCAGTCTGGTCTGGTGAGCTGGTCTGGTTAAAGTCGCGGGAAACCGTTGGTTGAGGGCAGCGAATGAGGCCTTTGTCCAGCAGTGGACATCCTTCGGCTGAGATGATGTATAAAGGAGGTATAGATTTCGGCAGATGAGTTGAGGTGAATGAATACACACAACGCAGATACATAAGGAATAGTACTAATTGTCAAAACGGTAGAGAATAAACACATGAGTGAATGTGATTTAGGTATTTGGATTATTACATTGAAGAAACTTATTCTTGCAGTTGGTTGTCAACGTTGCTCCAATAGCAATGAAAAAATTACACTACAAAATGTCGCTGTTATTACCTACACATGAAGTTGCTTTGTATGCGATAACCACATTAATCTTTGTATCTTTAGGTATTTCAATAAAAGTAAACAAACAGTTTGTCACATTTTCGGGTGGTTATAACATTTATTGGTTAACCAACCAAATACAAAACCGCCTGGATCTGTCACTGAACGACCTCACTTTAAACCTACATCATGTGACTGATTATGTAATGTTTTCGTCTACGTTCAATTGGCTTAAGGAGGCATTTGAGGGTAGATTTTGTTTTTTTTTTAATACTACGTCGGTGGCAAACAAGCATACGGCCTGCCTGATGGTAAGCAGTCTCCGTAGCCTATGTACACCTGCAACTCCAGAGGAGTTACATGCGCGTTGCCGACCCTAACCCCACCCCCCTCGTTGAGCTCTGGCAACCTTACTCACCGGCAGGAACAAAACACTATGAGTAGGGTCTAGTGTTATTTGGCTGCTGTTTTCAGTAAGGTGGAGGTACTTCCCCAGTTGGGCTCTGCTCTAGATCTGGAATGACATCCACTGGCTGTGCCCTACCACACAAGGCGAGATGACATTCACAATGCCCATACCTCTCTTTTGGACGTAGTTTAAGGACGTACCCGGGTCCACGTACTTTAACCCACATTATGTGATTATGTAATGTTTTCATCTACCCTCAATTGGCTTAAGGAGCCATTTGAGGGTAGATTTTGTTTACTTTTATTTACATACCTAAAGATACAGAGTATAGGTATTGGGTAGGTATATTAGTCTTTAACAGCTGAATGATGACAACGACGTGACCACGACTACGTTTTGCTACTTTAATGTGCGTTATTCATAAATCTTTAAGTAATGTTATGTTCCGTCTTCGTCTATCTACATTCTACCCTCTGTCTTTACATAGGTTGAGGGAGTTGAGGTATCTACGAGTATATGTCTAGGTAATCAATAAATCTTCAGATGTATTCCCACTGAAAAACTACTACATGCAAAGTGTAAAAAGGCTTAGCCATTTTCGGTACATTATGAAATCAAAACTCAACTTCCTAGCACACTCGGGAAAATCGAAAGAATATAGCGATCGATCGGAAGCAACCTGGTTAAATACTCCATTCAAGCTTACCTACTAGTTTTGTTTCAGTTTGCGCGAATTTTTCGAGCGACTCTGCGTGGGGCCAAGCTACCGAATTGTCTGAAAGCTATCCCAGTAAAATCAACCATGTTATTTTGCACTCTATCCCATTGTAATAAGGCGAAAATTTATTGTTTTAACGTCTACACGGAAGGTAACGGTGTTTCGAAAGATCGATTATACTTGTATGAGTGGAATGACGTAAGAGGCACAAGTGGCTAGTATTTCTGGATATACAATCATCAATCTACTGACTATAGGTAGTCTCTATCTCTTTGCAATAAGGGTTAAGAATAGTTAATTATTATACTTAACTGTCAAAGATGGAACGAGGAAGCTTTGGGCTTGAGCAGATTGTGGTCCGTTTCAATCATATATAGAAGAAGAAATAATAATAATGAACAATGCCATGTTTTATATGTTTCTTTTTGTATTATATTTTTATGAAATAGCCTAATGTAATCTGAAAAAATAAATAAAATGAACAAAGAACCTCGAAGAATTTGATAAAAAAGAATCCGGCTAATCTGCACATACTTCGTAGTATCGCAGTGACAAGTGTAAAAATGCCACTATAAATGACATATTTATGGTGGCACTCTTACATTTGGTCCTTTGCCAATATAGCTTGGACTCACTCTGGTACCTAATGTACTTATTAAACGAACTTATTATGCATTCAATTGTTATACCTACACAGAGGTCATATAGTCATATCACTAAATCTCTGTTTCTAATAACTTCAACATCAATGTTTACATAAAACTTTGCATATGTATACCTTTACCTGTAACTACTCATAATTAACTTCTGTAAGTACCTACTTACTTATATACACTCGAAACCTCAATTTATTTTAAGGCCACTTTTTGTACTGAAACGTGTGGTTCGCTTCTAGAGTTACTCATTATATTTAAATTTTTTATCTATGACATTACAATTCAAAATAGCAGTAATATATTTAGTTTTAGTTTAACGTACATTAGTGGATTGTAGGATTTGTAGGTCATTTATCCTGGTGATGTAACTAGGCAGTAGGCACTGACACAGATCTACGCTAATTCTTAGTTCATTATTGCTCTCGTACGAAGCGGTTTGCATTGTAACGGACGAGTACTGACGAAGGTGTCTGCATATTGTACCTTCGTAGTATTTATGTAGCAGGTAGATCTTATTTTCTTGAAATAATATAACTTTTAAGGTCATAATGGGGTAAAAAAATACAGTTTATTTTGCTAGGGACAAGTGAAACAGTTATGAGGATTCCATACAAGTGGTTTTCTTGCACCAATGTTTCAAACAAAACAGGAAGAAAAACAGTATTAAACGGTTCGAAGAATGAGATACGATAACGATCAGGTCTGGTTGAGATAAGTTCTCATTTAGATATCGTTTGTATGTCGTATAGGGACCGTGCGCGTTGGAGGGTCTGCCATCTTGTGGCCTGAATCGGAACAATAAACATGTACATTTACACGTCACGTGTTTTCTTGGGCATAGTAGGTTCTGCCATCTTGTGGGCTACATCGGAACAATAAACATCACATTTACGCCTCGCGCCAAAAATCTGACGGCTCCTGTGCTGCCTCCTACAGTTCATGCACGCTCCCTATAACAGAAGCAGCTCGATTCGAATAACCAATGTCACTTTGACGTTAGAAATATCGTAGATAGATCTTATTGGGATCACAGCGGAATCGAAATAAACGTCAATTTTAATTTAAAGATCTTAAACGTGTCTTAATCATACTTCGAATCGGGCCGAAAGTTAATCATAATGTAATCGATATTAGACTATGATCGAGTAACAAATAAAGACAAGATTGAATTTAATGTTATTGTTCTATGTAATCGTATTTATTATGATAATTTATGATTGACCAGAGACAAATTCCACAACCTATTTATCTGACAGATTTATTACATATTTGAATTATTGTCGATGGAATGACGCATATTAGCAAGACTAGCAGTGGACGATTAAAATAAAAATATTTTACACCACACCAACTGGTAAAGGAGCTCAACGAGGGGGGGGCGGGTTTAGGGTCGGCAACGCGCATGGAACTCCTCTGGAGTCGCAGGCGTATATAGGCTACGGAGACTGCTTGCCATCAGGCGGGCCGTATGCTTGTTTGCCACCGACGTAGTATTAAAAAAAAGGTAGGTATATATTCTTCGTGTTTTTCGTGTTCCGAAATATCCGGACAGAAGTCCGGATAATCACCCTAAAAATCCTGTTATTTCGTACAGGCAATAAGATAGAGGATGGCCAATGGCCATAAATGCCAATTTTTTTTGACAGTTTTCATCATCTTCCTCGCGTTGTCCCGGCATTTTGCCACGGCTCACGGGACCCTGGGGTCCGCTTGGCAACTAATCCCGAGAATTGGCGTAGGCACTAGTTTTTACTTTTTGCTTTCGTTACTAATAATTTTTATGCAAAGTAATTAGCGAGGTAAATTGGCAGCGATTTTGGTAGCCCAGATGGTGCAAATGTTATTTAAAACATCAACCTTCTATGAAATTATAACTTAACATTTGCACCGTCTGGGCTATCAAAATCGCTGCCAACTTAGCTTAGTCTGCCTTTAGAAGTTTTGTATGTAACACTCTGAAGTTAATGATGGCAAAGCAATACAAACTAAGAGTAATAGTGAACTCCTTTGTTGCTTGTACTAATGATTGCCGCGAATAATACCTATATGAAGGGCAACATTTGCTCTCAAACTAGGTTTATTACAAAATACAGCGTACAATCGACACAGCTGCCTGATTGTAAACCTTATTTCTAACGAGATAAGATCGACTTATGGTCAGCGAAATCGTTATTATCAACAGCAATTTTTAACTGATCAACAATGAACCTTATATGTTCGCAATAACGTATACAAATTGTCATCTAGTCGTGTGGACCATAGTGTGATAGTTCGTCTAAATCTGGTGCCAATTATACGATAACCTGACCCGGCAAAGTGATTGTTTATCTGTTCGCAATTAATCAGCTCGTCTTCTGTTATCTCGAGAATGTTATTGACTTAAATGTTTTAACTAAAAGACTTTTAATTTAACCTAACCTTAAGTACAACTGCGCAGCTAGGTCAGCTATTTTTGTTTTCGTGTTTCCTATTCCAATCTCCAAAAATGTGACAGAATGGAGATTTTTATTTTTTATATTTTAAACTACTTTAATCTTTTTTTATTTTATACTAGCTGTCATCCCCAGTGTAGTCGTGGCAGTGGCAGACCGAGAAAGAGATGGCGGGACGACTTGGATGCGTTTCAGCGGGACTGGCGGGATCTTGCTCAGCACAGGGAGGATTGGAAAGCTAGAGGGGAGGCCTTTGCCCAGCAGTGGGACACACAAATAGGCTAATAAAAAAAATCTATATATATATATTTTAAAAATGCAACGAAAAGTATATGTAGAGGGAACTGCTTGGAACTATTGGAACACAATTTTTAACTTCGTAACTTTGTTTGGACTAGTTAGGAGGTGAACAGGCATTAAAATTCCCTGTCGTAGCCCTTGACAAAGTCAGTAAATGCAAAATAACAAACTTTCAAGAGCGGGTCTCCAAAACTATACAAGATTATCGAAAAACGTTTCCGAGATATAAGTAAAAATCGAAAAATGGGACCTTCAACCCCACCCAATATAATTGCATATGATTTTATTTAGCATAAAAAAGCTTTCTACCGGGTAACGAAAAAATTCATTAAATTTTTGTGCTGTTAACCTGAGCTACAATGTTATAGGTACCTGCATAATTATTCATTAATTCATTTTCAACCTGCCTAAAATGGCTGCTTGAACCACGCTCGGGTTAACTCCAACACATGGTTTCCAGAAGGGTCAGCACGTGCCTCTTTTTTGTGGGTTTAAAAAACAAAATGACAGGTGGTCGCGTGCCCATAGACAAAACATTTTGTCTTGTCTACTAGTTCATCCCTATTAGGCTCTACATATACAGGGTGAATTTTAAATCGTGAATCGTTATATATTTTTTGAACTCTATACATAGTTAACAATAACTTACAATGCTATTAAACCTAAATTAAGTACATTTTTATTTGATCAACTTTTAATTGGATTTGTCCTATTTTTTTTGATCTCATAGTCACCCTACATGCATGTTTCGTACTTGTCATGAAAATTTCAACATTAGATATCCAACCTTCTAATATTGAAGTTGGCTGGATAGAATTTTGGCATTTTGTCAGTAATGTCAACATCCCCGACATTGTCAACATAAGTATTTAAATCGTATTTACTCATAAAATAATTAAGTTTTATTACGATTAATGGTATTAAAATGCCTCCACCGTATCCGTACACGAACATACAAAGGTTTGATATGGTATCTTGGTACGCTCAGACTGGCAGAATTGGTCAAACGCAAGAACTATTCGGAAGAAGGTATCCTGAGTCGCCGGTACCGAGACAAAATTTAATTATGAAGATGGTGTAAAACCTACGAGAGTATGGCCAATTTACTGTGCCTATGCACGCTCAGGCTCGCGGTCGACCACGACTTCTTCCGGATAGGCTGTACAGAAACATACGATTATTTTTTAATCGTAATCCTCAAGCGAGTACTAGAGCTGCTGCACGTCTTTTTCACGTTACGTTTGGCAACTGCTTAATGCATCAGGGCTACATCCGTACCACTTTCAGCCAGTCCAAGATCTCATGTTGGCTGATTACGGAAAAAGGAGGGCCATGTGCCGTTGGCTATTAGAAAACCTGGACACGAACATACTATGGACTGACGAGGCAACGTTCACGAGGATCGGGCTATTTAATGTACATAATGAGCATTGGTGGAGTAGAAGAAATCCTCACGTTACGAGAAGAGATGCCTATCAAGTAAGGTTCAGTCTTAACGTGTGGGCAGGTATTCTGAATGATGCATTGATTGGACCATATTTCATTCAAGGACGATTAAATGGACAAAACTATCTCCAATTTTTGATAAATGTGGTACCAGATTTGCTAAGAGAAGTGCCGGAAGAGTACTTGATTAATTTGCATTATCAGCACGACGGAGCCCCGGCTCATTTCCACCGCGAAGTTCGTGCTCATCTGGACAGAGAGCACCCAGGCCGCTGGATCGGACGAAACGGGCCTATCTTATGGCCACCGCGAAGTCCCGATTTGACTCCCTTAGATTTTTATCTTTGGGGAGACATCAAACGGCGAGTTTATGAACAACCGTCTGAAACTGTAGCGGAACTGCGTCAAAAAATCGTAAGAGCTTTTGAGGCAGTAAAAGCCGACGTTTTTGTGTTAAGAAGAGTAAAGAATAATCTCAGGCGACGAGCAAATTTGTGTTTGGAAGTCCAGGGCCAGCATTTCGAACATTTATTAAAATATGTGTAAATAAATAAATTTTTTGTTGCAATATCTGTTTCTTTTTTATGTGAGTAAACTACAGGATGATTTTGAGTGTTTAAGTAACAAATTGCACAATGCATTTATTGCATAATAAGATTGATAAGATAACCTTTGCACTTAGATAAACATTGCGTTGCAAGTCACGTGACTTGTGTAGGTTGACCAAGGCGGATAACAAGTGAGGACGCACTTTCTGTTTTTGTTCATAATTAATTAAGCGGGTCCTTAATTGTAATTAACACTAGTGCTCTGTATTAGCCTTAAGTAGCTTTACCGGTAAACGTGATTACGATTCACGATTTAAAATTCACCCTGTATTGCTGCATTTGATCGTTCGATTGAATTCGTTGCTCCTCAGTAAACGGTAGTGTATCGAAAATCGTATGCAGTTGTCGTTGACGTCTGTAAAGTCCATGTCGCATCTTGGCCCTTACATTCGTAGCAGATATATGTAGCTATATCCAGTTTATGCTGGTCTGTCCGTGGCAAAATGGCTGGTAAGCGTAAATAATGGTCTAAATCGATTGCTTTTCCTTACTTCCTGCCATTGTTTTTAAAAACACAGTTAAAAAAATATATTTATGTAAATATTTGTTAAGCTGTGATTGTATAAACTTAATTAAACGATGAACTCTGTGCAAGCAACACTTACGGGTACCTACTTTGTTTTTATTTTCAGAGTTTGAAGAAGAACACCTTCGAATTTTTTTTATCAGGCACTATGCTCTTATGCATTCGCCAAAATGAGTTTTCAAATCACGTATTCGGAAAAGGCTTTTTGTTCTCTGCTAGCAGGGATCAAAGTGGCACTTTTCTTACCTTCTAGGAGCGATCAGTTGGCACTTTTCTGTCCTAGGACACTTTTTTTTGCATATCTACTATATTGTAGCTTAAATTATATTAGGTGATGTGGAAAGCAGTATGTGTGACATGGTTTCAAAATTATTTCCACCTTGCTACTTTCCATCCTTCGCTTCGTTCCGGATTTAATGTACGCCCTCGCCGTAAATATGTCATTTTGCTCCCTTGTGTCACAATCTTATATTTCAACATACCGTGCTTTATACTAAATAGGTAGGTACTGTGTCTTTTTATATTGAAAAAATGGCAGATCAGTCAAGAAAGGAGGCTATCGAACTCTCATTTTAGTATTTAGGAAATAAACATCTACGTAGGTAACGATAATATTTAGTAAGATACTTATGAAGATTAAACAAGATCACGATGAATCATTATGTTTGGATAGTTCCGTTACGTTGATGTTCGTAAGTATCATCCCTCTTTTGAGTCACGCATTTCAGATTAGATGTGCGTGATTCGCACATTCCCGGATTTGAGAAAACGCGCGGATGAAGCTTTGATTTGGGTCGAACATATTTAAAGGTGATCGGCCTTAAAATTGTGGTGAAATAAACGGTGGGTAAACGTCCTAGTGCTTGGCATGTGAATGCCTAATAGATAGCAACCTGCTGTCTCAATTGACAATGGCTAAAGTTTAAGAGAACCATTGTGCTGAGACAGTGACGAGCGCTCGGACGTCTACCTTGACTATGTTACACAAAGTCATACATAGTCCCAATCTTTAATCTCTGTTTTTATATTCAAGATTCTAAAAAGGCAGTTTAATTTATCAACTTAGATTCCAGTTAGAGTTTGCACGACGGATCTGAAATGTATGGGAAGATACGAGGATCCGGATAATTTTATATAATCCGGACCCGGATTGCAAACCCTAGGTGCTACACGAAGTACCCGATCATCCTTCTTCTATGACAGATCAGTCGGACAAATAGGGGCAAGAGTAGGAACTACCTATTGTTCGTTATAATTTCTCGGATTTAAAACAAGGACGACCTGCAAATACTGTATTTTACTAGAAAACCTAAATAAGCTTAATTTGAAGTTAAGTATAGTAATTTTCTAACACGATGGGTACGGTCTGATTTGTTTTTGTTTTTCATGCCATGCCATTGACAAGTTCAATCCTTTATAAAAAATATTGAATCCCAGAAGGACAAGAAATACATAATTATCTTCGTAGCTTATGGCTCCTCTACATGATGGCCCAGCGTAGGCCAGTCCTAGGGACGCATTTATGCGTTAGAGGGAGCAAGTGATATTGCCATCTCATTTCACCGCATAGCTGCGTCCCTTGGACTGGCCTACGCTGGGCCATCGTGAAGAGGAGCCATTAGAATATGTCATAATTATTAAAAACACATTTCGTCATATTAGAAATCAGAAATCATTTATTTCTACTATTACCAGTAGAATCGTTTATATATAGGCCCTTTGTAGATTTAATCAGCTTGTCAGAATCAGTGCGGTACCGCACCGACTGCACCCAAACAGATGACGCTGCTGTATGTGTCCCGCTCCCGTTTACACTACCTTACAATTCTTACAAAGGTTGAGGAGATCGTAAAGTATGTACGAGACAAATCCGGATTCATCCTGAGGGTCGTGAACTTAGAATCTCGATCACAATGTGAATTTTAATTATTTTGTGGTGAGCGCTCCGACTGAACTCTAGCGACCTTCACTAAGGAGGAGTTTTGGTCGAAGAGTGTCTAGTTTCGGCACTTTCGTGACACTGCGGGCACAGCTGCGGGGTTGCGAACTGCATCGCAGCCATAATTGCGTGTTTTTCGTTTTAAGATATATGGTATAATGATATGTATGTTAGTTTTGAGGTACTCATCTATAGGCCAATAGTGGACTGAAAATGAAGATTCATTAAACGAGGGTCATTTTTTTTAAAATACTGTGCACTGTCATCACCGCTTGCTTAATGACATGTGTTGCATTGCCCATTGTGTTTGAAAAATACATAGGTAGTAGATTAGATTCGGCAATCTAATTGTCATTTTAGTTGGTATATGAATCATACAAATACAGATTAGTCGACCCTACGGCCGATGCAGAATCAACACTATGTATCTTTAGGTATTTAAATAAAAGTAAACAAAATCTACCCTATAATGGCTTCATAATTACACACATCAGCTTCAAGAGCTGCTAGTGTATCAAATAAAATAATAAATAAGCCAGTTGGTATTGTATTTGGTTGGTTAACCAATAAATGATATAACTACTCGAAAATGTTCAAATTGTTTGTTTATTTTTATTTAAATACCTAAAGATACAGAGTTATAGCCAAGCAAGGAGCATTAACCGAATCAACACAAGCAATAAGGGACATAAGATCCCCTCAAGATACGACAAGTTAGGGGGCGTCCATAAATTACGTGAGGTGTTTTTTCAATTTTCTGACCCTCCCTCCCCCCTTGGTGAGATGTCGTGAGATTTTATTCAACCCCCTCCCCCGTCCCCCAATCTCACGTGAGATTTTTCAGAATGTGGATTTATTACGTAAACGCGTTGGATTGTTTATTGTAAAAAGAAAAAACAATTTGGTTCGTGCTTTTATTTACGACTAGTTTAAGCATGTACATACAATTTGGATTAAATGGACCAAAATAGTATAATTTTTTTTTTGTTTCAATCAGAGAATAAATTGCGTGATATTTGTCGAGACCCCCCCTCTCCCCAACGTGAGATTAGATGAGATTTGACTCGACCCCCTCCCCCCTTTAATCATCTCACGTAATTTATGGACGCCCCCTTAAACAATGCTCCCCCAAGATTCAATGATCAAGGGCCCGTGTGCAAGGACCATGTCGGCCTTGGCTTGCCTTACTTGGTCAGAAAGTGGGTTTGAAATGAGTAATGAAGAATGAGAATGAATCTTTGTTTAAGATAGGCCTCATTCAATTCAATTACTAACAGTAAAATTTTCAATGCAAGACTCAAGAGTTATCTTTTAATAAAGTCGTACTATAGTATAACCGAATTATAGACGATAGCTGTACTTAATTATAGTTTATTTAAATGTTTGCTGAGTTTACGTTTTTACTATGTACATTAATATGTACTAATGTGTATTATTCTAGTAGGATACCAAAGTGACGATATTATTATTTATTGTTGACATATCTTAGTTATTAAATTTTAAATTTCTAACATTTTTATTTTTATTTTGATTGACATTTTATTTTCTTGATTGATATTTAAATCTTATTGACATGATACAAATTTCAGTTAAAATTAAGTATACATATATTCTTCAATACTTTTAATTAATACCATCATCTTGGGATCACTAATTAAGCTTTAATTTCTTCAATATAATATAATGTTTTAATTTTAAGCTATGTTCAATACAATATTTTATTGTTATGAATGAATAAAGAATTCCGTAAACAATGGCAAACAATGATTGATTTCAATCGTACACCCTGGGATAATAAAAGTATGGAAAGAACGTTGTTTTCTTTATTATGTCATGTTTCTATAAGTAATTATTATTGTAACCAAAAACTTACATTAGGCAATTCCAAAAATTTTAAATAAACCCTATGTATTAAAACATCCTAATTTAGTAATATTGTAAAAAAGGTAAAAAATAGTCATTTGGAAAAGTAACAAACCTATTGTCCACGTCCCGCCTCGGGACCACGAGTATGATATTTAAGACTATTACTTATTCTGTGCCCCAAAATTCGAGCCCTATCAGGCCTATAGAGGGTATGGCACAAAAGTAGGATGGATGGGTAATCAATTGGCTTATCAGTCATTTTATTATCTAAAATTTGGAATATACCTTATGCCCCCTAGCCCTCAGATATCCCTCTTAAGTTGTCTCTTATCTATCTTATTGAGAACCTATGTAAGAATTTTGGGTTGTTTATGCCACATACATATTTTTAAATTTAAATTTAAATCCTGATGAGATTTGCTGCCAAAACAGATCTACATTATGCTAGGTCACTCTATGTTAAAATATAACGTGGGTGTCAAAATCGTGGAAGTTTAAACAATGGTGCATGGCCAATAGTCCCTGTTTGGCAATGTTATGATCACGAATTCCCTAGTAGATATGTGGGTAGGAGTTATGTTTTTAATGTTTCAATATATAAGTAGGTAGGTAATAAGCACCTAGGTAGGTACATAATAAAAAGCATGTGTTTGCTTTCTGGTTTATCTAAAATATTTTACAGACCTATCATTTTTCTACCTATTTATTAGATTAGAAGTACTCTATATATTTATTTTGCAATCCGCTTAATTTATAAATTTCAAATCTGAGGAATAGCAAAGAAATATATTTCTAACGCTATAAATATTGAATTAATTTTAAATTATTCTACCGTATAAGACCGATAACTAATAGTACAATATAAAACACTAGAACAAAATAGATTATGCTAAACATTTGAATAAAACATGCAGCTATGAATGATTGATAAATTTGAATAAACCTTAAACTATTACGTACATTTGTTATTAAAAAAAAAAACTCAACTCACCTGAAAGAAAACTCACGAAATTCCAAATCACAATAGTTCAAAACGTTTATTTTATTATTTATTTCGCTAGCGGCGCGAAAACGTTCGAAACGAGAGTTACACACACAATAACTGAACAACCGCACAGTCCGCACACACAGCGAGGCGGCAATGCAACTGACGACGGTTTGTTGTGTTGTGTGCAGCTGCCGCTAATATGTGTTGCCAGTATGCGCGGCGAAATCGGGGACAATAATAATTTTACGCCCTGCGATTCTATTCTACCTATCAATTTCATCCATGTGTACGGTTGAATAGTGGATCCGTTCGCATTCGCATATAAAATTTAGAAACGGTTTTAGAAATAATGGTAAACTCTTTAATAACAACGACAAAAATAATTCGAAGATTACTTGCTTTGCTAGTGGCCACTGTGGCCAGTATGCACAAAATTTTACCTAAACTAATATAACCCTGAATTACAAGAAGGAAATAGTATCAAATAAAATACAACTCTTTACTATTACAGTATTTACATTTCGTAATAACTATACGTTTTAGAGAACGAACTCATAGGGACCGTGCTCGTTGGAGGGTCTGTCATCTTGTGGCCTGAATCGGAACCATAAACATGCACATGTACACGTCACGTGTTTTCTTGTGCATAGTAGGTTCTGCCATCTTGTGGGCTTCATCGGAACAAAAAACATCACATTTACGCCTCGCGCCGCGCCAAAAATCCGGCAGCTCCTGTGCTGCCTCCTACAGTTCATGTTCGCTCCCTATAGACATGCAAAGGAAATTTTTCGTCGTATTTGTCAGAAAAAAGTTGAAATCCATTAAAATCATGGATACGATTAGGCCGGTGTGTTTCAATGGCACTCCTATACCTTTTAGCCCGTCTGTAAAGGATTTAGGTGTGCACTTGGATTGTACTTTGAGCTGGAGACCGCAGGTTGCCGAAATCAGTCGGAAGGTTACGGGCACCCTTCACGCTCTTAACAAACTCAGACACTTTTTGCCAGTCAAAACTAAAACTTTATTAGTTAACACTATGGTGATGTGTGCTATCCTGACTTAAATGAAGAGCTACTTGACAAGTTGGACCGTCTTCTTAATAATTGTATCCGCTTTATCTTCTGTCTCCGGAAATATGATCATGTGTCCTCGTTTCGTTCCCAGTTGGGCTGGCTCCCTATTCGTCAACGGCGTAATATTCGTATGCTCTGCACTCTCTATTCCATTCTCAATGATCCACACTCCCCTGAATACCTTAAGTACTTCTTTCACTTTCATGGTGCTTCTCGTGACCGTCAATTTCGCTCTACTGGCAATCTCTCTCTTTCTATCCCCACTCATAGAACAAGCTTCATGTCTAACTCTTACGCCATTCAGGCAGCACGTCTCTGGAACGGTCTTCCCCCTAACATTAGAAAAGCTCCCAACAAGTTTGCTTTCAAAAAATCTGTGCGTGATTTATTTGCTGGCAGTTTAAAGATCAATTAAGTATCAGTCTCACGAATCGGTTATGTATATTATGTATATATATGTATATATATATTTATTTATTTATGTAATGTATGTATGTGTCTTTATGTATTTAAGTAGTTTATAATTAATTTATGTGTATTAGGACTCTAATTCTTTCAATAACAATTTCTTTTAGTTTTAAACGCGCCGCCTACAATCTTTTCTGCTTTGCCCTAAGGTTGACTGGTAGAGAATGCCTCATGGCATTAAGTTCGCCTTTTGTACATTAAGTTTGTCTTTTGTGCAATAAAGTTTTAAATAAATAAAAAAAAAATCATCAATAGAAATTATTTCAATTTATGTATAGTATCATAATGTATCACAAATTTCTAACTACTTTTCAATTCAGATCTCCCTTGAAATATCGCATGCAAACACGACTGAATTCGTGAGTTGCCCGGTTTTTACTTATGGCAACACCGTGGAGTGGCGCGTGCCGTCGCAGGCGCCTTTTTTCAACACAATATCATGGAAAAAGCAAATAATTGGATTAGTGCGTGTCTCCGGGTGATGTATGAAGATTAGGCTTTCCCTTAATGTTACGTTATGGACTTTTCAACACTTGCTCTCTCTTCTGTCACGCAGTGATTTGTCATTGAATTAATGAGCACTAACTAATGTTCTTTTTATTCAACTAACTTTAATCTTTTAAAAGCGAAGCACTGTGTACCATAGGGTCCACATAGAGCGAACATATGCGCGAGGCAATTTCCTCGCGCATAACATGGCCAGTTTAGAGGTGCCTCGGCTGAGGCGGCGCGCGTTTTCCTCGCCCGAGTGGACCCGTGTATTATATTGATATAATAGACGGGTATATTATAGTAATATATTGACATATATTATTATTACTTCGTAAAGACGGGCCTTACGGGTACTAGTACTACGAAGAGGGCCACTACGTTGGTGCCTTGGTGCACAAATTGCGTTTGCTCATGCTCGTTTGCGCACGCAGTGTGCACACATGTTCGCTCGGAATTATAATTATGATATTGACATCTTTGCCGTGAACTAAGTGTGAAAAAAATACCATTTAATAAGTACCATTTTTCATACCTATATTTATTGTAGTTAAAAATTAGTTAGTACCATTTTTTAGGGTTCCGTAGCCAACTAGGAACCCTTATAGTTTCGCCATGTCCGTCTGTCTGTCTGTCTGTCTGTCTGTCCGAGGCTTTGCTCCGTGGTCGTTAGTGCTAGAAAGCTGAAATTTGGCATGGATATATAAATCAATAAAGCCGACAAAATCGTACAATAAAATCTAAATTTTTTTTTTTTAGGGTGCCTCCCCTACACCTAAAGTGGGGGTGAACATTTTTTTTTGCTTCAACCCTACATCTACAGTGTGGGATATCGTTGGAAAGGTCTTTCAAAACTAATAGGGGACTTCAACAAACATTACTTGATAAAGTGAATATATTCGGAGATAATTGCTCCGAAAGAAAAAAAAAATGTGTCCCCCCCTCTAACTTTTGAACCATAGGTCCAAAAAATATGAAAAAAATTAGGAAGAACTTAAGAAAGACATTAAATGAAAACTATAGCGGATATGATAAGTTTAGCTGTTTTTGAGTTATCGCAAAAAGTTAAAAAACAAAAAAACATAAAAAAAACGTAGCATAGTAAAAAGACGTACACCCACAGTTCATCCCTTGGTTAACAATCTACCATACTTTAAGCTCCAGTTTAGCTTATTGTGACGGAAGAGTAACTACGGAACCCTACTCTGAGCATGGCCCGACATGCTCTTGGCCGGTTTATTCATACTTACCTATATTTATTGTATGTAGTTAAAAATAAACGTGGAATAAAGCAATTTAAACAAACTTTTGTTTAACTCGTAAAGACACTTGTAGCTATCGTATCGTACAAGGTATCCTGATCGATTAGTAATGCCAAGAAGGAAAACAACACTGTATAGTAGAAGCACCTATTGTATGTGTGTTTCTATATACAACGCCTTACATGATGACATTAATAATGTGCCAGTAAGTGTTTTTAAGCGGAAACTCAAAAACTGGCTAGTGGAGTAATAGTTTTTATTCTGTAAAGGAATATTTTGATTATTTTAATATGTGACATGCTTAATTATTATTTTCTATTTTATTATTCTTAAATAATTACTTTTCATATTAACTGACATTCCAATTGCCAAAAATGTGATATAGAGTCCGTTCGGAAAGAGAACAGTCGTGAAATGTATACCCATACACCACGACTCTTTCCGAACAGACTAGCTATGAAACATATTGACATACATCGCCGTGTGCCTGCTACACTGCCACATCTCAAAAAACCGTTTTTTCGAGAAATCGCGTCTCAAAGTTGTGAGAGTATAGTTCAGGGTGTTTAATAGGATCTTACTCCTTTAGTTTTAGGTCTATGAATTTCAAATTTAGCTTTTTTTACTCGGAATGATATAACCCTCCTCATGACCACGCCACTTTTTAAAAGAAAATGTATATTTTTAAGACACAAGGCCCGAAAGACAGGTATTTAGAGTTGTGGCCGTATTGCAGAAACGTTTTTTAAAGATTTTGGGATGCGGCCAACAAGGTTACCATGCAAATATAAATAAAAACACCAAAATAGTTAAAATCCCTTTATTTTATCAACTTTGATAGGAACAAGATCACTGTACGTGATAATATGTGTAACTAGCTTATAATCAGCAATATTATACCATGGCATTACCAAATAATATTAATTTTTTAACAGGTTCTTTATAAAATTTGGACAAAACTTATAAAACTTGTAAAACTTCTTTTTTAAGACATTCAAAATAATAAAAAGTATTTAGAATACCTACTATATTATAAAATAAGAAATCAAAACACAATACTGTTCCTTGCTAATTTGTGAAATCAACATCTTTAAAAACATTGCAGGCAATTTATTTATTATAATGTTATTCAGTAAGTTAATTCTTACAAGTAGGTAACTTCTTTTATGTAATCAGTTCAAGAAATAACGAATATCACAATGCAATTCAACTTAGCACTAATAAAAAAAGCGTTGTTATATAAAATATTTTGTTTTCGTTACTTTAGTAGAATCAACGTATGTAATAATCAGTCTTCTTTAAGTAGACTTACAAAATACAAAGGTAGTAAATTGCTGTATATTTTCATTTAAAAGGCCAATACACAATACACATGAAACATGAATAACACGTAACTACTGGTCACTAAACTTAATCATAGGTAATCAGTTCAAGAAATAACGAATATCACAATGTATCACAACTTAGCACTAATAAAAAAAGCGTTGTAATACAAAATATTTTTTCTTCGTTACTTTAGTAGAATCAACGTATGTAATAATCAGTCTGTAATAGTTCATCAATGCATTGTGTATATTGCGAGTGACTTTCGGAAAAATTAAAATCGCTTATAGTTGGTGGTGAATCTTGTAGGGCTCGAGCAGCGTCCAATAATAGTCTTCCTCGTCCTTTAAACATGTCTTTCATTAGGTCATAATCAAGACCGGAAAAACTTCTGTTTTCTGGTGAATCCTTCGCTTTTGACAAAGGTGTCACACGAGAGAGACTGTCCGAGGTGGCATTACGTGTGTTAGCAGATCTACTCGTCGTCGATCGTCCTCAAAATTTTAGATCTAAAACAAGCAAGCATATAAAACATAGCTATATCTAGTTTCTATCATTCTTCATAAAAGCATTTTAATTGAAATAAATTGAATAGCTAGGACACACACCGAAAAAAACATTAAACACAGTCATTACCACGAAAATGCCTTTAGCATTATCAAATAAGTAAATAGTAAATGTAAACATATCAAAGTAACGACTTTCCACGTGATTTAATTTTTGGCGCCAAAGTCCCCAAAATAATAGCAGTTATTATAATACTTAACAAAATTCCAATATTATGACACAATCCCGAATACAACCATCCCGAACACAGTTAGTAATATACCTCACACAATAAAATCCGTTGCATATTATTGGCAGTAAAGCGTTCTATAGAATTAGACACACATAATATTATATACAATAAAATGTTAGTTAAATACATACACACTCTTCGAAAACATGCTCAATGCTTATCTTTCTTCAGACGGGTAAAAATATGAATTAGGCTCACGACCCTCACTGATGAGCCATATTGAACCGCACTTGTAAGAAAACAAAGTTGAGATTTGCTTAATCATTTTGTTGCGTTGTGGTAGTTTCGGTGGCGAGCTGGTAATTTTTTAATAATAAGTGTAATACTTACTGCTGTGACACGACCAATTGCAGTTTGTTTCTTTTATATTTATAGTGATTCATCGTAATTATCACTAAACTAATTATTATTTTCGAGGACGCAACTCAAAAGCTTCATTTATAACGTGTGCTATATAGCCACAACTCAAAAGGGCCGTCAGGTTCACGTGCGAACGCCGCGGGAGCAGGCAAGTGGCTGTATTGCAGGGAATCTTTTGACAATTTATGGTCAAATCCATAAGGCCACTTGTGAGAAAAAGGCTCTTAAAGACCTTTTCTGCTATGGCTCTCGAAATAAGGTCGTAAATTGAACAATTTTGAATACGAATCTGCAATAATCCAGAAAATTAAATTTTTTGAATTGTGGCCGTATAGCAGGCACACGGCGACATTTGCACGTGATTTTTAAATTTCGGAATATTTGTTTCCACCATACTTTGCATGCCAGCTGTTGCTAAATTGCGTGAACCTGTAAATATCTTGTAATTACTTTTATGTACCAGTTTTTATGCAAAATAAAGACATTGAATTGAATTGAATTAAACGAATATTATCAAAAGTCGACGTTTCGAACTCTAATAGGTACCGTGATATAATCAGTTTAATTTGTTTCATGAATAACTTTTTAATAGCGAAGACAATTTAATATTCAACTTTGCTGATAGATCCGTCATAATTTCACCAACTTTAAAAACTAGCTAGTTTTAAACTACCCAAGAAGTTTAACTTTGAAATTGATAGGTAACTGCAAAGGACAGATTTACTGTTAATCGAACGAGGTAAAAAACCAAATATACTCACGCTCAACATTTTACCTAAGCCAAAACTCTTTTTACCACGCAGCTTACAGAGACATATAATCCTAATAGGCACAGAGTTTTTTTTTATACTACGTGGTGGCAAACAAGCATACGCCCGCCTGATGGTAAGCAGTCTCCGTAGCCTATGTACTCTAGAGGAGTTACATGCACGTTGCCGACCCTAACACTCCGCCCACACCTTCGTTGAGCTCTCGGGAACACAACACTTTGAGCAGGGTCTAGTGTTATTTGGTTTCGGTTTTCCTGTAAGGTGGAGGTACTTCCCCAGTTGGGCTCTGGGCTCTGCTCTAGATCTGGAATGACATCTGCTGTGCTGTGCCCTACCATACAAAGCGAGATGACATTCACAGTGCCTCTCCACTCTTTTGGACGTAGTTTAAGGACATACCCGGGTCAAAGTAACTACCAATAGGCGGTGTTCTTCTACAGTTTCTTGCCGGTCCATATTGGGATACCCTCCTCCAGTTGAGGGGGGATTTAAATCTTCTCGGGTCAGAGGTGTAAGGTTAGAGCCGGTGTAGCTTTATTTGACGTTCATAAGCGCATTGTAATATGCCTACTTGAATAATAAACTATCTTTATCTCTATCTGACAGGCCATCAATGACCCGACGGCAGCATAGGCATTTACATCGTAAATTCACACTTTTCATTTACCATCGATAACCGAAGCCACACAGGATAAAGGCGCCACATTCAGACCCATAGCCATTATCATAACACCAAAAGACATATTCCTAATAGTTATATTAACTCGGCGAGTTGAGGTCTCGAAGTGTCCAGTGTAACATGATCTTTTTCTCAAGTCGGCATCAATCAAACATATGGCCCTCAGGTTATCTTAAACCCATTTTAGACTACACACAAATTCTCGGATAGGACGACGGTGTATTAGAGTTAGTGCACTTACACTTAAAAGGTACTACTCCGTTGAGGAGGGAGAGGATGGAAACATGATAATTAGCTCCTGAGATACATCTTTGTATCCATCTAGCATTTCCAGCGCCATTGTGTTACCTAGTTTAAAACGAATTTTAGACTAATATACGCCAGCAACTTTACGGGTGTCGCAATTGTCGCATTTGCGTTTCTGACCCATAAAACCTACCTATTTATTTCTTTACAGAAGAACCACATAATAATTATATCGTAGTCTTTGTGAAATCGCGGTAAGTAGGGAGTTCTTTGCGCTTTTCAAGCTATGGCTCAGCTCGGGCGTTCATGAAAGAAAAATGAGGAAAATTGACAATCTCAATCAGGTCCTAAACGACTTTGCGTAATCGAGAGAACTTCTTTTTCACCTCAGTAGCTCGAATAAGAATAATTAGCTGGTTGAAAACAGTGAGCAAAATCGCATTTTGCTCACTGTATGGGACAACATGACATTCAAGTGACATTTACATTCGAATGTCATTTCAACGTACGGGGCCTAATACAAGTTCGAAATATTTTGATTCTATTCTCTCTGTCCCTTTGATCATCAATCATCAATTGATGTTCGTTATTTCCGTATTATTTTATTGAAATTTCTTTCGTTTTGTTTTATTAATTTATTGCGTAATTACGGCAACTTAATTGTTAGAATAGCTTAAGAAAACATGAGTAAAATAGTAATGAACACGGATTACATTTTTTCAGGTTGAAGTCTTGTGTTTTATCATTATCAAACATTGCTCCATTCTTGTACACATAACTATATACTGGTTACTTGGATTCACTCAAGCTCGTTCCAAGTTCGTTCGTTTTGAATTGCCCCTTATAACATTAGCAGCTGTACGACTTATTGTCTCGTCACATATAAAACACCCATTACTAAGTCAAACGATTATCGAGCTTCTGCTAACCACGTAAGAGCTATAGCGATGACACGGTTAAGTTGGTATTATTGGCTATTTTATTGTGATGCGTTATTATAAATCGGATGTGTCAATTTTATTGGGGTTCAGTTTCAATGGTTTTTTGCCGCAAATTTTATTGTGTTGGGATTATTTGACTGTAATTGTGTTGAGACCCCTCGTGCATTTCATGCAGTGACAAATTTATAGCCCTTTAATTTAAATAGAACATAGCCATGACAACTATTACTTACCTTTTAGGAAATTATTAATGAGTAAAAAAAAAAATCCCATGTAGTAATCCTGGTTAAAATTATGAACGATCTGTATTATTGTAAGGCAAATGATTTCGACCTTTTTTGCGAGATTGATAACAAGCATCCTAACATACATATACATACAAATTCAGATTTATAATAATCCTCAACGGTACCGGGCTTAGTTTCGCCTAGGTTAGATTTTGTAAAAGATTACTTAACACCCAACTATTAGTACTTTATTATTATTATATAAGACGTTAATGATTGTACAGATCATCATCATCAGTTGTATGGTACTGTATACACACAATTAATAAAGTCGGTTAAAAATCTTTAAAACACAACTATAAAATAAAACCAACATTTAATTTTGCCTGCTCTGACCTTCTAGGTTCGCGGTATTTTTCAAACCAACAACTTTTTAATAAGCTAATACCATAGACAATATCACGCAAAATTTTTATCAAGCATTTTATAAACGATGACAGTATTCGAAGGCATTTCAATGATATTACTGGAAACACTAGAAATCAAGTAAAGGAAGCATTATAGAACTGGGCGGCTACCGGGAAAATCGAAATTCGTCAATTGCGGGCATTTTTCTCTGTCACTCTAATGGCGTCTCACTAAGAGTAAAAGAGAAAGATCCCCGCAATTTACTAATTTCGGTTTTCGCGGTAGGCCCCCTGAAAAGTCCAAACGTAACGTTAAGTTCCCAGTCAATAGAAGAAGAAGAAATGCGTTTGCATTTTCTCTACTGGTTATGACGATCCGATCTCCCTACAAAAGGAAATTACTTAAGTTTTTTAATTTTCGTAAAATTGGATTCCCGCGCAGTAGAATAATAGAATACCCATTTTGGTTTATTCAGTATAATCCAAAAAAAATATTTGCAATTAGGACCGCTGGCTATTGTTTATTCTTTTAGCTATCAATGTCATTTTAACGTCATAAATAACAAAATGCCAGGTGCTTGTGAAGAAATTATTGATGATATTGAAGACTTAATATCTTCTCAAGATATTACGCCTAAGGAGAGATATTCCAGTAGAAAAAATGTGAGTGTGCGGTCAAAAAAACGGGAGAAGAATGCCGAGCCTGTGGAAAAAGTTATATTAGAAAGTGTTGTTCCAGGTAACCTCAAACATTTGCTATTTTTCGATAAAAACAATTTTAAAAACAGTAATTCCGTTATCTTGTGAGTCTGCTAGCTTTAAAGCATTGACATATATCTAAAGACGAGCCTTACGGTCACTAAGAATGGCGCTAGTTCAGTGGTGTCACTCACGAATTCGAGTCAATCGTGCAGTGTAACGCAACTAGTTGCGACCAATCGCGCGCTTGTTACGAACTCATCAACTACTCCTTCCTTGCCGTATCCGGCAATGGCGACCCCATCAACAATTCTTATCCGGATTATGAAATGCCCTTATGTGGCTCGCAAAACCAAACTTTGTTTTGAAGATGCGTTGTGGCGTTAGACTGCACGATTGGCTCTAATTCGTGTGCGTGACACCACTGTACTGGCCCCATTCTCATTGCCTGTAAGGCCCGTCCTTAGATATATATATGTCAATGCTTTAAAGCATGTTCTGTATACTAATTATACTTAAAGCGAGAATCGAATCAAATCGGCGTAGTTTGCATCATCCAGTATAGGACTTCTTAAAAGTTCTGTGTGTGTGTGTAAGCGAAATAGGACATATAAATCATTCAGTTATTAAAATATAAACATAAAATATAAAAGCCTTTTATTTCCTACAATTTGTTACATAGATTTATGTTTGGTTAATTTATGTTACTTATTTTTAATTAATTTGGGTTTTTTTAAGGAACCCCTTAGGTGAAGGCCTCTTCCAAATCTAGCCATTTTTCTCTGTCCTGAGCAGTTTTTTGCCAGTTCGGCCCGGCAATTTTTTTAATGGTTTCATCCCATCATGCAGTTAGTTTTCCTTGTCAACGCTTACCATCAGGCCCTTTCCACTATTAAAATATATCAACTTTAATCATGTACCTGGTATCTTATTACTTTCAGGGACACAAACAATCTATGTAAAGACATGGGGCTGTGCACACAACAACTCAGACTCAGAGTACATGGCAGGCCTGCTGGCTGCGGCCGGCTATCCTCTCACAGAGGACAAGTGGCAAGCACAGCTGTGGTTACTGAACTCCTGCACTGTAAAGAGCCCATCTGAAGATCATTTCAAGTGAGTTAAGAGTTAATGTCACAAAACAATGACGTGTAGTACAGTAATACCCCGCTTTACGTGAGGGACGCGTTTTTTACGATAAAACATACTGCGCTTAAATTTTTCAATCAGAATGGCCAGAGAAAGTGGAGATTTTTGCAACCAAAGATTAGTAAATGACTGCATATTTTTATGTACATAAGCAATTTGCGCAATGCGAGGCATTTTAGCGCGATAGTTTTTGAAATCCGCCTTGAAACCGTACATACAGGGTCCTGTAATGCGGTACTGTACACACTGGGCCTCTAGGAGGACAAGTGGCAAGAAACTCCTGTACTATAAAGAGCCCTTTTGGCAAACATTTCAAGTGAGTTGATATACAATGTGAGGCTGTGGGTGTGTAGTACAGGGATCGGAACCGGTTTTTTGGAAAAACTTTGAAATAAACATATATTTCGGTTTATTTTATACTGTAAATATAGGACTCGGTTGTGTTTTTAGATAACGACTTCGTATTATTAGATTGCCCAATTAGAAAGGAAATAATTAACAAAGAACAAAAAAATACCGTTTTCGTTCCCATACAAAAAATACCGGTTTCCGATCCCTGGTGTAGTACACTAGGGCAAGTGGCAAAGCTGCGGTTACTGAACTCCTGCAGCTGTCAACCTTCAGAAAACCATTAAACCCTTGATAGGCCAAATGTTTAAAAAAAGACCACCCTCAACAACAACGACAACGAGGGTGCAGAGTGTTAGGGTTGGCAACTCGCATGTAATTCCTCTCGAGTTGCAGGCATACATAGGCTACGGAGACTGCTTACCATCAGGCGGGCCGTATGCTTGTTTGCCACCGGCGTAGTATAAAAAAAAGTGATTTGGAAGAAATGAAACCACAAGAGGTGTTAGAAGATGGTTGTTTTATGTAAAAGAATACAAATTGTTTACAATGATTACAGGAATGAGGTTGAACTGGGCAAGAGTCGCGGCATACATGTGGTGGTGGCGGGCTGCGTGCCGCAAGGGGCTCCTCGTGCCGGCTACTTGCAGGGCATCAGTGTGGTTGGAGTGCAGCAGATCGACAGGATTGTTGAACTTGTAGAAGAGACATTAAAAGGTAATTGAGAAAAAAACGGACTTGGAACATTAACCCCCTTATTCATAAAACTTTACGGCCTGATTTAGTTATGTTTTATCCCTTTCTTACTTACTGCTAGCCTTTCTCCGCAGATGTTTTGTCTGGTTGCCCTTGGCAAAGGCCTCTCCCATCTCTGTCCAGCTACCTGCCTGAACTTGTCTTCCCATCTAATTTTTTATCCCTTACAAATACAGAAGTCAAAATTAAAGATGAAGACAAACGATTCATAGCTAATTCAGGCCAGTAGCGCGTTTATGAATAACGCCATAAATACTGATTTAAACTTTCACGATTTTTTACACATTATTAACTAAAACAAACGGGACTTATTTGCGTATTAAGTTTTAAATTTACCTCCGACGTTTCGAGGACGGCGTTGTCCCCGTGGTCTCGGAGAAGACTGGCTGAAGTTGACATCAACATCTTCTAGCCGCGCGAGTTTTTCGAACTACCCGCACTTGATCTTGTTTATTGACTTGAACATTCTGCGCACTAGGGATGTTACTTTTTCGACACACAACACTAACAATATTCGACTGTAGATAGTCGAAAAATCGAATATCGTTAGTGTTGTGTGTCGGAGGTCAATTTAAAACTTAATACGCCACAAATGATTGATAGTTCAAGCTTCTAGCATATCACGGTTCTACACTGAAAGAAATGTTTGCATAACTGTAACAAAATTTTGGTTACTGTTTACACAAAAATTGGGACTTGCGAACTATGTGTTATATGTTACAAAACCGTGTTTGGCTATCAGTGTTCAGGTACTGGGTATACACTACAAAATAAGTTTGTAAATTTATGCAAAGTTTATTTTCTTATAACCGTAGTTTAGTTATTTAGTAAAGTTACAAAACCAGTTCGGCTATCTATTTTTTTCAGTGTAATGTAACTTCTAATGAATTAAATAAATTTGACTTGAACAGTGTGATTTTTTTGAAAATTTCACTCAAATTTTTTTTTGTATGATGAATGCTAAAGATTAAAAAAAAAACTACACAACTCCAATAAAATAAACTTTAATCTTATCTTTATTCTTTGGGTGTTTCTGTCACCATCTGGAGAAAGGGCAAAGTTGAGAACCTTTCCTTACTAGTTACATCTTAATAATATGAGACATACAGTAAAATCCCCTAAATACAGTCTGAAGGGATAATGCTGACTGATGGAAACTATAGCGGGCATGATCAGTTTGTGTTTTTGAATTATCGTAAAAAGTATCCCCTTCATAGTAAAAAGACGTACATCCACAGTTCATCCCTCGGTTAACAATCTACTATACTTTAAGCTCCAGTTTAGCTTATTGTGACAGAAGAGTAACTACAGAACCCTACTCTGAGCATGGCCCGACATGCTCTTGGCCGGTTTATTTTATTTTACTTGGTCCCCTAGGCCACACAGTTCGCCTCCTCGGCCAAAAGAAAACATCCACCGGCCGCAAAGCAGGCGGCGCATCCCTCCTCCTGCCCAAGGTCAGGAAGAACCCCCTCATCGAGATCATCCCCATCAACACGGGCTGCCTCAACCAGTGCACGTACTGCAAGACCAAGCACGCCCGGGGGGAGCTGGGCAGCTACCCTCCCGACGAGATCGTGCAGCGCGCGCGGCGCAGCTTCCAGGAGGGGGTGGTGGAGATCTGGCTCACCAGCGAGGATACAGGTATGAGAAGGAAATATTATTTCACAGTGAAAGATTAGATTGAGATGTATATTTGAAAAAAAAGGGGCCAAGTGCGAGTCGGACTCGCCCATGAAGGGTTCCGTACCATTTATGACGTATTAAAAAAAACTACTTACTAGACCTCGTTCAAACCAATTTTCGGTGGAAGTTTGCATGATAATGTATATCATAATTTTTTTTTAGATTTTTCATTCTGTTATTTTAGAAGTTACAGGGGGGGGACACATTTTTCCACTTTGGAAGTGTCTCTCGCGCAAACTATTCAGTTATTATATTAGAAACCTCAATATCATTTTTGAAGACCTATCCATGGATACCCCACACGTATGGGTTTGATGAAAAAAAAATTGAGTTTCAGTTCTAAGTATGGGGAACCCCCAAATTTTGTGTAAATCTTAATGCGAATAAGAATACATCTACTTACCAAGTTTCAACAGTATAGTTCTTATAGTTTCGGAAAAAAATGGCTGTGACCTACGGACGGACAGACAGATAGACATGACGAATCCATAAGGGTTCCGTTTTTTGCCATTTGGCTACGGAACCCTAAAAATGCGCGTTGCCGGCCCTTTAAAAATCTGTACACTTTTTTAAATAACCCATACTGTATACCCTCGGGAAAATCTCGGCAGAGAGCTCATTCCACGGCCGGAGCGTCCGCGGGAGGAAATTCCTCTTAAACCGCACAGTGCGCGACCATTTAGGTCCTAGGGTGAGAAGATGAACCTTCTGCTGGTGAGCGGGGTGGTGATAGAAAGCGGCAAACAATTCTTCAGAACACAGCTCATTGTACCAGCGGTAGAACACACACAAGGAGGCAAAGTCTTTCTTTAGACTTGGACGACTTAAGTTTTTGTTATGAGTAGTGTGATGTCTAGTGTTATTTGGCTGCGATTTTCTGTAAGGTGGAGGTACTCTCCCAGTCGTGCTCTGCTCTAGATCTGGAATGACATCCGCTGTGCTGTGCCCTACCACACAAAGCGAGATGACATTCACAATACCCATACCTCTCTTTTGGACGTA
Organism: Cydia pomonella; assembly: GCF_033807575.1. Classification (NCBI taxonomy): domain Eukaryota; kingdom Metazoa; phylum Arthropoda; class Insecta; order Lepidoptera; family Tortricidae; genus Cydia; species Cydia pomonella. The sequence continues at coordinate 1,391,196 of NC_084714.1, forward strand.
GATTAAGGACGTACCCGAGGATCTTTACCACGAAAGGCAAAAACTGAGCCTCTGTACAATCACCCGTGTATCTGTCTGCCTCAGCCAATTTGCTATGAAAATACAGAACCGATTAAGTTGAAATTTGGTACACGTGATTTTATTACAAGCTTTTATTTACTTTCACCTGACCGTTGTCTGTTTGTAATCAAAATTTGCAAGTTACATTTGATCCACTTCCCGGTATCCGATTGAGCTGAAAATTTGCATACATATGTAAGTCGGGTGACAATGCAATGTTATGGTACCATCGAGCTGATCTGATGATGGAGGCAAGAGGTGGACATAGGAACTCTGTGATAAAACAACGCAACCTAATTGTGTTTGGGGTTTTTAGAATTGTCTCTATGAGTATTAGTTGCCTGTGGAAAGAGAAGTACAGTCAGCGATAAAAGCTTGAACCAAAAATGAAATTTTTGCCATTTTTTTTTTTAATTTGAGGCACATACGGGCGCGACATCGGCACGTCCCTCCCCGCCCTGCTGTGGCGCCTCGTGCAGGCGGTCCCCGCGGGCTGCCGGCTGCGGCTCGGCATGACCAACCCGCCCTACATCCTGGAGCACCTGGGTGAAGTGGCCAAGGTGATGCAGCACCCGAGGGTCTACAAGTAAGATACAACTATGTACTGTTATTAATTAATTGACGACCAGTTTGGCCCAGTGGGTAGTGACCCAGCCTGCGAAGCCGACGGTCTCGGGTTCAAATCCTGGTAAGGGCATTTATTCGTGTGATGAGCAAGGATATTTGTTCCTTCATGGGTGTTTTCTATGTATTTAAGTATTTATATATTATATATATCGTTGTCTAAGTACCCTCAACACAAGCCTTATTGATCTTACTGCGGGACTTGGTCAATTTTGTGTAATAATGTCCTATAATATTTATTTAATTGTATCAACTCGTTCATATTAAAATTGGTTTTATTTTTACCTCGCCTTTATGGCTACATCGTGCAAATTCCATACTTGTCCATATTTGCTAGGTGCCTATAACTCTGTATCTTTGGGTATTTAAATAAAAGTAAACAAACAATTTGTAAATTTTCGGGTAGTTATAATATTTATCGGTTAACCAACCAAATACAAAACCGCCTGGATCTGTCACCGAACGATTTGACTTTAACCTACATTATTTGATCATATAATGTTTTCAGGAGCAATTTGAGGGTAGATTTTGTTTACGTTTATTTAAATACCTAAAGATACAGATAGTGCTGCCCTCATTTTGTGGGCTTTTCTACGTTAAATCTTATGCAGTGAAATTAGTTTCAACGGCTGCCGCTGGCATTAATGTTTGACATTCCTCATGATTATTTGTGTTTGTGACAATCAGCGCCACTTCTCCCTCCACAAAAAAGTGTGAAAATATGGGTCCACACAAGTTGCTCAAAAATATGTCCCATAGCTCTTATATCGACGAATTAAGCTATGGAACATATTTTTGAGTAATTTGCGTGAACCCATATTTTTACACTTTGACGACCGGTCTGGCCTAGTGGGTAGTGACCCTGCCCATGAAGCCGATGGTTCCGGGTTCAAATCCTGGTAAGGGCATTTATTCGTGTGATGAGCATGGATATTTGTTCCTGAGTCATGGGTGTTTTCTATGTATTTAAGTATTTATAAATATTTATATATTATATATATATCGTTGTCTGAGTATCCTCAACACAAGCCTTATTGATCTTACTGCGGGACTTGGTCAATTTTGTGTAATAATGTCCTATAATATTTATTTAATTGTATCAACTCGTTCATATTAAAATTGGTTTTATTTTTACCTCGCCTTTATGGCTAAATCGTGCAAATTCGATACTTGTCCATATTTGCTAGGTGCCTATAACTCTGTATCTTTGGGTATTTAAATAAAAGTAAACTAACAATTTGTACATTTTCGGGTATAGTTATAACATTTATCGGTTAACCAACCAAATACAAAACCGCCTGGATCTGTCACTGAACGATCTAACTTTAACCTACATTATTTGATCATGTAATGTTTTCATCTACCCTTAACTGGCTTAAAGAGCCATTACAGATACAGATAGTACTGTCCTCATTTAGTGGGCTTTTCTACGTTAAATCTTATAGAGTAAAATCAGTTCCAACGGCTGCCGCTAGCATTATGTGTGACTTTCCATAAGATTACGCGTGTTTTTGACAATCAGCGCCACTTCTCCCTCCACCGACAAGTGTAAAAATATGGATGCACACAAGTTGATTAAAAATATGTCCCATCGCTTTTATGTTGGCGAATTAAGAGCTATGGGACATATTTTTGAGTAATTTGCGTGAACCCATATTTTTACACTTCATTGTAGCTGACCTGACTGTTTGGTTATTAATGAATCCATTTCAGAAACAGTTTTTTGACGACCGATCGGACCTAGTGGGTAATGACCAGGGTCATTGAAGCCGATGGTCCCGGGTTGGTCGAAACCCGGTAAGGGAATTTATTTGTGTGATAAACACAGATATTTGTTGAGTCATGGGAGTTTTCTATGTATATAAGTATGTATTTATCTATATATGTAGGTATATTGTCGCCTAGGACCTATATTACAAGCTTTGCTTAGTTCGGGGCTAGATCGATTTGTGTAAGATCGTCCCCAATTTGTGTCCCTATTTCTGACACATTTTTGACAGATTTCTGTGAAGAACTTAGGTAGTTTTTTTAGCAAATAACCTTTTTTTTTGCTAAATTATAAATGAATTTGTTTTTTATTTTACATACATTCGCTCCGTATTTTTTTTATGGTAGAGGAGGCAAACGAGCAGACGGATCACCTGATGGTAAGCGATTACCGTTGCCCATGGACACCTGCAACACCAGAGGGGTTGTAAGTGCGTTACCGGACTTTAAGATGGGAGTACGCTCTTTTCTTGAAGGTTTGAAGGTCGTATCGGTCTGGAAATACCGCAGACGACAGTTCATTCCACAGTTTAGCTGTGCGAGGCAGAAAGTTCCTGGAAAAACGCACAGTTGAGGACTGCCAACCATCTAAGTGGTGAGGATGGAAATGTTGTCGCGTAGGGCGATGGCGAAAAGAAGTGGCAGGGATTAATCCGAACAATTCCTCGGAGCACTTCTGATAAATGTATGTTTTTTAGGTTTCTCCATGTGCCAGTGCAGTCTGGCAGCGACGCGGTGCTCGCCGACATGAAGCGGGAATACTCCTGCGCTGACTTCGAGCGCGTCGTCAACTTCCTTAGAGAAGAGTGAGCATATTTTATATATGTATAAATTAAACTATATATAATGTGGCGAACCACGTTTGGCCTAGTGGGTAGTGACCCTGCCTACGAAGCTGATGGTCCCGGGTTCAAATCCTGGCAAGGGCATTTATTCGTGTGATGAGCATGGATATTTGTTCCTGAGTCATGGGTGTTTTCTATGTATTTATAAATATTTACATATTATATATATCGTTATCTAAGTACCCTCAACACAAGCCTTATTGAGCTTACTGTGGGACTTAGTCAATTTGTGTAATAATGTCCTATAATATTTATTTATTTACGTTTACGCGGACCGAGCTTCATCGCAAGACCGCTTGTTCTGTGTCAACTCTCCCAAAATTTTGTTTAGATGGTTTAGATATCACATCAGTTTTTTTTTTCCAGAGTTCCCGGCATGACCATAGCCACAGACATAATCTGCGGGTTCCCCACGGAGACGGAAGCGGACTTCGAGCACACGATGGCGCTATGCCGGAAGTACCGTTTCCCTTCGCTCTTTATCAATCAATTCTTCCCGCGCCCGGGGACGCCTGCTGCTAAAATGACTAAGGTTAGTTTTCATAAAAAAAACCGAGTGCGAGTCGGACTCGCGCACCGAGGGTTCCGTACAAACCGGTAGGTATATAATAAAAGTTCACCCATCACGACAATCGAGTCATATCAATTATTAAAAATATTTTTATTATACAGTCTGTCCCTAGCCATTGGACAAAGCCGAAATGTAGGTACATATTATGCATTAGGGTATTTAGAACCAGTGTATAAAGTATCATAACAACCGGTGTAGTGGTTTCGAAGAAATTAACAAATTACCATTTTTTTACTTTGGAGCAGCCTGTATGTGTTAGTAGCTCCTATGGTAATATCCTCAAAGAATAGTATGGAACCTACTTCGACCTTTTTGATTATCTTTTTTATTTATGACACTAATAAGCTTCTGTCTTTTGAAAAATGTCATCATTATCAAATATTTCGAACAAATTGTCAAAAACACTGCCAAAGATTAACACAGTGTGTTTCTTTTTGTTGTCGATTATTGCAAATAACTTTTGTACGAAAAAAAAATTTTTTTATCTTTTGTTCTAATTAAAAAATATTAACGCATTCCTGAGAAGTAACCCTACGTGGAATTTCAGGGTTTGTCCAATGGCTAAGGTCACCCTGTATGATGTAACTAAAAATATACGGTTTTCGCAATTTTTCCTTTATCTGTGCTATAAGACGTTGCTTCGTACCAAATTTCAAGATTCTGAGTTCACGGGAAGTACCCTGTAGGTTTTGATTCCCTTGCGAGTGTCGAAAATTTGCGGAAATTTGCGGCATAAACGGCTGTATCTTTTGATTACGATGGCAGAAATTTGATTTTTTCACAGCTCCAAGGGACAGTAGACCTGAGTATTGGGTATAAAATTCCAGCTTGATACCTCCACGCGTTCCTGAGAAAAAGGGTCTTGACAGACAGACAGATGGACAACAAAGTGATCCTATAAGGGTTCAGTTTTTTCCTTTCGTGGTACGGAACCCTAAAAATCTGGAAATGTTCACACTACAGCATAGGTGGCGGCAGAAATCTAATATGATACAAAAACAAATGTACGTTGTAGTAATTTGCAGGAAAGAATATAGAGTTTTTAAAAAAATAAGTATGTTTTTTTCTTCAGAAGCTGAACTGCAGCTAGTTTCCTGAAAACTATGTACTTTTTTGTGAACTTTTAATATATCAGGGACCGTGCGCGTTGGAGGGTCTGCCATCTTGTTGCCTGAATCGGAACTATAAACATGCACAAGTACACGTCACGTGTTTTATTGTGCATAGTAGGTTCTGCCATCTTGTGGGCTACATCGGAACAAAAAACATCACATTTACGCCTCGCGCCAAAAATCTGACGGCTCCTGTGCTGCCTCCTACAGTTCATGCACGCTCCCTATAGAGAGCTCAACTGTCCGAAGCAATACATAAGAAGTCCTATAAGACCTGGGCTATTATGTATAAGTATGTGATAATTTGACAGCCAATAGTACATTACGATACAAGTGCGAAAAATAGGAAATTCGAAACGAGTGGCGATAAATTAAAACACGACCGAAGGGAGTGTTTTAAATCGACACGAGTTGCGAATGTAATGCACCTGTAAATTATTTTACAGTACATATGGGGCTACTTTATAGCACTAGTGCGAGAAGTAGCATATTACGTTACTGTGTCGAACATTTAAAGGGCCATATGTACTGTAAAACGTTGTACGATACATGTGCGAATAGGTAATTCGCAACTCGTGTCGATTTAAAACACTCCCTTCGGTCGTGTTTTAATTTATCGCCACTCGTTTCGAATTTCCTATTTTTCGCACTTGTATCGTAATGTACTATTTTATTCATTTCAGGTACCCGGCCAAGAGGTAAAGAAGCGAACGAAGATGCTCTCAGAATTGTTCCGCTCCTACGAGCCGTACGGCCACAAAGTCGGCGAAACACAAGAAGTCCTCGTCACCGACATCTCGCACGACAAAAACTACTTCGTGGCCCACAACGAATTCTACGAACAAGTCTTGGTACCTAAAGAGGAAAAATATATGGGGAAAATGCTAACTGTCAAAATTACAGCGGCTACTAAATTCTCTATGATGGGCCAGCCCGTAGACAAGCCAACGATGCCCGGTTTGACAGCTCCGTTGAGAAAAGGAGAGGTCTCTGGACTCTATGGTGTGGAGAAAAAGAAAATGGCGGTGCCTTTGCCTATATTTGTTCTGATATTTGCAGTGGTGCTGAGGTTGCTATGGTTTTTCTTATAGTATTTTGTAAATAAAATTGTTTTAAGTATTTTTTTGTTTTATTTGGTACAGTACATGTTAAGTTGATTTCTCTTTGTTCTCTTTATCTGAATTTATGTCGAAATTCAACACTAGATGGCTCTGTTACGACCTGAAACTAGGTAACAGGTAACGCTTGCTAGTGTCAGAAACTACGTTATGTTGTTTTCAGGTTACTTACTTCATATACAAACTTTCGTCCGTTATAAACTAGCTGTTACCCGCAACGACGTTTGCGGTATTTTTGTAAACCCATGATGGGGTTTTTTAAATTTACGGTTCCACAAAGATACAGGATTGGCCTAATTTGAGGACCACTGCCATTTTTATTTTTTTGCCTTTATCTTTTCTTTCTTTTTAGGGTTCCGTATCAAAAAGGTACAAAAGGAACCCTTATTTTTAGTTATTAGGTGATTTTGTACAATATAAAATCATAAGTAGGTAAACGTTAGTTTTACTATCTACAATAGTATATCGCATAGTATCATTCCTATCGTAAAAATTTTAAGATAAGGAAAATTAACTTTATAAATGAAATATATTGGTAAATTTTGTCATAGACATTTTAATTTTGTACATGAGTAGGTCAATATACACATTGTAATCCACAATGGATGTCCCTTCAATTTACGATATGGTCGGTGAGTTAAGAGATCTAGACTAGAATGGAGATGGTTTTAATATAGATTTCATGCCGTTTGATACCGGTGATTTAATTTCCTCAGTACAAACCAAAACGGCTATTGCTTGGAGAGAAACGTGTCAGTGGTGCGTTCAGAAACCCTTATTTATAGCTAACATTAGATACAAATATGAAAATTAATTAGATAAAAAGAAAAAAAATATATATATATACTATCTAAGTACATAAAAAAAATAGGAAAACATGTTAATGTGATTTTTATTGTCTGTTAGTTGATGGGGTTAATATACTTAACTAACTATCACTCAATAGGTACTTTTAATTTAAGTTCTTAGTTAACTTTGTTTTATTTTATTGCTTCTCCTGCTGCAACTATATACCTACACTATGTACGCTCACGAATCGTCATAACTATTTATTGTGTCTAATATTGTAAACTACCTACTCATTAAGTGAAATGTAAATTTCTTTTGAGTAAATAAATGTCTTTAACCAGAAAATTAATTGTTTGACCAGTATCATAACAAATATACATTCATTTATCACTTAAATACAGATTACCGCTATATTTAATTACTTGATCCATGCTTTTTATTATAAAATAATCGCAATGAAGACCGAATTCATTTCCGCGTGTCATATATACGGAACGTCACTTGAAAACGTCAAACAAAAATATTACTTGCGTGTTCTGATGAGGCGTGAATTTTATAAAAATTGATTTTTTATTTTCAATCTCGTACTGTGTCGACCACCGATGGCTGGGAAGCTGAATAAATTCGAAACCCCCAGTTCTGCTAGCTCGGATAGGTAAAAAGCGTGCTAAGTTAGTGCAATTGTTTGTTTGAACAGCTGTCTCGCGTCAATAAAATTCCGTATTACATTATTTTTCAAGTGCTGGTTTATACTTACAGTTTTTTTTGAAGTGGAGTGTGTTTTGTTAATAACGAGAGTGTCTAGGTTTTAGTTGAACGCCTGCATTATAACCTCTCCGGCCGTGCATTGTGGTTTTTATTTTTAGACTTTTATTTAGTTCGTTGGCAGCGGAGTCGAGCGGCACGTGCTTGCCGCTTGCCGCTGACGCGATGGACCCCGCAATCATCTTCGCGAACCCGTAAGAGCAATCCGTGTCAGTGAAGCTTTAGCTTTTTTTTGGTTTGTGATTATTTGCAAGCAAAACTAAATGGTGTAGTGTTTTGTGTCTTGTGTTTAACTTAGCGATTTTTGAGTTGCAATAACAAAAACATGTATATATTCACATTTTGTATACTTAAAATTTCCTCATTGTAATAATATTTGGTATAACAAATCATTCCTTTGTGTGGCATAATCAAAGTAAACAATACATGTCCTTGAGAGATAATAATGTCTAACATAAATATGATAAGATGTGATAGGTAATAGAGGTGCGTCTTAATAGAATAATATTATACAATAAAGATAGTAAAAACGTACTATTAAGTTTTCAATTTTGCAAGTAATTATGATGTTGAAATACATGCCAATATTTTAAAACGAGCAATTAGTAAACAATATTATCATAAACGAATTTGATTGGGCATGGTTATAGTTCTATGCCTGTTACATTATAATTATAACATTAAGGCTTGTGTTGCGGGTACTTAGATAATGATATATATAATATATACATATTTATAAATACTTAAATACATAGAAAACATCCATGACTCAGGAACAAATATCCATGTTCATCACACGAATAAATGCCCTTACCAGGATTTGAACCCGGGACCACCGGCTTCATAGGCAGGGTCACTACCCACTAGGCCAGATAGGTCATCAATAAAAGAAATAACTTAACCTAAACTATACTAAACACATTATGCAAAAGGACTTGAGCACAACTCTTACACAATATGTGTTAAACAAACATCTACTGTGTCACATGTTTATATATATTGTGTTGAATATGAATATGAATATTAAATGTTTCAGTAACTCATCTATGTTGCATAATCTTTGCATTTGTTACGGTACTTACAGTCAGAGTGAAATTACAATTAGAAAAAAAAATTGTTTATTTGTTTTAAGAAATACTTATACAGTTGCCTATTTTTAAGTAACAAGTGTTAAGAGGCATCACTCTTCCTTATTAGCCGGGTCCACACAGAGCGAGCATACGCACGAGGCAATTTCCTCACGCAATATACGGCCAGTGTAGACGCGCCTCGGCCGAGGCATGTCTACACTGGCCGTATTGTGCCAGAGGAAATTGCCTCGCGCGTATGCTCGCTCTGTGTGGACCCGGCTAATTGGTAATTGAACATATTTTTTTTAATTAATGACAAATAAAATGAAATAAAATTATTAGTTATCACCATTAAACATAACATTGGCAAACTTATGTAAAATCTAAATTTTTCCATATTTAAGATAAACTTTCTCTTTTCATCTTCAATCACAAACTATCATAATTTAATTATGTACTGTTGAAATTTTTGCACAAGTCCAAAGATATTAGATAGGCGCTATTAAAATTAATTGGGATGCATAGAGAATGCCGTTTGGTATTAAGTCTTTCTGTTGTACTGTTTTAAATTTAAAAAGATTTGTATCACTAGTTGTTCGTTTTTGCGAATTTTCTCAAATACTAGTGACCCAGTGGCTGCGTACAGGTTAAGAAATTGTACACCTAAACCTTCCTCAAGAATCACTCTATTAATAGGTGAAAACCACATGAAAATCCATTCAGTCGTTTTTGAGATCACGAACATACACACAAACAGACGCGACAGGGGACTTTGTACTCTTTATAAAACTGCTTGAAATAAAAATATTTTGCATAACTGCTTTCCAAACTGAATTGCGGCCTTGCCAAAACTTGTTTAATCACAACTCTAAATGTGGATTTCATATAATAAATGCTTATGTTACTAACACTGGTGCAATTTTGAGACATTATTTTGTGTACAGGTTCACACAGTGCTCCTTTGAAGAAAGGCGAAAAATGTAAACGTATCTTTGATGCCGACTGTACTTTTTGAGACATGCTTATTTTACTGAGAGAAAAAAGTAAAATGATAATATTTATTTCACACATCAGTTAAATATCCAGTACCTGGGCGACCGAGCTTTGCTCGGTTATAACTATTTATTGTAACATGGTGGTGTATAGGTGATAATCTACATAAACTTAAAAAGTAAAATGTGAACTAACAACTATTATTATTTACAATCGATTTTAACCTTACAGCACTTGTCACAGAGTAACGCCAGCTATTGTCAATTTCTCTTATTACATAGGTCATTTTTTTTACTAAATTAAATTTGACTAAAACAATAAAAATTATAAAATTATAAATAAACTTGAACATATAAAAAAAAGTTAGTCACCGGGCGAGACTCGAACCCGTAACACTCGTTTAGCAGTCCGCGTCTTAACCCGCTGGACCAGACGGACAGTGGCCGGCAACACGAAATTAGCGACCATATTCTGCGTCGAAAGAAAATATAAGATATGTTTGTGTACAACATTATGTTAGTAACAAAAATATATTAACAGAGTAGCAAATAATGGCAAACAGTGCTGCAGTGCTAGGGCAGCCCCAACAAGGCCGTGAAGGCCGTAAAAACTGGGACCTGCATCAAACAAGATAAAATAAATATTTGGGTTCCATCTTACACAGATTGACTTAGCCACTAATTAAGCAAAGCTTCAGGGTATATACATAGAAATCACCCATCTGTGTTCATCACACAAATAAATGCCCTTACCGGGATTCAAACCCGGGACCATTTGCTTCATAGGCAGAGTCTACCCACTAAGTCAGACCGGTCGTCAGATTCGAACTTTAACTTTCAGAACACTGATCTAATTACTCTAACCAGAGCTGTTGTCACTATAGACTTATCAAATGTAACTTTTATATTTATTTTTCTTTAAATAAATATCGAGACGGTGACGTGTTAATAAGTTCAAATATAAGTTGGTGCTAATTTATGGCACATAATAAACATGCCTTTTACAACTTTTTTTTTATAATGTAAAAGTATGAATGATTTATCTTTGTTTACCTTGTTTCATTAATGTTACGATATTCCTCTAAATCATGTTATAACTGTCACCATTCTATTAGGTATATTAATACCGGCAGTAAATTGAGTCATATGCTTGCCTACCATAATAAATAAATATTCGTTACAGTACATATGGTGCTACTTTACAGCACTAGTGCGAAAATTAGCATATTACGTTACTGTGTCGAACATTTAAAGGGCCATATGTACTGTAAAACGTTGTACGATACATGTGCGAATAGGTAATTCGCAACTCGTGTCGATTTAAAACACTCCCTTCGGTCGTGTTTTAATTTATCGCCACTCGGTTCAAGTTTCCTATTTTTCGCACTTGTATCGTAATGTAATATTATTGTACACCACATATTGATCATAATCTTGGTGCAATATACTTAAGAACAATGAAATGGGTAAACTTTGTATGGAAATCTCTTTACAAAAAGACCCATTTTATTTGCTCTTGAGAGTAATAAAAATATTTTGAATGTTGCCACACCTTCAACCTATTAAAAATATTTTTTAAGGATAAACCGTTATCAAACTTCTCTATTAACATAAAACGCAAAAACAATATATCTGTGTCTTTAAATACAACCTTAATACTTTATGTTTAAGGTTCAATATGAACGTCACTTCTATTCGAGATACAGCCTTTCTAAAATTACGTTAATGAAAATTATTCTACGAAAAAAACGCCAACAGAAAAAAATGCAAATTAGATCTTAGGTTAAAAGGTTAGAGTTCAATTCCGATAAAACTAAACACGGTTTTTCAATTTATGATTTTGCGCGTCGCACTCAAAATGCCGGTAACTAATGGTTGCAAATTCGACTTTATTTTAAATAGATAGAGTTGAATTTCGATCAAACGACACGGTGTTTAGATTTACGCGTTTCATCTCAGGTCATTATACCGTGAAACACATCGTATATTTCACTAGTAGGCATGTTTGTGTGTTATCTGTGAACTGTGTAAGGTCACGGCCTCACAATTACCTGTTATCAGTACCGCAATTAGAATTTCCTGCACTAATATAACAATGCCATCTCTTTCACTCTTGGTTAATCTTAACAAGGGTAAAGGAGATAGCATAACCTCAGTCGCCGGTTCGTATTGCGGTAGCTATAGGCAGTAATCAAATACATATATTTGTAAACAAGCTGCCAAAATATTGCAAAACGATTGAAAGAAGAGTATTTATTAAGAATAAGAGGTTGTGTATCGTGTTTACCGTGTGAAACAATATGTTAAAATGATTACGTAAAAGTAATCGTAGTTAGGTAAGTTAGGTAATTTTTTTGGGTTCCGTACCCAAAGGGTCAAACGGGACCCTATTACTGAGACTCCGCTATCCGTCCGTCCGTCCGTCCGTCTGTCACCAGGCAGGCAGATACATCTCATGAACTGTGATAGTTAGCCAGTTGAGATTTCTACAGATTATGTATTTCTGTTGCCGCTATAACAACAAATACTAAAAACAGAATAGAATAAATATTTCTTTCCAATCTCGAGGTTCTCATCCAATCACCGAAGTTAAGCAACGTCGGGCGGGGTCAGTACTTGGATGGGTGACCGTTTTTATACATAATGGTACGGAACCCTTCCAGTGCGAGTCCGACTCGCACTTGGCCGATTTTTTTTTTTAGTTGTCATACCTTTGTACAAGCTTTGTTTGTGTAAGCGCTGGTGGCCTAGCGGTAAGAGCGTGCGACTTGCAAATTGCAATCCGGAGGTCGCGGGTTCAAACCCCGGCTCGTACCAATGGGTTTTTCGGAACTTATGTACGAAATATCATTTGATATTTACCAGTCGCTTTTCGGTGAAGGAAAACATCGTGAGGAAACCGGACTATTCCTAACAAGGCCTAGTTTACCCTCTGGGTTGGAAGATCAGATGGCAGTCGCTTTCGTAAAAACTAGTGCCTACGCCAAATCTTGGGATTAGTTGTCAAGCGGACCCCAGGCTCCCATGAGCCGTGGCAAAATGCCGGGACAACGCGAGGAAGAAGAGACCTTTGTACATTTTTACTTAACCTCTTGTCTTGTTTCTATGATAAGGATCCTGATCGAACTTTTGTCATCGTTTTTCCTTTTTTTCAAGATCCATTTTATGCGCTCTATCAAAGAGAATTTGAAATAGAGGTGGATTGTCAAAGAAAATTTTGTAGCCACAGATTTACTGCCATCTTTCGACACATTATTAAAACTTAGAACGCCATTTGACTTTGATCCTTATTCCTTGACTGATATGTGTTAAATTTGTTAAATATCAATAAGTGGCGCCATCTCACCGGGCATCGGCTAAAGGTTGTGGCGCGCCATCGCTCGAAACGATGCTGCCATACCTTTGGCCTTTGATCTATTAGATGGCACAACTTTTTGATATTTAACAGATTTAACACATATCAGTGAAAGAATAAGGATCAAAGTCAAATGGCGTTCTAAAAGTTTTAATCATGTGTCGAAAAATGGCAGTAAATTTATTGTGGCTACAAAGTTTTCTATGACAATCCAACTCTATTTCAAATTCCCTTTGGCTCTATACAGCCCACGCATATGACCCCACGAATTTTGACCACCACATACATATGAAAGGTAAGATTGCCGAGGCATCGGCATTCCCAAGCACACTTCAGTATGCCTGAGGACGCCTCAGCATGCCTGAGGCCGCCTCGGCAATACCTATGCCGAAGAATCCCTTGTCGTGCCATGCCGATACTGGGCGCCTGGCCTAAATGTTTTAATATAGTACATTACGATACAAGTGCGAAAAATAGGAAATTCGAAACAAGTGGCGATAAATTAAAACACGACCGAAGGGAGTGTTTTAAATCGACACGAGTTGCGAATTACCTATTCGCACATGTATCGTACAACGTTTTACAGTACATATGGCCCTTTAAATGTTCGACACAGTAACGTAATATGCTACTTCTCGCACTAGTGCTATAAAGTAGCCCCATATGTACTGTAAAAGTATAGTAATAATCACTTTACTTTAGCCAGTAAATCTGGTTATACAATGAATTTTGTCGACTTATTCGGTGAAGTAAAATGTAGTACACGACCTTCAGCAGTTGAAACAATACGTACACGGTCACCAACTGACCTACATCAAGAAATATAGTTACGTATTTACTTCACTTCATTCACGAATATTCGTATCGTACGACGATTATTAAATATCTTTCGACCTTAACACTCCCAATACAGTGATCTCTTTACATAATTATTATTATTAAGTACCTAGTTTTTATCGGTAATTTTTTTTAACGTACAATACAATACAATACAAATATACTTTATTGCACACCTCAATACAGAAACAGTACAAATAATACAACACATAAAGAAGAGGTAAACAACAGGCGGTCTTATCGCTAAAAAGCGATCTCTTCCAGACAACCTTTAGGTAGCGGAATTTAAAAAAAAAATGTTATGTCAGTGTAGGTGTTCCAGATGCAATAAAAGAAGTCTAGCACAGGATAAACACAAAACTAAACAATATATCATATACAAATATAAATAAAAAAGATATATAAATACATATACATACATATATTAAAATACATATTATATATATATATATATATATCATAAATGCCAGCCATAAGTATGGAAAAGGAAGCAGATAAAAGTATTACGGAGCAGGTAAAAAGTGAAGTTTAATGAGTCTCTTGAAAGAATTAGGACATTGAGCGCGCCTTAAGTCTATAGGCAGAGAATTCCATAGTCGGATAGCTTGAAACGTGAAAGAATACTGTATTGTGTATTTCGGTTATAAAATAATGTAAACTTATTGAGTTTCAATTTGTAAGAACCATCTCGAGTGACTTTGAAAGAAGAGCACCGTCGGGGATAAAAGTTTGTATAAAAAACCAGTCAAGAGTGAGTTCGTTTTTCTCGCGCACCGAGGGTTCCGTACAAACTTTGAATTATCTCGTGTAACTATAAAGGCGAAAGACTTGAACAGAAGTACCTAATACTAAGTATAATTGTGTACAGCTCCATCTATCGGCAAATTGTCTAACTTATTTGCCCGATGTAATGCACGTATGTTGGTTTTTCGAGGATAATTCTCTAACATGTGAACCGATTTCAAAATTTCGAGGATAATTCTCTAACATGTGAACCGATTTCAAAATTTGATCTTTTATTTGAAATAAAGTGTATTTATGTAATCTCATAGAAATTTCAGGTGTAATAAACACACGTAAAGTTGGTTGAATTGCAAACTGAAATCGGAAAGTTTTTTGTTAATAAAAAGAAAATTACCAAGACAGATGTCTGATTATATTTTTCCTGTAAAATGTATAGTAATGTTAATATTATGTAAAAAAATCATAATTTTTCGTCGGTAAACTTCGGAGATAAGGGGAGGGGGACGGCTTTTTTTCACATTTACCTTCATAAATCAATTTTTTTCTTTATGAAAAAAAAAATGTTTTTGGAATGTACAATTTGAGCTCTTTCAAATGATACCCCACTTGACCTAGTTACTAGACTTTGAAATTTTGGCCCCCTCTTTATATTGGGCCTTTTCCATTTTTGATAAAAATTAAATCAAAAAAAACTTAATGTGGTTGGGCTAAAAATGATCTTTGGGAAGAAAAACTTATTTTTATTGAGTCTGTAATTTAAACTTTGCCGCCACTCTTAATGGCAAGAAACCCTAAATATCTTCAAAATGATTTCTTGAAGTTATAACGTCATATCGTTTCCACAGTGACACAGAGTTGGCTTTGGAGCTGGGAGAGCAAGTGTTCCTAGACGATGAAGATTACTCGACCAGAGCCCCGGCGTCGCCGACCACGGTCCCGAATGTTCGCCCGTACCGGCCTCCATCTACAGGTACAGAATACCAACCTTAAATCATGTCTTAAATTTTTTTCCAAAGCGTAAAGAAAGGTTTTAGGCTCTCACGAATCCTATTTGTGTCAGTGACAGAATAAGGGTCAAAGTCAAGTGGCGTTCTAAAAGTTTTAAAAATGTGTCGAAAGACGGCAGTAAAACTGTGGCTACAATTTTCTTTGACAATCATCTACTTCAAATTCTCTTTGCTTCACATCTACCCATATGACCCAGATGCAACATGCTTAACAACGCTTGTTTTAAACCAGATAAAGCACGAAAGGACATCTACAGGCACAGTTCGAATAGATTTCAACTCAATAGTTGCTGTAAGTGTAGTCAGCATCAAAAGTAGCGGATCAAATTACGCGTCAAAAGTATCTACCATTTTCTAATAGCTTAACAAAAATATATATGTTTCTATATAAGTATTTCCCAAACTATTGGTCGCGAGTAGGGTTGCCAACCTCAATGCACAGATTTGTGGTACATTTGCGATCAAATGCGGGACGCATACTCTAGGGGTCCAGAAATGGGACGTCCTGCATATAGCGGGATGGTTGGCAACCCTAGTCGCGAGCGAAATTGCATTGTCACCCGACCCAACTTACATTATTATTATTATTATATTATAACGAGCCTATTGTGTCCCACTGCTGGGCAAAGGCCTCCCCCCTCTTCTTCCACTCATCCCGGTTTTGAGCTACGACCGGCCAGTCCCTCAAAAAGGAGTCTAAGTTAACCCCCAATAGCCGACGAGGTCTGCCAGATCCCCTTACATATCTATGCAAATTTTCACGTTCATTGGAAACCGGGAAGTGGGTCAAATTTGACTTGCAGGATTTGATTACAGACAACGGGACAAGTGATATTAAATAAAATCTTGTAAAAAGAGATGTGTTTCTCTATTTGGAAAAGCATTCCAGGATAGCATGTGACTGTACTATCGTCCATTGATACTTATTCTTCCTCGCGTTGTCCCGGCATTATGCGACGGCTCATTGGAGCCTGGGGTCCGCTTGGCAACTAATCCCTAGAATTGGCGTAGCCACTAGTTTTGCAAGCGACTGCCATCTGACTTTCCAACCCAGAGGGTAAACTAGGCTTTATTGGGATTAGTACGGTCTCCTCACGATGTTTTCCTTCACCGATAAGAATATCAAATGATATTTCGTACATAAGTCCCGAAAAAGTCATTGGTACGAGCCGGGGTTTGAACCCGCGACCTCCGGATTGCAAGTTGTACACTCTTATCTCAACGCCACCAGCGCGTCTCATCGTCCACCGACACTGTTAACTGACAATTTTTAACCTTTTTAAATAATAAATAAATAAATATTATAGGACATAATTACACAAATTGACTAAGTCCCACAGTAAGCTCAATAAGGCTTGTGTTGAGGGTACTTAGACAACGATATATATAATATATAAATATTTATAAATACTTAAATACATAGAAAACACCCATGACTCAGGAACAAATATCCATGCTTATCACACGAATAAATGCCGTTACCAGGATTTGAACCCGGGACCATTAGCTTCGTAGGCAGGGTCACTACCCACTAGGCCAAACCGGTCGTCGAAACGTCTTTTTGCGACGAAACAAGGTCTACTCATGGTCATTTAAGTGTGTTGTTATTTGTACTACCGGTATTTGGTCGTCAACCGCAAATTAGTTTCATGTTACTAAGTCACGGACCTCACGCGCCGTTCCGGTTCTGTGAACTTGACTATTCTTTTTTTTATCTTTTTTGAAACATTTATAAAATCTCCATAGGCAGAACTGTTGCTAAAGTGTCCAGCTGTCAGCTATAAATGATAGTTCCAAATCTCTCCAGAGAAGCGCTAGAGTAGCTAAGAACTTCGTTGTTATTGACGGAGTGAAGTGCGCTGTCTATGATTTGATTTTTTCTTCAAATATTCTAGGTAATGTAGCGCCACCTATTTAAGGTTTTTTGACGGAATTTTTTGGTACATGGAGATTATATTCCTTACCTCTACCTTCCATACATATGGCGCTTCGAAGTAAAACCACAAAATAAAAAAGTACTACCGTACAGAAATGACACTTACAAATCCGAAGTTTTCCAGCGATTCAGGGACGAATTATGCTGTTTCTTTTTAATCTATGTCACCATTTCTTTCGGCCATTTAGGGTTGTCAAAATTCAAGTCATTATATTATCTGTGGTCGTGCACGTATAGGGATGTCGTGCTCGGAGCAATGCTGAGCCGAGCGGAGCCGAGAAAAGCCGAAAGGAGGAGTGTCGCCCCACTGGTAAAACTACATACAATGGCCCCCCACTTGATATTATTACAGGACTTGTTATCGGCCGATTTATATACACATTCAACTCTAGCTTTTATAAGAAAACTTACTTAACTGAACGCGCTTTTTTGATGGAAATTTGCATACAAAATGCCCCGTTTGGATTGCTGAAGTGTAAATAAATATATTATTGCACTGTTTTTTCATGCGTTCAAATAAACCAATGAACTTATCCTGTTAGTTCAGTGCACCATTGAAAAACAAACTAACACCCATACGATTTACAACCGGGCTAAATATAACGTTCTTCATTCTAAAAGTCCTATTTACTTACTAGTATCACAGCACATACGAACTTTTATCATAACCGTTTTGTTACACTAAAAAGGGCGTACTACACTAGAGTGTTACAATGAGATACGATCTTTTGTTTCTTAAGAACAGTTGTGTTACACTAAAAAAAGCGTATCTACTCAAGACTCTTATAGTGACATACGATGTTTTGGAGTTAGCACGGTGGAGTTCATGAGTCACTCCATATTTTATGTGTTCATTGTTCGACAATTGGTGTATGGGAGACCACGGGTGCCATTTAAATCGGTGAGGTTTTTATTATAAAGTTTGTTTGAGAAAAACGTGATGCTTAAAAGGCTCCTGTTCAAGTAGAAAATATGTAAATTTATTGTAATTATTATTTGTTTTTGAATGTACGTGTGAAACGTGCCGGTATAACCTTTTTGTTATGACGTTTACTGTGGCAGATGTTATTCGACTGTTTTATATGGTAGAGCGTTACATGTTGGTAAATTATTTGTGTCCTATATTCATACTACGAGTGAGTAAATATTTTACAATGTAATTCTACTTCAGAATGGCAAAATTATCTTTATTTTAACGACCGGTTTGGCCTAGTGGGTACTGACCCTGCCTACAAAGCCGATGGTCCCGGGTTCAAATCCTGGTAAGGGCATTTATTCGTGTGATGAGCATGGATATTTGTTCCTGAGTCATGGTGTTTTCTATGTATTTAAGTGTTTATAAATATTTATATATTACATATATCGTTGTCTAAGTACCGTCAACACAAGCCCTATTGAGCTTACTGTGGGACTTAGTCAATTCGTGTAATAATGTATTAATGTCCTACAATATTTATTTATTTACTATTTATTTATTTAAACAGCAAAGTATATTAAGCTTATTAACCAAACCAAGAAAAACAAAGAGAGAGTTGGTTAATGGTGGGGTTTTGGGCTAGGGCTGCGGTAGTGCTGCCCCGTCGTCAGAGGCTAGGAAGTTCCACTACATTTTATAAAACAAAGTTTCCCAGCGCGTCTGCCTGTCTCTATGTTTGCGATAAAACTACTGAACGGATATTCGTGCGATTTTCACCTATCAATAGAGTAATTATTGAGAGTGGTGAGTATTTGTCCTGATTGTAATTCATGGAATGAAATGTTGAATAGACTTTAACGTGAACTTTCAAAATGTTTGAAATGTCTATAACGCAAGGCAAGTCAAGCAACGCGTTACACTTTATTCTAAATTCAAGGTTGTTTGTAATTTATTTATCATTATTACATTTTTAAATTAGGTCTTGTAAAATATGTCACGTTTCAAACATTAGGTACACTACATTTTACTTTCCATAATTACCGTTTTTTTTGTTAAAAAAATGTAAGTATTTTACTCGCGCAGGTAATATATACATACATACCTACAGTATTTTTTCAAGAAATATCTAATCTTACACTTAAAATGCTCATTTCATATTACAAACAAGCTGTTACTTCAGAATTAATGTGTGTCTCCGCTAATAAATACGTTATTAGAAGCAATTTGCGATGTCGCCAGAGAGCCGGCCTTGTGAATGACTAAAGTATATATTGCTATTGTTCTGTTGAGAAACGTCGTATGTTGCATACCGTAGTATGGATATACGGCGGTTTGGGACGGATTGGCTGTGTAAATAAAACTTCCTATATGATTTTAAATATAATATTTTATTGCTTATTGCAGGCGAGGTCAGTTGTAACTTACTGATTGGTTTCGAAAGAAGGATTTACGATGATTATAACATGAATATCATTTCACAGAGTGAGAAACTAAAATACTTTTATTTATTTTAATTTTAAGATATAACTATATTTATTATTTATGAATGCACAGGCAGCTTATAGCTGATATGTGCACATCAATGTCCTGCACTTGTGTTTTGTACATTTATAAAATGTTTGTCGAGTCTGTTTTTAAAAGAATTCACTGAGGGTGCACTGATTACGGATTCGGGCAAATTGTTCCACACTTTCACTACGCGGTTAGACAGGAAGTGTCTTCTTGGGTTGCTACTACTCTGCGTCCGTGTCAGCTTCAGAGAATGTCCTTTCAGTCTGGCACACATATTCCGAGTGAAATATAGGACTTTATAGCCACCAACGGCGATGCTCAGCCCCATAAACCAAGCGCCGCAACAAGCATCTACAACAGATGGTGTGGCCAATGATGATGAGATATAACTACAACTCTTACTTATGGTAACTCCGATCATGTCATCAATTATTTCGTCATAGTGAAAGAAACATTTACCTAGAGTCAAACCAGGATAAGTTGGCAGCGAAGTAGATAGCCCACACGGTGCAAGTGTCAAGTAAACGTCATAATTTCATAGAAGTTTGACGTTTTAAAATAACCCGTGCTCCATCTGGTCTATCAAAATCGTTGCCAACTTTATTATCTTGGATTGACTCTATTACATTTTAGCTACATATGATAATTTTGTCGTATCATCAGTTATAACGATATACTAACCGTCCTTCACTGACATACTTACTTACTTAATGGCGCTGCTACCTAAAATGAGTCTTGGCCTCCTGACTTACAATACATTAATCCAAAGTAAACAAGAGCACTTCTTCAACGACCTTTAATTTAAACAATTACATTTGTTTAAGTATAGTATTTTTGAAAACTAAATAATAACGTTAAGTTAAATTGTTCCAGGATCAAACATCCTCAAGTCGCCGCGGGCGCGGCGTGTGCGCACAACATCAATGTCGCAGTCAAACAAGCGTACGGCTGCCGAAAGCATACTACACGCCGACAGGCGTACTATATATACGGCCGGGCGTCCGCCTTGGTACAACTGTACTGGTGGACAGGAGGTTGAACCGTTCCTTATCGGTAAGTCTAGCGAACCCTCATGGTTACGAGTATTAAGTAGTATATATACAGCAGAAATAATATTACACGCCGATAGTCGTACCATATATACGGCCGGGCGTCTGCCGTGGACTGATGGGGAAGAGATGGAACCGTTCCTTATCTTATCGGTGTACTTACGGATGAAAGCATATTATACGCCCATAGACGTACTATATACAGATACATCCTGGCGTCAGTGGTACAACTGTATTGGTGGACAGGAGGATGAACCCTTCCTTATTGGTCAGTGTTAAATTTACAGATGAAAGCAAATTACACGCCGACCGGCGTACTATATACAGCCGGGCGTCCGCCGTAGACCGTAGTACAACTGTATTGGTGGACAGGAGGTTGAACCTTTCCTTGTTGGTGAGTGTAGTTGAATCTACGGATGAACACAGATTACACGCGGACAGACGTCCTATCTGCACTGGGTAAAATAATTGTGGGTTAAAGTTTTCTTTTTCAGAGACTAATATTGGGGTGGATCAACTAGTTCTTGTTATTATTTTGTCCCGACGCCGTGGAGAAATATTGGCATAGTTTATTAGAACAGAATAATAAATATTAAAAGACGTTCTATTAAGAAAATAATAAATGATTATAGGCTTTTATAACTAGGACAAAAACTATTTCAGTAAATTTTGATGCCAGTGACTCCAGAATTCATAACCATGATGAGTAGCAACTTAGCAAGAAAATATGTAGTAAAGGGATTTAATGGTATTATATTTTATTTTAGGTATATGCGGCGCAAGTGCTTCAGGGAAGACCACAGTCGCCGCAAAAATCATAGAATCTCTAAACATGCCCTGGGTGACTATCGTCAGCATGGATTCCTTCTATAAGGTATTTCAATCTATCACCTAGCTAGGTAGCTAGGTGATTAATTGTATAGGTATACAAGGTGGCCAAAAAATATGTGCATTCCCGTTGGCAGGGAGGTTTTGGGATTATACTGAGCAACTTTTTCTATGGGACCAACCCCGAAATCGTTGCGATTCGTTGAAGCATTTTTTTATACTACGTCGGTGGTAAACGGGCATACGGCCCACCTGGTGGTAAGCAGTCTCCGTAGCCTATGTACGCCTGCAACTCCAGAGGAGTTACATGCGCGTTGCCGACCCTAAAGGTCTTCGCACACTATACCAATTCCACACTAACTCAACTCACTTTTGGTTCACCTTAGTGGACGACGCGTAGACCACCCGACAGTTACCTAAATTTTAATCATTGTACTGTAGGACATACAAGATAAGGCTTTAATTTCAATATTTAATTTTGAGTCGAGTGGCTGTTGAGTTGTAACAATGTGCTAAGACCTTAACACTCCGCACCCTCGCTTAACAAGCTTAACTTTGGCAACCTTACTCACCGGCAGGAACACAACACTATGAGTAGGGTCTAGTGTTATTTGGCTGCGGTTTTCTGTAAGGTGCAGGTACTTTCCCAGTTGGACTCTGCTCTAGATCTGGAATGATATCCGCTGGCTGTGCCCTACCACACAAAGCGAGATGACATTCACAATGCCCATACCTCTCAATTGGACGTAGTTCAAGGGCGTACCCGGGACAACGCCGTGTCTAAACATGCTATATGTTCTCTCTTTCGTCCCCCAGGTATTAAATGAGAAGCAACACCAAGCTGCGACCCGGAACGAGTACAATTTCGACCACCCGGACGCTTTTGACATGGAGTTACTAAGCGGCGTTCTACAGCGACTCAAGGAAGGCAAGAAAGTTGAAGTGCCGATATACAACTACGTCACGCATTCTAGGGAGAATCGCACTGTGAGTATGTTGTTTCTCTCACTCCCTAGGTGTTATGAGACGCAAGATCAGCGGAAATTTCGACACTCAAGAAGCTTGCATGGAAAAAGTGCCGTAAATGTATACAATTCTTACTGTCTAACAAAATCAAGCAACTAACGAAATAGTGCTAAAGATTTTTGCGCTTCTTTTTCAGAAAACAATGTACGGAGCGAACGTGATAATTTTCGAAGGTATCCTAGCGTTCTACAACAGCGACGTTCTTAATATGTTGGACATGAAAGTATTCGTGGACACAGACGCTGATATAAGACTCGCTAGGCGACTTAGAAGGTACAATAAAAATTTATAAATCTCAGATTCTTACTTTAGGTATCAGTAGGGTTGCCATACGTTCCTTATATACAGAACTGTCACCGTATTTAAGTATCGCTTCCCGTATATCACTACGTACTAGTCACAATCATCTCTGTTTAACCACCTTGTTTCCTCAACTATGTGAGTTAAAGCTATGTGAATACGTATTTGCACTCCATTGTCCCGTATCAGTTTCGAATAATTATCAGTAGCGAAGTTACTATCTCCAGACCTGCTATCATGAGTTGCGCGCGCGACTCCATACATTTTGCGCAACTTCAAGTATGGACTCGCGCGCGAGAACGCAACTTATATAGACGGCCAGAGGGCGTAATCTAGATGTCGTTGATAGAAAACGCCAATCGAAATTTTAATAATGGATGTAAATACTAGTAGTCACGTGATTTTTAATAGCATTTGTCATACAGCTTAAATAAATATTTATAAATCTCAGACAACATCAAAACACGAGAGCTGAACCATCTGAAAACCATCTCAACATACAACATTATTGAAGAGAACGCATTCATATCGGTTCAACTATTTAATTTACATGAATTTTTGCCATATATCTCGCCTGAAACACAGGGAATCCTAGTTCAGGCACATGTAAACAATCACTAATTTTAAGTCTGTGTTTTATATGAAAATAAAATGAAATACGTGTTTTGAAATAAATTATTTTTATGTTTAACTGTTGGCTTACGATGCTGCAGATAGCACAGTCCATCTGGACATGAATTTGTAACATCCCACTTTTTCTGTCGGGGTTATAAACGAATATTTTTCACTGATATACCTTATTATGTCAACTTGAATTTCAATAGCGATTTTTTTTTCTTTTAAATATTTTAAATAGCATACTTGAGTATATTTTCAAAAGTAACTTTTTTTTTTAAATTTTGAGGATAATTTTCATGATAACGTTGAGTGTTTTTCAATCCCCGAAGCAAACATATGGGTGTTATACGTTTGACGCCAATGTGTGTCTGTAGCATCGTAGCTCTCGAACGGATGGACTGATATCGATGCGGATTTTTTAATGTGAAAACGAGTTTCCTTACTGTGGTTCTTAGGTATGTTTGAAATCGATCACCACCAGTAGTTTGAACTCTTTTCCAAATTATGTAAGGCATTTTTGGAATAAAATAGTTTAAAATCTTATGATTAGCGAAGTTGTTAAAAAAAAAATAAACGTCATAATATACTTGTCTTTGTTTTCAGAGATATAGTCCAACGCGGTCGCGACCTCGAAGGGGTCCTAAAGCAATACATGACCCACGTGAAGCCGGCCTACCAGAGCTACATCGCGCCCTGCATGGCGCACGCCGACATCATAGTGCCGCGAGGCGGAGAGAACAAAGTCGCCATACATTTGATAGTGCAACACGTTCACAAACAACTGCAGCTGGTTAGTATAATAATTGATCATTTTGCAAGTTTGTAAAGTAGCTTTACGCTATTGGAGTGTTCTACGACCTTTTGCAAAGCGTTTGATTGAGTATACCAGAGTATTCTTACTAGTAAACTTAATATAGCTACTTTATGGTATTAAATACTTTCGTTGCATCTCATTAAATTATATTTAGCAGAATAAAATTAAAAAGTAGCGATGACTGGTGTCATTTCGTGTAAGATAGCGAGATAGATGGGAGTACCTCAAGGATCTCTTTTAGGTCCGTTTCTATTTCTCATATGTATGTAAGTATTATACATGACATGATCCACGCAAAGCTTATTAGAGCTACATCGCTCCCTGTATGGCTCACGCGGACATTATACATAGTAGTTATTAAACACAAGATTCTTTTTGAGCAGTTAGCCATACGGTAATATAATAAAGTTGCGAATAGTCCCGAAAAAAATGCGCTCGTACTGGTTTCCTTAGCGTTGGTCACAGATGCGCTTGATAAGCAAGTGGACTTACTTGAAACACAACAGACAAATAGTCCGACAGGCGTTTGCGATGCCCTGATTGACTATAAGATTCTAGCATTCTTCCTAGAGTATTGTGCTTGCTATTGCACGAATAGAAACAAACGAGTACAGTGGCCATATTTTTTTTATTTTTCATGGATAAAAATGACAAAAAAAAACCACTTCTTTTTTTTTCAAAAATGTGTTGTACTGCTGATCTATAATGACATATTCAATTATGGGTAACGGTTCAAAAAGAACCCTGTATACGTTTGGTATGTACTTGTTTTGCAAAATAAAGTGTTTATTACCTACTTTATGTGTTTTTTCAGAGAGGTTTCAAAGTTCGAGAAAAGCTCGCCGTCGCACACATCGGTCAGCCCGTACCAGACTCCCTATATCTTCTCAAAGATACGCCACAAGTGAGTGAATGTATTTATCAATCTTTAATGACCACCATATGTAAATGTTCAATTTATGTTTTGCCTTTCATTGTTATTGACCATAATAATTATAAAATCTATATGATCATAGTATTGACAATATAGAAACATAAATATAAATAATTCGTCTTAAAAAGCAAACAGCTGACTAAGATTTTTTGCCGGATCCTAAACTCAGACAAAGAGTTAAATATTGATTTTATTCGAATATGTTAAGGTAGAAATTTTAATGTGCAAAAAATATCTGCCAATCATAAATATAGGAATACCTTTGTATTAATTTACTTGTTACCACTTTTGACAATGAACGAAAAAAAATCTGTTGCATAAAAGTACGAAATATGTAAAAAAATCTGGGTTTACCATTTTGGTGACCATAAACTTCCACCAACAGGTGCAAGGTCTCCACACGTTCATCCGCAACAAGGACACGCCTCGGGACGAGTTCATATTCTACTCTAAACGCCTCATGAGACTAGTCATCGAATTCGCTCTGTCATTGTTACCCTACTCGGAGCGGACGGTGGAGACACCTCAGGGATTCTCTTACAAAGGTTTGCTATAACAAAAATAAATATTATAGCTAAAGATTTAAGGTCCATATTCGAGTGTAAGTATGGTCGCGTCCGAAAATATAGATGGGGACGACCAAGTGCCGAAAATATGTATACACCTATTATGGGCAATGAGGTCGTGTATACATATTTTTGGGATTTTGTTCGTATCGATATTTTTAGATGTTGCTGTATAAAAGTCGGCGATTTTGAATATAAATTTAAAGAATTAAGATAGATTTTACGAATTCAAGCCTGAATGTAGTGAGTTAAAGTTCGTTTTCGATTATACAGGGTGTTTATGTAGTCACCTGCTATCATTTACGTGTTGAATATACAAGGTGCCCGTGAGCATTGCGAGAGATTTTAACGGTGCATTCCTGATGGCAACAGAAGCAAAAAATGTTATATGACTTTTTGTGAAATTTTT
This sequence comes from Cydia pomonella, assembly GCF_033807575.1. Lineage (NCBI taxonomy): Eukaryota > Metazoa > Arthropoda > Insecta > Lepidoptera > Tortricidae > Cydia > Cydia pomonella. Next base: position 1,417,760 of record NC_084714.1, read on the forward strand.
TTCCCCTTTTTTTTGAACACTCCTGTACATAAAACGTATTTTTTATTGATAAACACATAACCTTAAATTAACTAAAAAGTTTTTTTGTTTGGGGGTAGCCTCTCGAATACATTTTTTTAATTTTTCGATGTCAATCAATAGGTATGTCCAGACTAGACCTCAAAGTGGCAATACCGCAGTCAAAAATATGTATTGTACCGACTTATGGCGAAAGAATGATTTCGAAAAACATTTAATTATCTCTGAAACTAGGCCTAATCCAGAAAATTTGATGTGGCATTTTAGTTTCTAAATATTACCAGGAATGCTTATTTAAAATATCTCGCAATGCTCACGGGCACCTTGTATAGGTCATGTTGAGCATATTTTACTTTGGGACCAACCCCGAAATCGCGAAAAAAAATTGGCTGTTCCATACATTTGTCTGTCTGACCTTGATATTTCCTATTTTTCTTATTTTTAAGTAAAATTAATCTTATACGAAGTAATCATGGTCACCCTATGACTTTTGACATACGCTGTATGGAAAGCGACAAGACGTCACATTGAGTAGGGTGACCAAATTGTATGCAAAAATGTGTTTTTCTACTGGTCATCTGAAAAGTAATCATCATTATTGGTGATAGTCAGTGATCGGAACTATGGGAGTAAAACTTTAACAAAACTTGTTAAGCGGACATAAAATAGTGCATACAGCCCTAAAAATATTCATGTCCATAGGGATAGGAATAGTATAGTACGTACAGCCATAAAAATATTTACATTCATAGATATTCGAACATTTTTAAGACTATAAGCACTCTTTTTACGTCCGCTTGATAAGTTTTGTTAAAGTTTTACTCCCATAGTTCCGATCACTGGTGATAATAAATAATTAGCAACATCACTAGGCTCGTCTTTGAATTCTGTACGATGTATATATAGTTCTCTTGCTCCAGGACCCCGAAATCACCCTGTATACTGTCCGTAAATTATTGCAGGTGATTAAATAAACACCCTGTAAGAATAAAGTATATTATAGAGATCGACAATTCCCAGCGCCATAAATTGTACTAAGGTTTTTAAAGTCCTGCTACGAAGAAAATTTAACCTAATGACTTTGTTTTAGAGTCGCAAATACGATGATACCACTTCGCAAAATTTACAATCCTACTACAAAAAAATAAGCCTTATCTCTATGTCCTAAGGTCGTAAATGCGACGTGGAGAAAATCTGCGGCGTGTCCATTTTGCGAGCCGGCGAGACCATGGAACAAGCCGTGTGCGATGTGTGCAAAGATATCCGCATAGGAAAGATACTCATACAGACCAACCAGGAGACTGATGAGCCGGAGGTGAGCCTTAATTTTTTTTTTTTTTTTTTTTTTTTTTTTTTTTTTTTTTTTTTTTTTTTTATAGGACATTATTACACAAATTGACTAAGTCCCACAGTAAGCTCAATAAGGCTTGTATTGAGGGTACTTAGACAACGATATATATAATATATAAATATTTATAAATACTTAAATACATAGAAAACACCCATGACTCAGGAACAAATATCCATGCTCATCACACGAATAAATGCCCTTACCAGGATTTGAACCCGGGACCATCAGCTTCGTAGGCAGGGTCACTACCCACTAGGCCAAACCGGTCGTCAATTATATAGAAATATGGTTCAAATTTGAATGCTAGTACTGATGGGCATTGTGAATGTCATCTCGCTTTGTGTGGTAGGGCACAGCCAGTGGATGTCATTCCAGATCTAGAGCAGAGCCCAACTGGGGAAGTACCTGCACCTTACAGAAAACCGCAGACAAATAACACTAGACCCTACTCATAGTGTTGTGTTCCTGCCGGTGAGTAAGGTTGCCAGAGCTCAACGAGGGGGGGTGGGTTTAGGGTCGGCAACGCGCATGTAACTCCTCTGGAGTTGCAGGCGTACATAGGCTACGGAGACTGCTTACCATCAGGCGGGCCGTATGCTTGTTTGCCACCGACGTAGTATAAAGAAAAACAAACATTTTAAAAAGGAAGGTTTATGATTTTAGCAGGATGATGTTTGCAATGCGAAATTGATTTATAATTGTGATTTTAATTTATATTATTTTGGTGACCGGACTGGCCTAGTGGGTAGTGACCCTGCCTATGAAGCTGATGATCCTGGGTTCAAATCCTGGTAAGAGCATATATTTCTGTGATGAACACGGATATTTGTTTCTGAGTCATGGGTGTTTTCTATGTATTTATAATTATATATATATAGGTACCTACAACACAAGCCTTATTGAGCTTACTGTGGGACTTAGTCAATTTGTGTAATAATGTCCTATTAATGTCTTATTTATTTATAGATAAAACGAAGTAGACCTAACAAAATGAACATTAAAAAAACTATATGTGCCGGACATAATTATGGATTCAATTGAGGAAACGTTTTTTATCCAAGCAATTTCTCTCTCTTTCTAGCTATACTACCTCCGCTTACCAAAAGACATAAAAGACTACCGCGTGATCCTGATGGACGCCACCGTGGCGACGGGCGCCGCAGCCATCATGGCCATCCGCGTGCTGCTCGACCACGATGTGCCCGAGGACCACATTAGCCTCGTCTCGCTACTTATGGCTGAGATTGGGGTGCATTCTATAGCCTACGCTTTTCCTCAGGTAAGATTAAATGTCCTTTTAAACGGACTTCCGAAAAAATGTCCTTTAAAAGGGACATCCGAAAAAATGTCTTTTAAAAGGGACATCCCAAAAAATGACCTTTAAAAGGGACATCCCAAAAAATGTCCTTTAAAAGGGACCATCCGCAAAAATGTCCTTTAAAAGGGCCATCCCAAAAAAATGTCGTTTAAAAGGGACCATCCGCAAAAATGTCCTTTAAAAGGGCCATCCCAAAAAATGTCCTTTAAAAGGGCCATCCCAAAAAATGTCCTTTAAAAGGCACATCCGAAAAAAAATCCTTTAAAAGGGACCATCCGAAAAAAATGTCCTTTAAAAGGGACCATCCGAAAAAATGTTCTTTAAAAGAGACCAGTGGTTGACTGGTAGAAAATGCCTCAAGGCGTTAAGTCCGCCATTTGTACTCTTTTTTTGTAAATATGTGAAATAAATAAGTCTTGTGTCATTGCTGATAGCTGAAACAGGCGTTCAATCGACTGCTTACACTCGCGACGGACGGAGACAGATTACTATCTGTTCTCTAAGTAATACTATACACCCATATTTTATTTTTATATATGTATCGGATATAAAAGAAGAATAAACTTGTGAAACAAATGTTCGTTAAAACCAACTGCATCCAAACATATTTTAACAAATACTTCATTATTTCAGGTAAAAATCGTAACCTCTGCCTTAGACCCGGAGATCAACGAGAAATTCTACGTCCTCCCCGGCATCGGGAACTTCGGCGACCGCTACTTCGGCACCGAGCCCGCCGACGACGAGCGAGACTGAACCCACTGCCCAGCGCGTAAGGCTGATTATTGACTGCACTTGTACACGTACATAGGACCTTTCCCTTTATTCATAAAACTACGGACCTGGGCGGCTACCGGGAAAATCGAAATTCGTCAATTGCGGGCATTTTTCTCTGTCACTCTGATTACGTCTTACTAAGAGTAAAAGAGAAAGATCCCCGCAATTTGCGAATTTCGGTTTTCGCGGTAGGCCCCCTGATTTAGTTAAATTATGGTATCCCTTTCGTACAAATACGTAAGTCGAAATGACAGATAAGGACAAACGATTCATAGCTAATTCAGACCAGTAACGCGTTTATGAATAAGGCCAATAGGCTATACTGTTAACTGACTGGCAGACCAAGCTTACTTTGCAGGGCATTTGAAATGACAAAGTGTGGCAAAGTCATTGATGGCAAACTTTGAAAATATGACGTTTAAAATTAAAATGTTGGCTTATAGGTTCTACAGGGGTGGTTTTTATTGTTGTCAGTTATGTGTTCTTAGGGTTTCCAGACATAGGGGGTAATAGCAAAGATAATTAATTTATAAGATAATTAATTTACTGTGACTACAAAATTTTCTTTGACAATCCTCCTCTATTTCAAATTATTTTTGGTATTACTGCAATGTTCTACCGCCAGAGTGCAGCACTAGCAAATACCATAAACCATAGAGTACATTATACATAGGTACTATGCTTTAAACAGTTTTTAAAGAACTTCACTATGCCTTGATGACGGTTTGTTTACAGAGAGCCTACTGCGAAACGCGAAAATTCGTTGTCTGCTTCTCTATCGCTCGAATATGCAAGAGTGATAGAGAGGCAGATAACGAAATTTCGAATGAAATTTCTGTGCTTCGCGGTAGGCGCTTAGTATGCGCTTGGCGCTCTGTACGCAGAGTTTTGCGTAGATATATTCCTTATTATATGTTTTTTTTTGCTCAGAATTACAAACACTAATGATTCTAAATAATAGACTACAAGAAATGGTTTTCAATATTTCTAAATTCACTAACGCTATTTCTCTGAGCACTAGCATGGAGGTAACGTAACCTCCTAAGTGCTTTCAAAAGGACAAAATAAAATCCAATTTTGAACTATAATGAAATAAAAGAATTCCAAATTCAAAACTGAAAAAATGACTCAGAATAAGGAGGGTAATGGAACATTGGAAATAGAAATTAATTATCCTTTTTTATCCTAGTACAGTCAAGGTATTAAATATCGACACGTACAAAGTGCCAAAAATATGTACACACGACCTTATTGCCTATACATTAAAGTAGTGTATACATATTTTTGGCACTTTGTCCGTGGCGATATTTAATACCTTGACTGTACAGTCAGCATCAAAAGTAGCGGAACAAATAACGTTTCATAAGTATCTACCATTCTGGAACAGCTTAACAAAAGTGATGTCTTTAATATAGAACGCCTAAGACTGTAACAGATAAACTTTATAACGCGAATTGTAGAAATTTATCTAAGAAAAGTTATCCGGAATATCAGATACTTTTGGCGCGTTGTTTACTCCGCTACTTTTGATGCTGACTGTACAGTCAGTAGTGGGTCGGACTAACCTTAAATTTCAACAACTAACTTACAACCATACAAAGAAACACCTAAACACATAACTTCCATTAATGGCCAGCTAAGAGTGTTACCGTTAAAGTACGCCTAAGTTATCTTTACGCTGCCAAAGTATAGGAGAGCCAGTATATAACTCATATTTAAACAAAATAGTGGTGGCACTTTCACACTTTCTCACTTTCAAGTCGGTAAAGTTAGCTTGGACTGACTCTCGTACTGTTGCGCTAAAAAAATATACGAAAACTTATCTGCCTGCCCGTTGTAACGTATAAAGGCAATTTGTATTAAGACAATTCTAAAATTAATTTAATAAAAAAAACGGCTTGCAATATACGGACTAGAGGAATTAAATGTAAGCTATTACCATAGATGGTAAACTTTTGTCCTTAGCATTAAGAATTGTATTTTATATTGAACTTAATCTATGTCTATTCGTATTAAGAGGCCGTTATCGATTTTAGTCGCAAAAATGACAAATTGATAGATTTAGCGCATGAAATTGTACACCTTTTGTTAACTATTAAAAATAACAAGTACTGGTTTCTATTAGCACATCTTGTTATCTTTCATTATAATAAATCATTTTTTTTTTAAAACAGACTCACTTAATTAGTAATGATTTTTTTTCATGGACGTTTAGGTAAACGCGCGTAAAACAGTGATTTTTTCGATCTTATTTGTAAATTTCGTAAAGTTTGGACTGCTAAAAATGGTAATTTTGTATTACACATATCCTGTACTTCAACTTTAATGAACTACATTTTTGTTATTATAAATTTGAAGTAGTGTAAATGAAAGTTAGACGAAATCAATTTTCTCCAGAAACTTACTTCAAAACAAGTGACAATTTCTCTGAAAATTGACTTAATTTCAACGTAATTTTGATACTTAAACAATCTACAACATTTGCTAAAACTGATCTTATACATCATTTTGTATAATTTACTACCATAATTTTTTGATGAATTTTTAAAAACTTCCTTCTCGTCACCTATTACCGGGGACGCACGCTTGCGACCTCATTATTAAAAGGCAAAATGATAAAACGTGCTAATAGAAACCAATACTTGTTATTTACATATTACGTAACAAAAGGTGTACAATTCTAACGACTAAATCTATCAATTTAAAATTCTTGCTCTAAAATCGTTACCGGGCTCTTAATGAATTTTCGAACATGAAAAGGATCACAATGATGAATTTGGGGTCATCCATTAATTACATCACACGTTTAGGGGGAGGGAGGGGGTCAGTAAAATGTGACATGTTGTGACACGGGGGCGGGGGGGAGTCACAAACTTGGTGACGTCACTTTAACTTCATCAGTAACCCAGTTTGTTTTTGTTCGCTGTGCGAGTTTTTGGAACAATATTCATTTTTATTCGTTTAATTTTCTTTCCTAATCGGTTTTGTGTTATGTAATTCTCTTTTATCAAAAATATTTTGATAATATATTAATAATAGGTACCTAATCCGATTTCGTTGGAAACAAAATTTGCTAAACATGTGACGTCACACCAGGGGGGGAGGGGTCAAAAAACCTCGAAATTCGTGTGATGTAATTAATGGATGAACTCTTTGATCCTTAATTAATTTAATCGCATGTTGCCGCGTTGATTTAACTTTTTAATTCAAGTTTGTATTGATAAAATATAAAAATATCATGATATCTTACGTAACTCTGTTTGGCAATGACGGCAGTATCACTTTACCTTAAAGTTGAGATTTCTTTGACACATATGGGATTATGTTGTGCCTTGATACATACGAGTATGAATGAAATCATGAAAGTAGTTAAATTTAAAGCGGATTCGACGCTTGTCCTTAGTTTATTAACCTTTTGACCGCCAAAGACGTCATATGACGCGCGCGGCTTCATGCGTACCGACAAGGTTCACGATTACGCGCCGCGTACGATAGGCGTGGCGTTCAAAAGGTTAATTTGTTTATATTTTTATAAACTTGTGTCATAGATCAGTGTTGTTTTGTGATAAAAAAAGCTGGTCTGATATTGAATTTTAAACGTATCTTCTTCAACTATTTTGTGATGTCCTTTAACCTTTTGAACGCCACGCGTATCGTACGCGGCGCGTAATCGTGAACCTTGTCGGTATTAAGGTTGATATTGGGCTGTAGGCGCGCGCGTCATATGACGTCTTTGGCGGTCAAAAGGTTAAAAAGGACATTAAGAAAAGTATAATGGTTGTTTGTATTAATCAACTTTATGTAGTCGTCATTTTGCTATGGAAGTCTATGCTGTTTTCGAACACATAAATGAAATGTAACATGAAATATATAAACATAATAGCGGGTATTACTACAGCGTTCTGCCGCCAGAGTGCAGCACTAGCACATGTTGTAAACCATAGAGTAACTTATACATACTATGCCATAAACAGTTTTTTGACAAGTTTTCACAATGACTTTGATGCATCGAGGCGCCGTGAAACGCGAAAATCGAAATATCGTTACCTGTCTTTATCGCTCGAATATGCAAGAGTGAGAGAGAGGCAGATAACAAAGTTTCGTTTTCTGTGTTTCGCGGTAGGCCCTGTTTGTGCTAGTAGCGCCCTCTACGCAGTTTTGCGTAATATTCTCTATTTTTTTTTCATAATTAGCAAATGACTTAGAATCTAGTCCTATTTGTTACTTAATACTTTTAAGATCTCTATAATTTATTGATTATTTATTTCGTGTCAGTCCAAAAAGTACTTAAAACTAAATGAAGAAATTAACGAAAAAGAGATACAGATAATAGTACAAACTAACTACTTAATATAATTTATTGAAACTTATTTATTAATGAACTCACAAACTGATGAAGTAAATATAAACCAAAGAATTGGTTGTTCCTAAATAGATAAATGTGTGTACATTTGTAAAATTGCTATATATTTAGTAAACTAACCTGAATAATGTACTAAAATTTTGAAAGCAAAAAAAATAACACAAACTTCCATAGTAACCTGTCGCAACATAAACGTTAAACCTTTTCCAGGCATAGTACGATTTATCAACCACATACGCGCCAATAGAATTTGAACCTTAGCCATCCGATTTAAGGTTCAAATTAGATTGCACTTTCGGGAAATGTGACTAGTCTTCAAATGAATCATCAAAGCTGGATTTATTGGAATATATTTGAATTTGTTGGAAAAAACTTGTAGATTAGTGCGGCCTGGAAACGGTTAAACTAAATATCGAAAGTACTTTAGTGAGTACTGGATTTTGACACAGTTATGATACTAACAATTATAATATAACTATGTTAGTATTTTTATCATATTTCAGAATTCGATCAAAACCCTGCATATGTATAAAATATGCCCTCTTAATTCCCGATGTCCTTTTAAAAGGACAAAAAATTAAATTTTGAACTAATGAAATTAGAGAAGGTCCCGTTAAAAACCGCAAATTATTCGTGGATCTAGGAGGCTTTAGTATCATATGTATTCAATATATTAAATTCGAATAGAATTTGTATATATTTTGTTGAACGTAAAAATCAGTTTGCGGTGCTTACAATATACTTAAAATAGAGTTATGTCAACTTAGTTTGTACTTCCAGTTTTATACTTCTTATAATTTACGTACACTTTTATATTGAATATAGGGACCGTGCGCGTTGGAGGATCTGCCATCTTGTGGCCTGAATCGGAACCATAAACATTTACATTTACACGTCACGTGTTTTCTTGTACATAGTAGGTTCTGCCATCTTGTGGGCTACATCGGAACAATAAACATCACATTTACGCCTCGCGCCAAAAATCTGACGGCTCCTGTGCTGCCTCCTACAGTTCATGCACGCTTCCTATATGCATTACGTATTGCGACTAAAATGTCAATTGTTTTATACCTCGCGCGTTGAATGGTGATCCCTTTCACAGTTCTTTCAAGTATCTTTTGGTTGAGCTTAATTTGAAAAATAATTGAATAAAATATATTTTTACCTTCACGGGCCTATAGATCCCGGTCTTTTGATAAGCCTACGTAGATAGATCCAACACGTAGATGCTCTTTGGAAGCTTTAATGTCATGTAGAACGCCTGTTGGAACCTGTTCACAGGCGCAACAATAGACACCACTGAACCGGTCGCAGCAGGCGTTGGGACTATTGTAGAAAAAGTGAATAACGGTCTATGGATTGAAGTTTAGGTGTATAATGAGACTTACCGTATTATTATTACTTATATGGTACATTTCTATATTCTGTATCTTTATGTATTTCAATAAAAGTAAATAAATATCCACCCTCAAATGGCTCCTTAAGTCAGATGAAAACATTACATGATCAAATAATGTAGGTTAAAGTCAGGTCGTTTAGTGACAGATCCAAGCGGTTTTGTGTTTGGTTGGTTAACCGATAAATGTTATAACTACCCGAAAATGTACAAATTGTTTGTTTACTTTTATTTAAATACCTAAAGATACAGAGTATTAATAAATTAACGTGCTATATTTCCTAAATATGACGAAAACATTTTATGTGACGGCTACTCCATATGAAAATGAACTGTGATGTGTGAGTGTTTGTGTGCATAGAAAATTATAGGGTCCATCATTCGACGCGAGATGTTTATCTAAATATAACATAAAGAAAATTGCCATTCTAAAGTGTACTATTAAGAACACATTTTAATATGCACAAAATATATAATTCCAAACGGGACGTTCTGGTATCCCAAATAATTATTCCATGTACTGCCACGATTTTATATAATATTTGTACTTTTCAGTATTATGTAATATTTTATAAAACGCCTAATTTCCTCAGTTCCTGCATGTAGTTATATATTATTGGTCTTATCATACGATTTGATATTATATTTATTTTTAATTATAAAACATGTAAGCTTACTAACGTCCTGCCCGACTGTTTATTGTACGATCCAAATGAAATGTCCTTTATATAGGACAGTGGGTCACCAACTTGTATTATTAATTAATTTATAGTGTTCTACAGGTATTTTTAATGATTTATTACTTTCTCCCGGTAATACCGGGTGTGGTCTGTAACAGGAGCAAAAAATTTAACTGTAAGCTGTACTCCTCAAACTGATTAACATTTGTTCAGCAAGTTTTAACCTTTTGAACGCCACGCCTATCGTACGCGGCGCGTAATCGTGAACCTTGTCGGTACGCATGAAGGTTGATATTGGGCTGTAGCCGCGCGCGTCATATGACGTCTTTGGCGGTCAAAAGGTTAAAAATAATTTTTATTTTTATTTTTAGAACACTTTAAAGTTTATCCTAAGACGCAATGTATTGCGAATTTTGTTATGTTTAAAGATAGGAAGTCTAAAGAATTCATAATTTTCAAAAATCGCTGAACAAATGTTGGTTAGTTTGAGGAGTACAGACAGCCTACAGTTAAATTTATTGCTCGTGTTACAGGCCACATCCGGTATAATGAACAAAAAAAAAACTTTCTGAATGCGGGTTGGGACAATAGTAATACTGGTTGTAAAAAAATTTAATGTCTCAACGCTTAATTCAATATGTTGCCTATTTTTTTTAAGTAGTCATATTGTTAGAGCTCTGTACGCCGAAGCGTTTTTTTTTGTTAAAAAGTATTGCACAGTGTGTCGCGAATTAAGTGTAAAAAACCGAACAAGTGCGAGTCGGACTCGCCCACCGAGGGTTCCGTACTTTTTAGTATTCGTTATAGCGTCAACAGAAATAGATCATCTGTGAAATTTTTTACTGTAGCTATCACGTTTCATGAGATACAGCCTGGTGACGGACGGACAGCGGAGTCTTAGTCATAAGGTCCCGTTTTACGCTTTGGGTACGGAACCCTAAAAATGGAATAAAACCAGTTGTAAAATCTTCTTAAAAATATTGCAAAATTAGCCATTAAATAAGACGCTAATTCTATAGCGTCGGCAGCTTTTTTTCACTTAAATTCGCGAGATTTATTATCGAATCGGGGCTTGCCTCTCCGCAAGTACTTAAATAAGTCTGTGTTAAAAATATTGTGAAAAATACAAAAAAATATATGTAAATCAAAAGTGAGAGTAAATTCCACTGAATTATAATTATGTTTGTTTTAATTTTATAACCTTAACCTTCTCAGCTGTCAATCTTCTACACCGTGTTTTTTTTTATTTGCGTTAATTTCAAGGGTGCATTCCTGAGCTTAAATTAAGTAACTTTCTCAAAGACACCGGTATTCTAATTAACTCCATTTCGGAGATAATCAATATTTTATTTTTATCTTATAAAGCCCTTACGAGTGGGTACAGCTTAGGGCTCGTTCACATATTGATTAGTGTTTAGTACGGGTTAATACATTTGCTACTAAACCTACTTAAGTACTATCTCGGACGATCGATGTTCGAAATGACATTGACATGTCACAGTTTTCAATTGTTTGATTGAGTAAATGTAATGCCCGTGCAACAACAACGCTATATGCAACATTTAATTAAATTTTATAACAAAAAAAATGGTAAAATTTTTTTTTTTTTTGGAAAATGAACTATGTCATGTAGTTTCCTTAAACGTACTTACCAATACCCCGAAGTTAACGGAATTCAATAAAAACACGGTGTATAGGTATTAGTTAGTAATTCGCTAAAGAAAAAAACAATTAATAAATACACTTTATTTAAAACTATTTTAATAACATGATCTTTTCTAAAGTATTTTGCTGTAATATATTTGTTAGTACAATTATAAATCTCCTTGTACTTTATAAAGTAGTCTTATACAAAATTGGCACTTAAACAAATGGTACATTACTATAGAGGCCGGGAAACGAAGGGTTGCAGGCCGAGTAGATATACACGGCCGAGCGTAGCGAGTAGGGATAGTGATACGCGGCCGGCAACCCCGTTTTTCGCCGAGATTTGTATAGTGATTTTCTCAAACTTACGATGAAATAAAAAAGGAATTGTAGTCCTTTTTTTATTCGTTTACACAGCTAAAAAATACGAATCTACTACTATTTGATGGTTGGATTCCAAGAAGTTGTGTCAAAATTTCGTGTTAAAAAAAACGTTGCTTTACTATGTGTGTAAGGCTGTATGATTTTCCTTGACATATCATCTTCACTCATCGCACCGGATACGTAGTATTTTCGTCATGTCAACATTTCATTGCAAGTTTGAGAAAAATGCATTTGAAGTTTATCCATCATTCTTATATTTCTAGTGCTGTTCTATTTTTTCCCTATCAGCGGACAATCGCAACTTCGGTTTTTTCAATACCTTGCCTTTCACACAACTACCCGACACCACTACATTTCCAAACTTTAACAACATTCCAAACAATCTACGTAACACTCACTACTAAATTATCTATCTCGATCACTATCGCCCTTGCTGTATTGGAGTGAAAGAGATGGGAATACACATCATTTCGATTTACAATGATCAGATGTGGTCGCAAGTGTCGAGGTATCGTTGGAACACCACTTCGAAATGTTCGCATTTTGACGTCGGCTCGTGCTGATTTTGAGTCTTCCTGCAAATGTAATAGAATTCAAAATTGATTGCCAGCACAAGAATAATTACTACTTATAGGAATTCTTACGTGGATTTTGTTAAGGTGGTTCGATTAGGTTACCCAAAGCTTAAACCTCACTAGATGGCGCCACAATTGCAAATTTTGAGTTTTAATTTTTTTGTGGAGTAGTCTTGGTATTTCTATACTGTAAATTATGTTTAGCGCACTCATTAAATAAATATTGAACTATTACAACAAACATTGAACACTTAATTGTACAAAAACTACCCCTTAATGTCGACAGAATGTTTTTTGACTCTATTTCTAAGTATCACTCACACATTCAAACAGTCTTACTGGGATCCTTGTAGTAGACAATTTGGCACAGCGTGAGTAGGCTTCAATAGCGTTGCGGTATGTACGTGGAAATACATGCAAGAGGATGTGGGTTCGAGACTCATTAATTTTTTTTTGTTATCAGTATTATCAAGTAGGTACCTATTATTAATAAATTATTTTATGAGAAATATGAGCGTTTTCCATAAAAATATTAAAAATCTGATTCTCACACATCATGATATTTTTGGGTTCTTCCAACTCAGAATCACTAGCATAATCAATCCTCGTGTTAAAAAAACCCGAAAATTTGTATTGAAATTTTAGTTTTACATTGAAATTTCTTTCACACTAAAATGTGACGTAATGGTATGGATATTTTAGGATATCTTTTTTTAATGCTAGGGTGGAGAAGAGTCTAAGTAGAAAGTCCAAATTTGTAAGTCAGATTTTCCGGTATTTTTTTCAAAAAAAAACGCTGTTTTGTTCTAAAATTAAAGCAATCCCTTACTGCCTTTAAAAAAGTAGGTACTATTTTACAGTAGAATTAAAACATTTTTTTTACGATACATTTAATTAAATTACAGTGAGTTACAAAATTGCATGGCCTTCTATTTATAACCATTATAAAAAGAAATGAGATATTTACCATGTTTGTATATATTATTGATTTCCCGATATTTTGACACAACTAGAAGTTTCACACAATGCCTAGAGATAGAAAATTATTTATTTATTTTATTTATTGTCAATTTCATTCAACGGATCACATCATATCCAATTTATGTGTTTATGTATTGCATTGTTTTCTACCTAGTTGGTTATTAAATTCTGTTACTTCAATAATCTTTATCTACATAAAATATAGCAACGAAAGTTTAATAAAGTATATATTAAAATGAAGTACACAGAATCAGGAATTACATATGACAATATCATTCAAAATCGCCTCCTCTGGCTTTGACACAGGCCCTCAAACGACGAGGCCAGTCATCAATAGCGGCACGCACGATTGTCATGTCTAATTCCGTCACTGTCTTAACTATGGCCCGCTTGAGGGAGTTAAGATTTGTGTGGGGTTTAGCACAGGCTTTCTCCTCAATAACCTGCTATATGGCATAATCCAGGGGGTTAAGGTCCGGGCTGGAGGACGGCCAGTCTTCGTGGGCAATAAAGTCAATTTTGTTCCTTCGAAACCAGGCTCGAGTTGTTTTTGCCTTATGTGCAGGAGCTGAGTCCTGTTCAAAGATCCATGGCTGGTTTTGAAATAGGGTGTGGCTTAAGGGCTTCACTATTGGTTCGAGAACGGTTTCCAGTTTCCGGTTTTCACACCTTTTTCACAGAAATGAATCTGTGTTAGCCCTGAGTATGACACACCCAAAATCATGTTTGGCGGGTGCCCACATTTGTGCAACGCAATAGGGTTGTTTCCATCTACAAATCTTAGGGCATAATTGTATCCCAATAAATTCTTTTGGATTATAAGAACATGTTAAACTACTTTTAGGGGACCTATAATGACCATATTTTTGTAAACATTGAATTTAAAATATCTTTTGGCACACGTCACGTGACCAAACTCGAAACGTCATTGAAGATTCTGATGACGTCACAACTCTCGGATTGACACTGTTGACAGTTAGGCGATTAACAACAAATGACAAATATCAGTTGACAGTTCGTATCTTCTACGTGTGTATGTAGTTATGTGTCAAACCATAAACTGTGACGTCACACAATTTTCAAAGAGCGTTTTGGGCGCGAAAGCATCTGTCAAAATATATTTTGTTAATTTAACATATTTAAAGCCATTTTTAGTATAAAAGCTGAATTTTAGGGCAACTTTTAGTTAATATAGAAAGTAATACAAGCGTTTCAAAAAATTGGAATACGATTCTCTTTTAGGCCCCAATTCATTATAGATACGACGAGATAAGCGTTATGTGTGGTATATAATTATAGCTCCCAAATCCACCACATTATGTAATATTTTATTTTTTCGGTAGCATTTGTTTTAACGGAAATAAAGAGGTTGCAAATCGAGTAACAGAACTTCAGAACAGATACCATTTGATATTTACCAGTCGCTTTTCGGTGAAGGAAAACATCGTGAGGAAACTGGACTAATCCCAACAAGGCTTAGTTTTACCCTCTGGGTTGGAAGGTCAGATGGCAATGGCAGTGGCTTTCGTAAAAACTAGTGCCTACGCCAAATCTTGGGATTAGTTGTCAAAGCGGACCCCAAGCTCCATTGAGCCGTGGCAATATGCTGGGACAACGCTAGGAAGAAAGAAAGAAATCGAGTAACAGAACTTAGTAACCAACTAGGTATAATAGTTATGATGTAAATGTCCATATCATGTTGGAGTCATATATGTATTAGCCAACTAATTATTCAAGATCAATACACTTAGCTCCCTTAGGTATTCGCCTAAGTACAATCTCGGGCAAAATTGAGTTTTATAAAAGTGAACTAGTTTCTAGGTCATATTTTCTATGAATTGGTCATTTTTGTAGACTCCAATTACAGTTACACTTTTCCTGGTTTTTCGCGGACTAAAATATCGATGATTTTTGTAGCTTGATTTAGACGTTGCTATCATTTTCAATCCAAAAACACATAAAATCACAATTCAGAACATGCGGCAGCGTTGTTTTCTATCAAGTACCTCAAGCACCAGGGCGACTACCGGGAAAATCGAAATTCGTCAATTTCGGGCATTTTTCTCTGTCACTCTAATTACGTCTTAGTGAGAGTAAAAGAGAAAGATCCCCGCAATTTGCGAATTTAGGTTTTCGCGGTAGGCCCCCAGGTCCTGTCAAGTTTCAGCAGTGTTGCCAGGTGAGCGGAAGAGAATTATCGTACTCGAATGTCAATATTATTGTACCGTTGAAAAAAATATCGTACGCCAATCAAAAAGGCAGCCCCTAAAAATGTCTAGCAAAATAAGCTTAAATTTCCAATTAATAATAAAAAAAAGACAATTTTCGTCTAAATTGCGCAAAAAATCTGTTTATGTTTGTGTATTTTTGGGATAGACTCAAACGGTATACAGGAAGTTGTGACATTTTAAACTTTAAACTTACACCAAGGAGCCGAACACCCAAAGGAAACTAATTTTAGCCTATTTCTGAGTGAAAGTGTCATATTTTGCTTCAAATTACTAGACTTTTAAGGTGGCATCATCCAAGGGCTGAAATTATAGTACTTTAGTGTACGATAATGCTCTTTGGAACATTACGTCATACCGGGGCCCAAATTATCGTACATGTACGACAATTATCGTACGCCTGGTCACACTGAGTGTCAGTGTCGACAGAGTCAGCTAAAAACGCGTCAAACATCGCAACGTCGCGCCGATGCATGGAGTGGCAACGCCGCAATGTATTTGTACACGACATTTGTCACACACACATGAGTAAAATTTATAAAAATATAACGTTGATTATTGCATGATTTCTGTATGAAACAAAGTTTTTCTATTAATTTAGCGCAAATGAATATTCGAAAGTAGATAGATGCGCAACTATTTATGTAATAATATTGTGTAATTAATAAATAAATAGCGATTGTTTTTTGTATGAAAATCGAACCACCTTAAGCTATTTCTATATGCGGCTTGGATACTTCAAACAGCCTTCTAAGGCCCATCGAACAAGAAAAATTGACAGTTAAATTTGAAATCAATGGTGTAGAAAATAAGGTCGAAATTTCGTGTGTTTTATTGTGAAAAGAAACAAGAATTGCATTTAAATTGGAAATTGTTTCAATTGCATTGAAGTAATGAATAATATAGGCAAAAACACGAGCTTTAAAAATGTCAATAGGTTGAATCTTTTCGACGCCATGTCAAACACAAAGGCTGTCACTCGGACGCTACGTCACCGAAGTGTTATAATTGAAATTGTACTTTATGCATATGCACGTAGGTCTATGTTGCTCTGTGGTCTCTGACGGATTAATCCGTCTTCGGCGTTGGACCTACGGTGCGGATATATCCGTCATTGGCATCAAAAAGGTTAAGCAATTGGAAAAAATAATAATTATGAGATAACCAGCGTCCAGAAGTTCCGTACAAGTAGTTGGCAATAAAGTAAGCACGAATAATAGGGTATTTGACTACTAGTCAAATCAGTTTCTTTTTCAAAATGTCAAAAGGATTTTGCTACCATGGAATTTATATGGAACACTGGCATGTGACGTCACAATCAAATCACCTACTCTTATTAGTTGTATACGGGTTTTAAAATAGAAATTGTGTCTAAAATTAACTGCTGTCTACGTTTCTCTATTAATCTGTTGGTGCTTTATTTCATGCATGATGTGAAATAATTTATTTTAAATACAGTCAAATACCCTATTGCGTGCATTGACCTGCCAGTTCTTACCTGTAGGTATTGCATGCGCGTAATTAAATTGCGGCCCCGTCGGTGACCGACGGTCAAGGCCATTGTGCGAGCGGGACAGCAATATAATTGTGACCGCGGCCGGCAAGGCCCACTTTGTCACTCGTTCCGCTTTTTGCTTGTATTTTTAGGGCTCCTCTACACGATGGCCCATCGTAGGCCAGTCTAAGGGACGCAGCTATGCGGTGGAATGAGATAGCAATATCACTTGCTCCCTTTAACGCATAAATGCGTCCCTTGGACTGGTCAGCGCTGGGCCATCAGCCATTATACGAATAACCTGTCAAGGTGTCCTTGTGGTAAGCGACAAAGTAGTACGTTTTGCCGGCCGCGGTCACAATTATGCAAGTGCGATAGACAGGAACACACGGGCCAGTGAACGAGATTCTTCGTGATTAGCGTCCTTACTTTTCCTATTCGAACCCTCGTTATCCTATTAGCTGAGTGAAAGAGATACACTTACTTGTTGTGCTCCTCGCACTCTTCCATAGACACATCACCGCTGGCGAGTCGCGAGCCCAGCCCGCTATGATAACTTACGTAACGTTGCTGAAAAAAAAAACAGATGGCACCAGTAATAGACATTATAGAGAAAAACCCAATAATGGACACATCAATTCTTAATAATTCAGCCTATATACGTCCCACTGCTGGGCATAAGCCTCCTCTCCTGCGCGAGAGGGCCTGGGCTATAGTCCCCACGCTAGCCCAATGCGGATTGGGGACTTCACATACACCTTTGAATTTCTTCGCAGATGTAGGTATGCAGGTTTCCTTACGATGTTTTCCTTCACCGTAAAGCTTGTCAGAGTGAGAAAACCTGATCTCCAATGATGCTGGCAGCTAGTATCAGCGCTCTCGCTAGAGCATGTATTGTGAATGTCATCTTGCTTTGTGTGGTAGGGCACAGCACAGCGGATGTCATTCTAGATCTAGAGCAGAGCCCAACTGGGGAATTACCTCCACCTTACAGAAAACTGCAGCCAAATAACACTAGACCCTACTCATAGTGTTGTGTTCCTGCCGGTGAGTAAGGTTGCCAGAGCTCAACGAGGGGGGTGGGGTTAGGGTCGGCAACGCGCATGTAACTCCTATGGAGTTGCAGGCGTACATAGGCTACGGAGACTGCTTACCATCAGGCGGGCCGTATGCTTGTTTGACGTAGTATAAAAAAAATGTACGTATCTCATGTAGATTGTCACGATGCCTTTGAGGTCTGTGATAGAGAAACTAAAGCATCTCTACTGTTGTATTCACCTGAACATGTTTAGAGAAAACCTGCTCTCCAATGATGTTGGCAGCTAGTCTCAGCGCTCTAGCTAGAGCATCTACGTATCTCATGTAGAGTGTCACGATGCCTTTGAGGTCTGTTGTGCGGCGGTACAGTTTCAGGTTGATGCCGCCAGGGGGCGTTGTACCCTGGGGAATTAAGAAATAAACGCTTTCACCTTAGTAACAAAAAGAGAACTACTTTGAACTACTTTGCTGTTTAAAATAGTTATTGCAATGTGTTTTATATTCCATTTCGATTTCGGGTAGACTTGGACTCCTACTCGGAGCTGGACCCCTTGGAGGATTTAACAACTGGAGACGCCTTGTCTGTAATTTTCTGCACAAAACAGTCTGCCGATTTTTGCGGGGGAGGGGCACGTCAAATGTATGACTATTTGTGGGTAAACGTCAGTCCATACAATACATATGACCATTGGCCGAGGTTTTCGACAGAGGGGTAAGCTCTTAAAGACTACTCCAGTGGTTAAATCCTCCAAGCCGGACCCAGACCTAGGGCCGAGCTGGCCCAGTACCCGGACTTAGACGTGGACCCGGATCCGGCGTCTGTCCCCGGTTAAGAATCGGTTTTGAAACATTTAAGTTGCAAAAAATGAAATTATTGACACTTAATGAAATTTATTTCTCACCTGATCAACAATGGATTTCATCATCAAAGTCAGCTTTTTGCTGTTGTACGGATCAAAATCGTTCGTTAAGGTAACGCCGCCCAAACTGTTGTATCTAAAATAGATCAAACGCTTTTACTATTAGTAGGCAATATCAAGTATTAGTTATGACGAAAGAGAATTTGAAATAGAGGATTGTCAAAGAAAACTTTGTAGCCACAGTAAATTTACTGACAACTTTCGACACATTATTAATACTTTTAGAACGCTATTTGACTTTGATCCTTATTATTTCACTGATATGTGTTAAATTTGTTAAATATCAAAAAGTGGCGCCATCTAACAGATCATAGGCCAAAAGTATGACGGTTTCGTTTCGAGCGATGGCGCACATAACCTTTGGCATATGCCCGGTAAGATGGCGCCACTTTTTGATATTTAACAAATTTAACACATATCAGTGAAAGAATAAGGATCAAAGTCGAATGGCGTTCTAAAAGTTATAAACCTTTGTCTAAATTCAATAGAGTTTAGGCATTTAAAACTCACCTCGATAGAAAAAATATGACAGTTGCATACGGTCGTTGAGAAAAGTGTGAGTTGGGAAATTTAAGTACCTATCTATTAACAAAGTCAATTTAATATAGAGGCATAATTTACTGCCATCTTTCGACGCAGGACTAAAACTCTTAGAATGACATATGGCTATTTGATCCCATGTTCTTTCACTCATATGTGATAAATATCACACTGTGTCGCCATTTACTTGAATATAGGCTTAAGGTATATCGCCATCTATTCGAGCATAATTTTTCGTGATTTTTCGAGACACGTTTTTTTATTATAATTTATTTATCTTATACGGAGTTGCATATATCTTTGCTATTAATATCACTATTTTAATATGAAATTCGTATACTTACACATTAGCCATATACATATGATGTCCGAGCGGCGAGCACACCTTATAATACATCTCCAGAGTCTCCAGATTGTAGTTCTTCAAGAAGCACAGGCAGCTTGTCACATCCCACATGTAGTTGTGCACTTTCTATATGATATGATGATGATAATGATACTTACACATTAGCCATATACATATGGTGTCCGGGCGGCGAGCACACCTTATAATACCTCTCCAGGTTGTAGCTCTTCAAGAAGTACAGGCAGCTTATCACATCCCACATGTAGTTGTGCACTTTCTATATGATATGATGATGATAATGATACTTACACATTAGCCATATACATATGGTGTCCGGGCGGCGAGCACACCTTATAATACCTCTCCAGGTTGTAGCTCTTCAAGAAGTACAGGCAGCTTATCACATCCCACATGTAGTTGTGCACTTTCTATATGATATGATGATGATAATGATACTTACACATTAGCCATATACATATGTTGTCCGGGCGGCGAGCACACCTTATAATACCTCTCCAGGTTGTAGCTCTTCAAGAAGTACAGGCAGCTTGTCACATCCCACATGTAGTTGTGTACTTTCTCATCTCGCATTTGTATTCTTTCTCTCTGGTTTGTCATAGCTGTAAAAAAGATACGATGAGAAATATGTGACGTTCCACGGATAAAGGTACCTTATGGCGGTCGGCGCAATACTGATATCGTGCTATGTATGACCTAAAAGGCATAGGTAATGACATTAATTAGAGTGATACAGTCACGTCTCAAATATTGATACGAAATAAGTGCCAAAAATATATATACGCGACCTTATTGCCCATGTATTAAGGTAGTGTATACATGTTTTTGGCACTTGGTCCGTACACTACTTTCTTCCGTCCCTGCTTGGTCACAAAATGCTTACAAAAATGAGCGTCAAAGGAGGCCACTAGGGAGTTAAGAAAAAGAGGTGCAAAACTAAGCGTGTCGAAAGAGGGACTTTACAGTATCGTGTTATGGTATGTATTAAACATGAATTTAAATTAAAAAAAAATCTCGCGCACTTAATAAAAATAACTAACTTTAAGGGCTCCTCTACACGAAGGTCCAGCGTAGGCCAGTCTAAGGGATGCAGATATGCGGTGAGATAGCAATATAACTTACTCCCTCTAAGCCTCTAACGCATAAATGCGTCCCTTCGACTGGCCTGCGTTGGGCCATCGTGTAGAGGAGCCATAACAGCTGTACTTTGGACCTTACTCGACAGTGGCGCCAGCTGGTGAACACAAAAAAGGAAGCCTCATTGATTGATTATACTTAAAAGACAAAAATACAAATACCTTCACTACAATACGGCATGATCAGCAACTGGCATCTATAGTTCAGCCTGTCCTTATACTCCGCCGTCATCTTCAGCAGTTTGGCGAACAACTTGATCTCCCTCGTCACATCGCTTTGGAAGATGGCGTCGTAACCTTCCCTGGAAGTAGGGTTAACATGTGAAAATATGAAATATCACCCTAAAAATTCTGTCGGAACTTCTATACGCGAACTTAGCCTCCTGAGACCCTCTCGTACAATTTTTTGCACATATTTCAATATATTTTGAACTTGTGCTAACTCCAAACTTTTAGCTGGCTTCTTGGCTGGTTTGTACAAAACATTGACAGTTGCTAAGTCCAAACAACCATTTTCCACTCGACCAATTGCCCTACTGGAGAAGTGTGAGCGAGATGAAAAAATTAGACCACTCACACTTGCACGGTAGGGGGAGTGGTTAAGTTATAACTAAGATCGACCATTCGAATATTATATTATTATTTTATTATATTCGACTATTGTGTACATCTATGGGCTATATCATTAATCAATTGTTTTTCTTTATGCTGTATATTTTACCAAAGAGAATTTAAAATACAGGTGTATTGTCAAAGAAAACTTTGTAGCCACGTAAATTTACTGCAGAAAGATGGCCACGTAATTTTACTGAGGTATGCCCGTGGGTATGCCAATAAAGAGTATTCTATCTATAAATTACTTGCTTATTCGTTCAATCCCGTCAATCCTAACAAAGGACCGAAAATCTTGACTTGGCAGATGAAATCCTGATGTATGTGGCCTACCTGGAAGGCCAGAGGAGGCAATTCTCGGCGTTGAGTCGTTGCGACATCTCGAGGCAACGCTTTATTTGGGAGGCGGCGTGGATGAACGTGGACGCATCTGGGCTGGTTAATGCTCCGGATGTATATCTGTGGAAAAATAGTTAGATTTAAGTATATTTTAATTTTGTTGTGTGTCTGTTTGTTTCGAATAAATGCATCTTATGCATCAATATCTGGGAGACCGAGCTTTACTCGGAAAACATTATAACTCAAAAATGCGCGTTTTCCCAGCGGTAAAACGGTTGAAAAGAACTCAACTGTGCTTTCGGAATGAGGCTCGTCATTTATGAAAATCGTCTGAAAATATAGCTACAGCATAGACATTAATTCCTCGCCGTCTGCTTTTATTTTTCGAGTAAAATGGCTTTGTAAATTTACGTGACGGACTGACGACCATGATGAAACTTACTTGGGTCATTCTCTGACAATATGTCTGCGGTTGCGTCTAATTTTCATACTACGTCGGTGGCAAACAAGCATACGGCCCGCCTGATGGTAAGCAGTCTCCGTAGCATATGTACGCCTGCAACTCCAGAGGAGTTACATGTGCGTTGCCGACCCTAAACTGCCTCGACTCTTTTCATGCATGTTGTATGGGTCGCGGTAATTAAACCGCCGACATATTTTTTGAGAATGACCGACTTAATGAGTTAACTTATTGCTCTGAAAAAGGGCCTTGGGGAAACTAACCTCGCATTAGTATACAAATCCGGCGCCAACCACAGCAGGCTGACGTGATATCTCGCAGCCATCTCATTTACAAACTCGACGATGTCGTCCCACTCAGCCCGATCCTCCCACTCGACCAGGTCCGAGTCCGGAACCATCCAGCACTTCAGCCCGAGTTTGAATAGATATGCCGAAGACAAGGATGATAGATAGACAGACTTACCTCGCATTAGTATGCAAATCCGGCGCCAACCACAGCAGCCTGACATGGTATCTCGCAGCCATCTCGTTCACAAACTCGACCATCTCGTCCCACTGAGGCCGATCCTCCCACTCGACCAGGTCTGAGTCCAGAGCCGTCCAGTACTTAAGCCCGAGCTTGGATAACAGCTCAAATAGGGCTTTGACGCAGCGCTTGCGATTTTCAAGGGTGTTGGTGTGGTCGTCCCAGGTGCGGGTCTTGTCGTTACCTAAGAGAGAAAAAAGTTCAAAAACTACTGTAAAATCACTCTATAAATACCTAAAGTATGAAACAATAGTATATTAAATAGAAATTATCATGTAGAAAAGAATATTTTTTAAATAAATAAAACGCGACATATTTTATTAGCCGTGGTCATATGCCACTTTCTCTAAAGCTTATGATTCCTTAGTGTATTGTATTGTTGTGTTAGGTAGGAGCTTTTTTCAGCATGAGGTTCCAAAGATGCCCGGATCTGGAGCGCGCTCAACGTGCTCTGAACGTCGGCCTTCGCCAAACTTTTTATGTACTTATGAGGGCGCCGTAGTTGCCGGCTTTGGAGCGCGCGCGGCACGCCCCGAAGGGCGCCCTTATAAAAAAAGCTTCAAGTTACCAATAACGAATATTCCACATTACCGTTCATCCTGAACTCGGTGAGCGAGATACTGCACTTGAGCCAGTCTTCCATCGCTCTGGCGTGGACCCGCTCGCTGCCGCTGTAGTAGCGATATACGCTCGTGTCCGTGGTCGCCGCCATGTTGTTATACTCTATCTTCTCTATTCCTGGCAAATTAACTGTCAGTTATCTAAGTACTGAAAGCATGTAGACCAGTGGTTCCTAACCTTTTCAGTCCTGTCACCCCTAAGGCTAATTAGGGATCCTGATTTTACCCCTCCTCCCAATAATCATCAATAGTCTTTCTTATAGGTCTAATATTTGTTATCTTTAATTAAACTTATTACCCCCATGAAATACCAGTTTTACCCCCACGGGGGTAATTACCCCCAGGTTAGGAACCATGAGAGCTAAATTAAATAAATCAAATTAAGAGGTATTTTATTAAATATTGACACGGACACATTGCTAAAAAGATGTACACACTATCTTAATGTATATATAGGCTGTCCTTGACCTACGCCCATGAGGATCAGACCATGCGCAATGTAAAACAACCAGGTTGCAAAACCAAAGGTTGTGTTGCAAAACAACCTAGGTAGTTATGTAATTTAGTCGGGGTGTTGTTTTAGTACCTAAATTTAGATTCCTATATACTTACTTTAGCATTAGCTTTAGCATTAGCTCTTCGCATAGCGTTACCTTGAAAAAAGTCCACGTCCTTAATTTCTCTGACTTTCTGCCTCTTTACGCCGGGCTGCGAGTAGCCTGACATCTCTAACGGTCAACACGATCGAAGCTAGCACAGGAAAACGTAGCGACGATCTGCAACCGCTGATAAAATAAGTTTCAGACAAAAATATAACTTTTATGCCGCCTGTACAGTCAGCATCAAAAGTAGCGGATCAAATAACGTTTCATAAGTATCTACCGTTCTGTATAACAGTTTAACAAAAAGTGATGTGTTTAATATAGAACAACTAAGACTGTAAAAGATATACTTTTGAGCACGAATTTTAGAAATTTATCTATATTTGGAAAAATTATCCAGAATATCAGATACTTTTGGCGCGTTGTTTCATCCGCTACTTTTGATGCTGACTGTACAACCAAAACACGAATCACATGAACTCAATTAGAGTTCCACGATCCATCTTCTGGCTCAAGCATCAGATCAGTTAGAAGGTAGGTACCAATTTTTTTTTCAGTTTTTTTTTAATATGAGACTTTCTGTGTTTTAATTGAAGTGCAAAATTAAATGTTGAGGAGGTATTTATGAGTATAAGTTATATTTTAAGCCTCTAGTTCATACGACGCCATATATGGAAGTTATAAGATGCAACTCTGATGACAGATATTCAAGTTCAAAATTAAACAAATAAATAATAAATAAATATTACAGGACATTATTGCGCAAATTGACTGAAGTCCCACAGTAAGCTCAATAAGGCTTGTGTTGTGGGTACTTAGACAACGATATATATATAAAAAAAACTGTAATGCGACGAAGCCTGCTATGGATCTGCTGGTATGCTTTTTTTTGTTCAATAACGTTTATATTTTATTTTAAATGATGTCATTTAAAATAGCTGCAAGCAAGCAGGGACTCTTGAGAGTTAACAGGGCCTCACGTTCGAAAAAAAGAAATATATAAAAACGTACATCTATATCCTTCGCCACTTCGCTCCGCGTCCAAACCAACACGGACAGACAGACGGGCGTTATATATATAACATCTCGTGAATAGGCGCAGCCAGGCGGAATGGTGTTGTGTTTTGTTTTACTAAACTGGATGCAGAAGGTCTTGACAGAGTGAAACGAGTAGGTTATCTATAACCTTATTTAATTAATCATTTTCTTTAAGCTACTTACATCTTTTACTGAGGTGTGCAAATAAAGAGTATTCTTGATATCTATTATATTCGACATGCTAAAGTAGACAGTGATCCCGTCCAATGAATAATTTAATTAATATATTTAGAATTAGATATATAAATAATTGTCAGATTTAGTAATAGCACAATTATAGCATTAATTCGGACTAAAATTACCAAATCCACAATTTGCTTAATGAATGAATCACGCCCGCCAGGCCAGGCCGGGCCCGGGCCGAGTCGCCCGACACGTCATTTTCTATCGACGGCTAATCGGTGGTGACGTGGTGCTTTCCATAGAAAACGAAGCGCTGGAAGCTCCGGCCCGGCTCCGGCTCGGTCTAACGTGAACCCCCCACTAACCAACGGCTCAACATAGACGGTAAATTAAAGTAGTTAAGAGGCCGTTATCGATTTTAGTCGCATAAATCTCAAATTGATAGATTTAGTCGATTAAATTGTACACCTTTTGTTAACTATTAGAAATAACCAGTGCTGGTTTCTATTAGCACGTCTTGTTATCTTTAATTTTAATAAAAAAAAAATTAAAAACAGACACTTAATTAGTGTGTAGGCATGCGTAGATATTTCATCACAAAAGAGCGGCCTGATACAATTATAAAACGTAATATCATATTAATAAGGTTCATGGTCAATGCCGTCAGGAGATGAAGTATGTACACATGCTAGCTGTATAGTAATAAAAACCGATCTGGTGGAACAATTTATGTATTCACGCAAATTTCGTTTAAAATTAACCTAAGTATATGAAGTTTGTTCTGTACTCTGTAGGTACCTAATATAAGGCACAGAGTATTACTTATAATAATAATTGAGAGCTCACTATTCGCCAATAAACTGTCTTCAGTTTGGCAAAGCTGTATTGTATATCTATATTATATAAAGCTGCAGCCCGAACGTGAATTGACGCGAATTGATCTCCCGGAAGGAGGCGCGGGGGGGATTCGAGTTTGGTACGGTCGTACAGAGGGCGGTCCGGTGACCTCCGGAAAAATCTGACATTCGGTCTACCGGATCGGGACAGAAAAATGTTTGACGGCCCGGCTAAACGGTGGGAGATAGTGGGGGGGTGCTCGACCGAATGTCACAGAGGACCCTGGGCAGTTTCGGAGGCCGCCATTTTTTTTTTCAAAATGGCGGATTCAAAATGGCGGCCGATTTTCAAGTCGGTCCCGGCGCGCTCAAATTTCGGTCACGGAATCTCGGGGCCCTCTTGATCGGTATGGAAAAAAAAAATTTGGAAAAAATCCAAGATGGCGGACACCATGGCCACTTTTATTTTGTATGGCAACTTTTAAACGGTGACAGATAGGTGGGGGATGCTCGACCAAATGTCATAGAGGGCCCCGAGACAAATGGAGTGGCATTTAAAAAAATTCAAAATGGCCGACTCAAAATGGCGCCGAAATTTCAAAACGGTCCGAGAGCGCCGAGAACCGGTACGTGGGTACATATGGGCCCCCGCATTCGAAAAAAATTTTTTTTTTTTTTTTAGCTCGAAAAAAAATTTGTATGGGAATTTTTTTCGAATCCCCCACATGCCAAACGGTGAGAGATAGGTCGGGGGAGCTCGACCAAATGTCATAGAGGGCTCCGAGTGAAATCTGAATAAGAAAAAAAAATTCAAAATGGCCGACTTTTTTTTTTTCTAAAACTTCAAAAAGGTCCGAGCGCTCTGAAATTTCGGTCGCGGTATCTCGGAGCCCCAATGACTCCTATGGAAAAAAAAAAATTTGGAAAAAATCCAAGATGGCGGAGAAATGGTCAATTTCATTTTGTATGGCAACTCTCAAACGGTGCGTGATAGGTGGGGGGTGCTCGACCAAATGTCATAGAGGGCCCCGAGACAAATAAAACTGCATCAAAAAAAAATTCAAAATGGCCGACTTTTTTCTTTTCTTTTTTTAATGTTGGTCCGAGCGCGCTGATATTTTGCATGCGGCGAGCCTGGGGGGCCAAGATTACCATATGAAAAAAAGTTTTTTGGAAAAATCCAAAATGGCGGCGGACAGGGGCAAAGTCAAATTTCCAAGTAGGTTAAGCGAGCCCGAAGGGCGAGCTTCAGGCTGGGAGGCCGAAGGCCGACCCCGGCGGAGGGCCGAAGGCCCGGAGCCTTCACCCCGACCCCCAAGCGTGCAACCCCCAGTAACTAAAAGCGAGGCCGAAGGCCGAGCTGCGTGCGTACGGTGCTCCCAAGCGTTCTACCAAGTCGACTGTCTTGATAAGCGGAGCCGGCGGGCCGAAGGCCCGACGGCGACGCGTCGAGGCCAGCGAAGGCCGAAGGCCGAGCTCCGCGTAGGGCCGAAGGCCCGAAGCGTCACCTGAGAGGGGGAAGTTGGAGCTTAAACACGACCCAATAGGAAAAGTGTCTTAGACAAGCGAAACGGCGGGCCGAAGGCCAAAGGCCGTAGGCCCGACGTGAGCTTGTCAAGACACTTTTACTATTGGGTCGTGTTTAAGCTCCAACTTCCCGCACTACTCCGGAAGCGAAACCAACCCTCCCCGAGTGTCTTAATAAGCGAAGCGGCGGGCCGAAGGCCCGACGCTGAGCTTCGAAACCCAGCGAAGGCCGAAGGCCGAGCTCCGCGTAGGGCCGAAGGCCCGGAGCGTCCCACTGGATTGGTCAAACACGCGAGGCCGAAGGCCGAGCTGCGAGAGTGCGGCCCAAAGCGGAAGTACAACCGCATTACATTTCACCTTTGGAAAACAAATATTCTTTATACTAAAAATAACGGGAAAAATGCATTTATAGAGCGAACCGGTTACAAGTTAACTGTTTTAATAAGCGAAGCGGCGGGCCGAAGGCCCGACGCTGAGCTTCGAAATCCAGCGAAGGCCCGACGCTGAGCTTCGAAATCCAGCGAAGGCCGAAGGCCGAGCTCCGCGTAGGGCCGAAGGCCCGGAGCGTCCCACTGGATCGCCCAAGCACGCGAGGCCGAAGGCCGAGCTGTGAGAGTGCGGCCCAAAGCGGAAGTACAACCGCATTACATTTCTCCTTTGGAAAACAAATATTCTTTATACTAAAAATAACGGGAAAAATGCATTTATAGAGCGAACCGGTTAGAAGTTAACTGTTTTAATAAGCGAAGCGGCGGGCCGAAGGCCCGACGCTGAGCTTCGAAACCCAGCGAAGGCCGAAGGCCGAGTTCCGCGTAGGGCCGAAGGCACGGAGCGTCCAATTGGATCGCCCAAGCACGCGAGGCCGAAGGCCGAGCTGCGAGAGTGCGGCCCAAAGCGGAAGTACAACCGCATTAACTTTCCCCTTTGGAAAACAAATCTTCTTTATATTAATAACAACAAAAATAACGGGAAAAGTGATAAAGCGAACCGGCAACAAGTTAACTGTCTTAATAAGGAAGCGAAGCGTCGAGGCTAGCGAAGGCCGAAGGCCGAGCTCCGCGTAGGGCCGAAGGCCCGAAGCGTCCCCTTCGAGGCTCGCCACGCTTCGCTTCAACCCCCAAAGTAACCATATTGCAAAGGCCGAAGGCCGAGCTCCGCGTAGGGCCGAAGGCCCGGAGCGTCCCATTGGATCGCCCAAGCACGCGAGGCCGAAGGCCGAGCTGCGGGAGTGCGTGCTCGCACGCGGACCATTCCTTGCAAGCAAAAGTACAACTGCTTTACCTTTTCCCTTTGGAAAACAAACTTTTTCACTAAAACAACGGCACCTACAACAACAACTCATCAACAACAACATCAACAACAGCACCAACTACAAAAACAACAATACCAACAACAGCACCATGCACACCGCGGGGCCCCCGGGCCCCGCGCACCAAGCAAAATCTAGTTCTAACTATATATAGCTTCAAAACATATTTAGACCAAATAAAACAACTCCAAATTAGGTTAATTAAATATTTAGTTGGGCGAAACACAAGGAATAGGTATAAACATCAGTATGACTCACTGTTCTCATATTGTAGAATTCTCCCAGTGCATTGCAAAGTCACATACTTAAATGTTATCAATACGTATTATACAGATGATTTTAAAGTACAGAAAAAGAATAAACGTGTGACTCGCTCATCTAAAAAAGTAAAATTGTATCAACCTGCAGCCAAAAACTATTATGGTCGGAGAACCCAAGAATACTTAATCCCAAAAATTTACAATGAATACCCAATATTGCTAGATATCCCTAAATTAAAAATAGGTAGCCTGAAAGAAAAATTTAAAGAAATATTAATAGACAGATTCGATAACTCCATAAAGCATGAATAGTAAATTAAATACCTAACATTAATATTAGTATCATAAAATAACTTCATATAAATCAACTATTGTAGTGCCTCTTGCCACTTGTGTTGTAAAAATATAACGAGTTGTTAGTTTATAAACAAACGTAGTAATTAGCGTTAAGGTAGTTTTTTACGCACCGCTGTGCTCCTGTCCCGCGCCCGCGCCACCAGTATTGAGTCACCAATCCTACGTTATACCTACTTCATAATTGTAATACCTATATAAAAATTGGCCATGCCGGGACGGTAGGACAGTGCAAAATTATGTACCTTTTTATAAGTATAACGAGCGAGCTCATCGCCAACAAACTGTCTCGCAGTTTGGCGAATATTTTGTTTTGTGGTACACATATTTTATATTTTAATGTTGTAATAAATAAAAAAAAAAAAAAAAAAAAAAAAAAAAATATAGTCATAAGTATTTTTTGAAAAAAAAAGTAATGATTAGTTTGGTTTGACTCTAACTGTAAAACATTAAAAATCTAAACTATACGCTGTGTAATAAAAAATTACATTTAACTAAATTCCACCACGACGAATAAAGTAAGCCTTTATTAGCTGGTGTGGAAAACAAATTCCATTTTTAAAATCTGAATTGAATACACATCCGTGACACTGGTCTTCTACAGTGTTCACAAGCGCCTACGGTATCCTACTCGATCCTATTTTTACTATGATTCTGTTATATGATAGTATTTTTACGATACTTAGTAGAATAAAGGTGTTTTGTGGGTCAAACTTAACGCTGCGATGTCCAGAAATAAAAATACAACTTAAATATATCACTTTTCTTTATTTACTATGAAACAAACGATCTTACAAATACATAGATAGGTACGATACGAACACATAGTATGATGGATGTGTCAATCATTTGCATCCGGTAAAGAATATAGTTACAACGGAAATCATCCCTTAAAGTGGTGAAAATGGGGTACAACATTACTATAAATAGATTATTAGTATAAGGAAGGTGAATTTGAAATAGAGGTGTATTGTCAAAGAAAACTTTGTTGCCTCGTAAATCTACTGCCATCTTTCGACACATGATTAAAACTTTTACAATGCCATTTGACTTAGATCTTTATTCTTTCACTGATATGTGTTCAATTTGTTAAATATCTAAATAAGTGGCGCCATCTTACCGGGCACTGCCTAAAGCTTATGGCGCTTTTGCTCGAAACGATGCTATTATACCTTTGGCCTTTGATCTATTAGATGGCGCCACTTTTTGGTATTTAACACATATCAGTAAAAGAATAAGAATCAAAGTCAAATGGTGTTCTAAAAGTTAGAATTATGTGTCGAAAGATGGCAGGAAATTAACGTCGTTATAAGGTTTTCTTTGACAATACACATCTATTTCAAATTTTCTTTACTAGTAGGTAAATGAATTTATTTCACCCACAACGTCTCAGCAGTATTTAGGGAAGCCAAGTGCCTTAGAATTGTCTCCCCACTCCTTTTCAACCCACTCTTCCCTAAACCATATGGATATCTATTAAACGTTGTTACATAATAAATTCCCGGTTTGCTTCTATCCGTAAATAAATCCATCGTATTCGTTACCATCGGTTTTCTATCATAGCAGTTACCCTCTCTAGCCTTCTGTATTGAATCACATTGCATGCCTATGAAAATTCCAGGGTTTAATAACGCCGAAAGCCAGAGGAAGTAAGACCTGACATGACTGCAAGTGACGTCGCATGGGAGCCACCAGATATCCCCAGGTTGGTACTCTCCCCCATTGACGTAGAACATGACGTGTCCGACCGGAGTTGCTATACCATAGCCATCTATATTCGTGGCTACAACTCGTACAAAATCAGCATCGGAGGGGTCTAATCTCTGATCTGGGCCGAGGTGTCTATAGCAGGGGCCGGTTGGGTCGAGGCCGGTAAGCGAAGAGATGTTTTTCCCGGTTATCAGACGGTAGTTCTTGGCTATGAAGCTCATGGTCTGTCCGCCCAGGCTTAAGCCGACCAGCTCCAGGTTTTTTGGGTCCATGCCGAGTGTTGTAAGGTTGGCCAGCATTTCGGCGACGTGCTTCCCCACTGGTCTGGTTAGACGAACCGCACTGGAACAAGCACTTTATGTAAAATAAGAAATAATTGTTAAAACCCGCGACAGCTTTATATTATCGCCATCCGTTACAACTCTGCAGACATAACTAAATGGGATCATTCATTGTGTGCAGTGCACATATAAGCAAAGAGCTATTTACTTTTAACGCAAATTCTTACTAATATTATAAATGCTTAAAGCATTTCTTTAAGATTAAGCTACTCAACCTATTGAGATGAAAGTTGGACAAAGGACAACATTTTTCATCACGAAAATCATTACTCTACGCAAACAAAGTCACGGTCAGAAGCTATTAAATATTAACTTACACAGGAAAATCCCTCGCAGTAAACTCCAAATAATCCAAAAGGAGAACATTATATCCCAACTCGTTATACACCTGCCCTAAGGTCCTTCCGACAGGCAGTCCCGTCCCGTCAAGGTATCCACCGACGTAGAGGAAAGTCTTCTTTCCAAAGTCTATCTCGGGATGTTTGGCTAACTGCTGCATTTGGTAGTAGTTGTATGGAGTCCACTTGGCTCGAAGCACGTTGCCGGGGGCCAGGACTGAGAGGTACAGCTTTTCTAAAGACTTGGGTTTGATCGATGCTGGTTTCCAGGACCCTGGACCTGAAAGGATAAGAAAATAAACTACAGAAGGGACCAATAAGTACATTGTGCAACGAGGGGGTTAAGTGAAATTTTGGAAACGAGGTCTTTAGATGCACGACAGCCGCAGGCATTTTATTGTTTATTGTATTCACTGTGTATAATAGGTATGTTTAAACTTGTAAGATACTTTGGCATTTTTTTTTTATATAAATATATTATCATTATTATTGTATCTCCTTGGATTTCACGGGCCTATAAATTCCGGTCTTTTGATAGGCTTGCGTGGGGATATAGATCCAACACGTAGAGGCCCCTTGGAGAGCTTTAATGTCATGTAGAACGCCTGCTGGGATCCGTTCAATATATATAATAGGTATGTTTAAACTTGTAAGATACTTTGGCATTTTTTTTATATATAAATATATTATCATTATTATTGTATCTCCTTGGATTTCACGGGCCTATAAATTCCGGTCTTTTGATAGGCTTGCGTGGGGATATAGATCCAACACGTAGAGGCCCCTTGGAGAGCTTTAATGTCATGTAGAACGCCTGCTGGGATCCGTTCACAGGCCCAACAATAGACACATTATTAATTCTTAATTGACTTTTTTTGGATTTTTAGGCTATTTTACATTCTTTTGACTATGTTTTCTGTCATTTCTTCATTATTTTACTGCGATGATGTAATTGTTCTCATATAAGGGATTTGGTGTACACTGTAAGTTTGTATTGAAATGAAATAAATGAAATGAAATGAAACATGCAGTGCGTGTCCCATATGGCTTATGACCTCACTATATGGAGACAGAGCATACATGGCTGCGATCCTCAGCAATGAGGGACCGTGGAAGAAGAAGAAAAAGCGACAACTTGCGACAGAAAATAGGTACCTAAGGCCAACGAACTGGCTTAAAGTCCACAATTACTCTGAAAATATACTACTGTTTAAAAATTTGCTCGTCATGTCATGTCGGCTATACCAGCTATTTTATACTAAAATTATACCTACTGCTATGGTATGAAGTGTAACGATATTCTTACAACAGATTAAAAATAAAATGAAGTAAAAGAAATATTGTCGTAGAAAAAAAATGTACAGCAACGAACAAAAAACACACACAAGCAATATAGGCACAATAGAGTGTATGTCCAATAGGATTGTTGATTGTATTTTACAGAAACAAAACATATATAGGTATATGTACAGTCAGCATCAAAAGTAGCGGATGAAACAACGCGCCAAAAGTATCTGATATTCGGGATAACTTTTCCAAATATAGATAAATTTCTAGAATTCGCGTTCCAAAGTATATCATCTACAGTCTTTGTTGTTTTATATTAAAGACATTACTTTTTGTTAAGTTGTTACAGATTGGTAGATACTTATGAAGCGTTATTTGATCCGCTACTATTGATGCTGACTGTACATCGTGCATGGCTAGCACTAAAAATATGGATAATTTTTTTTAAATTGTATGTAATTATTTTTCGACAAAACTTTCATTCTGTAAGCTGGAAAGAACCATAAAGACAAAGGTAATTTAAAATTAGAAATGTTTTCGTGATTTTTTTCTCATACTGAGCAACTTTTACTATGGAACTAACCCCGAAATCATGAATTTTTTTTTTCTCAAATAGAAAATGTCAAGGTCAGACTAGGATCTGTTTAAATACTTGAGTTATTTACTTACAATCGGAAATAAATCCTACAGGATATCCTTCTCCAGCTTTAGAATATTCTACCGCTCTCACAATAACAAATAAAAACACACTAAACAACAATTTCACCATTTTAACAACTGCCGTATGCTCTGGGTTTTATTTTCTAGCTATTGTATTGTTTTTAAACCTGATGCCTTTTTCTAAAATTCATCCAAACTAGAAAAAAATATAGCTGAGTGGATTTTTCTTCTTTTTAAAAAAGGTTTATCGTTTACGACTGAGCAGTCGCTATTAAAAGACACAACTAGCTCTTATCTGAGGAGCTGTGCCATATATGTGAAGTTCTTAGCCCTATATATTGACTCGCATACATCGCGCTATACCAGAAGGGCGTATGTCTACCTGTGTAATATCATAAGGTCGTATTTGATACAAACTTAATTTGCGTCTTTTTTGCAGTGATCGCTTTCGTTTTTCTGGCCCCGTATCATTTTTTTTTTAATTTATTTAGAAATCAAACAGCCTTTTACAAATATATCTAAAGTAAATGAACTAAAAATAGGCCTAAAATTTCCTACATTACTAAGAAAACTATTACATAGAAATGTAAATTACGCAATTATAAATTACCGGTTTAGTTGTGTACTACATGCAAGTAAGGTAAGAAAACATACAAAACTATGAAAAATATGACTGGAACCAAATTGATCAATTTCTAGAAAACAAAATTTGCCGAACTTTGTTCTTTGATCTAATCATATTTTGTTTTTCCTCGTATGTCCAAAATCCTAAGGACCTTTTTCGACTGTTTTATATCCTGTATTTATCAATCAATATCTAAGCTTCACAGTAAACGTTGCTAAATATTGATAATTTCGGTAGTGTAACATGCCAATATATTTTTGTAAATGAAAACACTGCGTACCTACTTATGTCTCGCCGTGTGGTGCCGGCGTTTTAGAATAGCACCACCCCATCTCATCCCGTGGGTGTCGTAAAAGCCGACTAAGGGAACACCGACGGATGGGCAGCAGCGTCCGTTGAGAACTTTCATTAACTTCTACTGCGGTGAACCAACCTCAACCAATTTCGCCCTAACAATCAACCATTAACTTTCAATCAATAATCACTTCAAACCCAATCTTAAACATTTCGCCATTAATTTCTATCTAAGAGTACTACAACCAAAAACCAAAAATAAAATTTGGCAAAAACACTAACTAACCCAAAACAAATCTCGACCCGGACCCATGGCCGTCCGTACTCAATGCGGGGACCATGGGTCCATCAAAGCTCAATCACAAAAACAACGCCGGGCTTCTAAACTGAGCATCACCATTGCTTCTTGTCTGATGGTGATGGCGGGCCCGGCATCGCATAAATCATTACAGCCTTTCACAAATGTCACCTCGGGCCCTGTGTCTTCAATTGACA
The DNA here is from genome assembly GCF_033807575.1 of Cydia pomonella. Classification (NCBI taxonomy): domain Eukaryota; kingdom Metazoa; phylum Arthropoda; class Insecta; order Lepidoptera; family Tortricidae; genus Cydia; species Cydia pomonella. The sequence continues at coordinate 1,453,389 of NC_084714.1, forward strand.
CAGCAAACCTTTCAAAAAAAAAAAAACGACCATGACGTAAGCGCTCGAGACGTCTAACTACAAGTCTCAAGAGAATTTAGTAGTCAACGGATTGTCTTACATACGACTTTATGCGTTAACTTATTTTTAACACAAGCCCTCCTTGCGTATCACATTCGGAGCGGATTTGGCAGCCTTGAATATTCACTTTCTTTTGCCTTCAAATATTATTGTGTAAGATCATGTAATTAAAGTTGAAGGCATTGATACTAAAAATAAAACTTGATAACCAGAAATTGGATTAAGCCTAACCGGTGGCTCATGAAGCAGGATAAGGGTCCAAAGCGATTTTGACAACTGTTTTCAAATCAAAAGGCATGCATATACAGGTTTTTTAAAGGTTTGATAGGATTCCTTGAGGAGCTGGGCTGGCAGGACTAGCCCACCCCCAACATATCACGCAAAATAGGCGCAAGTCGTCGAGTTGCGGAAAATCGCCCGAATACAATACAATACAATACAATACCATACAGACATTTTTCATCACAAGTATAAGTTATGTGAACGCAATAAGAAGCACTTTTATTAGGGTTCCGTAGTCAACTAGGAACCCTTATAGTTTCACCATGTCCGTTTGTCTGTCTGTTCGAGGCTTTGCTCCGTGGTCGTTAGTGCTAGAAAGCTGTAATTTGGCGTGGATATATAAATCAATAAAGCTGATAAAGTGGTACAATTAAAAAACAATAGTACATCAGTAGGGAGGATATGCCGATTCCAGCTCACTTTAGGTATTTATCTCCCCCCCCCCACCCCAGATAAGAGAGAGAATAAGTTAGATTTAAAATATGCATATATATATTTATATGTTTATATATTGGCGCTACTTTGTATGTATCTGACGCCACAGAGCACGTGTACGCGTCAAGGTCCAGGTCGATGGCATCGGCTTGCTCCAGGTGCGGTTGGTTTTGGAGCTTGTGGTCAACAAATATATGGACTTTGTACTTTTCCAACTGCCCAATAAGTTGTTTTAAAATATGCATACGGGCATATTTGCAAGAGCACATAATATAGAGTGGTTAAAACCGGATAGAAAAATGTATATTTTCTTGAATACCTGGGTATTCGATATTTATCCAGGTACTAGTCGTAATGTTAAACATACATGTTTTTACTTACATTACGGGATGTTTCATGTTAATCTAAAAGTTGTAACTATTTCTAGTTACATCTGGTAACATTTACATCACACTTTTTAGAAAAGGGAGTTTCTAAACCTAAGTATGTCGTTAACTAGCAAAGTCGAGTATATCTGTATGTGAATAATAAATAAATATCGAATATCCAGGTATTCAAGAAAAATACATTTTTATATCCGGTTGTAACCACTCTATATTATGTAATAGGTATTTTTTTAGCTGACCTAATTCCGATTCCTGGTACTGGTGAACTTATTTATACCACGTCGGTGGCAAATACTGTCCGCCTGATGATAAACTGTCACCGTAGCCTATGGATGCCTGCACCTTTAGAATTGTTACACGCGCATTGCCAACACTTTAAAAACCTATACACTGCTTTTTGAATTGGGAATGGGAAATTTCCTATAGCTCGTTGAACAATAATGTGGAGAAATGATCATGTATGCGCAGGTGTGTAGATAGATAGGTATACTGAAATAAAAAAAAGTTTAAAAGTGAATGAGTAATTATTTATTTACCAATAATTTAGCTATTTTACAATGTCCCCATGCAAGGGTTTTATTACCATTGTTCAAAATGAATCTCTTTTCATCTTTACCACAGAGAATTTTCTTTCTTCTAATTTGAGTGTACATATTGTGCTTATCACTAATCAAATTATACATGTTATCATAGAGAGTTTTACTCAAGTCTAAACAGGTATAGTATTTATTAAAATTTAACCTACGTACAGCAGCGGCGTTAACACCTTTGTTTTTTTTTATACATTTAATTTCGTTATTGTCATCCGAGTCTAATATATACGCATACATTTTTGCCCTTAACCCAACAAATTCTCGTATTATTCTTCCATTGTTTTCGTCCTTCATCATGCCCACAACCTTTTTATTGACTTGTGGTAAATTATATACGTTGTTTTGAGGCAAATCTGAAGTGTCAAATCTGCTTTGCAAGTCAGGTTTAATGTCTTCGTAAAAGTTATCTGTTTTGATATGATAAACAAAAGAGTCGGTGTCCGTGTATAAAAGGCTTACATTATCACCGTATTTATTTAACATGTAATCATAGTGGAAGTTGTACATGATTTGTTTACTCAAATTTAATACACTAAAACCTACATAAATAGGTTTGTCGTATACAATTATGGTTTTGTTCATTTGCACAGCTACCAGTTCTTCAGAGAAAATAGAGGCACTGTGGAAATTTGGTCTGGAAATGTAACGATCGAGACCATATGTAGGTTTTGTTCGTTGCTTATGTTCGCTGTGCAAAGTATCCCACTGTTTACACAACTTGACATCAACCCTTTTCTCGACATTTTCAATAGTTTTCCCGAATATGGAGTTATTCATGAGTTTAAAGAAATCTTTTTCAAAACTGTTTTTAGCTTGGACTCTCATTTGCGAATTTAAGTCAATATATGATTTTAGCCAAGATGATTGATTGAAAGTGAGAATTCTATGAATTTTCTTACAAATTAACCCTTTTTCAATATATAGTTTGAGGTTAGCATAGTGCACAACATAATTGGTTTTGTTATCGAACGTTAGCAATAACTTTTTAATTTTACCCTCAATTGGTAGTTTGGTTTCAGCACAGAAAGGGTAATCATTATGCAAGTCATGTAAGCTATGTGGATACTCCAAATCTACTTCCAATATATATCCAACATCAGAGTCTATCCGTTGTGTTGATATATCAAACAGTTTAACCTCGTCTTCACTCATCCACCTAAAGTTATCGATTGGAAGCGGGCGTCGCATGGCATCACCGTAAAGATTATTTATATCCAAATAGATGATAAAACTGCTGTCCTGATTCACGTCATAATCATGCATGAATATATTATTGGCCTTAGCATAGCGGTTTGACGCTTGACAGACACCACCTCTTATACCTTTCTTTATAAATTGAATCATTTCATAGTCCGTAAACAATTCTAGGCATACTTCGGTATGTTTCAACATGGCGTCCCAACTCAAACCGGGTGCAGTGACATATTGACACGGATCTAATTCATACGCACCTATACACACTTGTCTAAAGTTTTCAAACACTTCAGCCAATAATAGAACATCTGTCTTTAAATATAAGTCACAGTATTCACCCAGAGTTGTAATATTGAACGCATCCCAAACATCTTTTGCATGTTGGTAATCCTCATCGGAAATATTTAAGTCCGTGAGGCTGCTATAGAAGGCGGCCTGAGGGGGTAGCGCAGTTTCCTCAAGCCGCCTCCAGTCACTTACATACTCGTAAGGGAAAACTCCCTTACGCGTATGTAACTTCATATATTTCTCACGTTCGTAACAATTATCGGATGGTGGTAAGAAATTTGGTAGTATTTTGAATTGGTCCTGTGAAAGGTTTGAAACTAGTTTATCCAAGCTACTTGACATGAATTTATACGAGTCGACAAACCTTAGACTGTATTCGTCAATCCTTAAATCGAATGAAATATATTTTTCCTTGTTAATGGGAATGCAGGTTAACTTTCCCTTAATCTTGGCTAATTCCTTAATGAATAGATGACAATCGTAACCGCTCAAATTGTGAAAGACGACTGGTATAAACTTTGGTAATTGGTAATTCAAATTACATGAATTGTGTGTTTTGCCTCTAATATTACCCGTTAAATGACAATGATCAATTACATAAGCTTCATCATCTCCAATTTTTTTCTTGCAAATATGACATATATTTGAGGATGTGTTAGCACCGGTGCTGTCGCTGTAATTTTTTTTTGGTGGTACGACTTTTTGCAAGATTTTTATGATTCTATCAGCGTCTTCACGAATGCTCTGTATAAATTTCTCCACACAATCTTCACCGCGATAGATAACAAATTTGGATAAATTATTGTCATATTCACAATGAATATAATAGGAAAAACTACATGGCACATGTTTATGGGTGTTACAAGTAGCACTTGTAGTATTAGACTTTTCATTAGCTAATGGAACTAAAATCGATTCAAAGTCACCATAAATTACAAATGGCACTTTCATTTTATTTTTATAATTTTTGAAACGTAAGTATTTATTATTAGGCTTAGGTAGCTCTACAAGTGTCCCCCCACAACCAATTGCTCGGTGTCGATCTAGTTTATTTTTATTTGCAAAGGGGTGTAAACACCCATCACATATCCATGTTGTTTTTCCATGCTTACTAATTTGCGAACTCACTAAACGAGACAAATTTTTAATCCAACAATAATGTGAAACATCACCTCTCTCAAAATATAACAAATTTACATGATTTTCGCAAGACATTTTCGAAATACGTAGAGGTACAATAGTCAGACCCCTGTCATCCCTTTTCTTATCTGTATCAATACCATATACATTAACACTGATTTTATTTAATTTTTCAAACTTTTTAATGTCCGAGAGACAAACCGGATCTTTTATACCTGTCACGTTAAAAATGTCTGTATAATGTGGGTACGATGAGGGACGATCACTGTTTTTATCAACTGGATAGAGAGCACTAATGATGGCCCAATAAAAACACTTGTTATCACGATTTTTCACGTTAACACATGCATTCTTCGATTGCACCTCGGGTGGCAGTGGTATATATGTAGATCCTTTGAGTGGTTGATATTTGTTAACGTTGACGTTGAGAAACTCAATCTTCTCGAGACCCCAACCGCTGTCCCTTTCGTTGAAATCTTCACATTTTTTGGAAATACACAAGGATATTTGTTCAAAATACGATGGAAAATCCATACAGTCTTTATGCAGAGCCACGTTTTTTGTGTTGAATGACTTTAGATCACGTATCACTTCACCTTCAGCATTGGTTTTCACAAAAGTACCAAAGAGTTCAACATTTATTTTTACATGTTTATGTGTTTTTAGTTCAATGGTAATCAGTTTTTCAAGCGTTTCTCCAATATTCAACAAATACATTTTAGGATCCAAAATGTCTGCACTCCCATTAATCCGGTATGTAATTATTCTGCACTTGAAGGCACTGTCAACAATGTAAACAGCACCGTCGGCAGACTTTTCTTGTGCACAAAGCAGGATGTGGCGGTCACTTTCCGAATGAGATATCAAACAGTTTGATAATACATCTTCGTTACAAAAGTTGCAATGATGTAACAACGCCATGGTGATGCTTCAATTCACTCGCTCAGACAACGGTACGGTCGTGCCGTGAGGCGGGCTGCGGGCAACTAAGTGAGTTGCATCATGCCATGCGCTGACGTCTGCGGTGCGCGGCGAAGCGGGGAAGGGGAGCCTGGCCGGCGACGCGCCATGCGACGCCCACACATGATTTGCACGTGTCGACACAGTGAGTCATTATTGCATCATCGGGCTTGACTGAGAATGGTTAGAGAAAACGGGGATTTCCCGTCGACCAAACACAAGTGAATGATTACATATCTTCAAGTATACTCTGGTGAACCCACTTTGTGAGTAGAAAAAAGAAAAGACGTAATATTCAATTATTACTGCGCGTTATTACTGTACAGCCTACAATTGCATTGGTGTAGGGGAGGAAGAAAGATAAGGGTTCTATGTTAAAATAAATAATAAATAGGTTAGTTATTGTTTTTTATTTTTATTTTCATGAAACTTTAACCGTTTCAATTGAAAATATAGGTATTACACAAAATATCGGTGGCATAACACTTGATTTCAGAGTCGACAATATCGTTTACATTGCACAAACTACCTATAATATTGCGTGCATGTTGAACATTAGCGGGGTGATATATCTTGAAATGTTTCTTGAAGAAGTTGAGACGGTTTTCGTAGGTAGACTTTATTTTGTTCAAGTATCCGATACGTGCGTTAATACACTCCATAACACATTCGATATGACTCCATTCCATGTGGTTTATCACCAAGGGGTGTGTGTTCGTCACCGGTTCATTGTCACAGCTGAGTAAAAGTAACGGTACAGGAGAGATACACATCCGAAGACGATCGCACTGAATCAGCTCTGGTGAAACACACATTGGGCTATGAAAGAAGTTTCCAATGACGTCAACTTTTTCCGCAAACATTGCATTCCATTCTTCACAGGTGAGTTCATAATGGCCATTAAAACTGACACAGGTATGTAATCTGATTTTAGCTTGAATAAACTGCAACTTCAAGTATACATGGATATTTGCAATCGGAGCACTTGCACCAGCAGGACAGCGTTTGAGATTGTAGACACTCTTGCTCAGCTCACAGCAACCATCACCAGCACCGGAACAATCAATCGACGGTGTGTAAGAAGGTAAAAAAATGTTTGAATAATTCATTTTTTAAACGTATTTTCAAAGTTCCAAGACACGTTTACAATTGAGGGTGGTCAATGCTCTACTGAATGATTTTACGTGTGGCACTGGTGAGAGCGTTGTACTCAAACAGTGAATCATTGATAATGAGACAGTATGCCGTGGTGTTGGCAGGTACATTCTCTTTAAACTCCATTTCCAATTTAATATCAATAGCACCAGCTCCCGAGTTGAAGCTGTCACACTGTCTGGACGTGTCAATGACTATTAATGGAGAGTGTGTCTTGTAATGAGCATAATTTACTTGAGGGCTGGTATGATCACGGCTGTAGTACGATCGTTGGAAATTGGTAAATGCATCATATAAGAGCGCATAGTTGTTTGTTTTAAATTCAGCCGAAAAAGGATCGTATGGATAATACTGTGCATTCAAATACACCCTGCAATTGGTAAGATTACAATGGTCGAATATACTCATATCTTTGGTCTTGTCGTTCCTGCGTGCCGTTTGGAAACCAACAATGAGATAGCGAGGTTTCTCAAGCTGAGTACTAGTCTTGATGCACCAAATATGACGTTCTGAGGAAGGTAGTATGGGATATTCATACAGTTCCCACGTGCGGAACGCTATCTGAACTGGTATGCTGCCCTCAACATACGACATTAAGCGCAGTTTCTCCTTATCAGATACTTTTATGACTGGCATCCTCCATGTGACACGAGTGATTTCAATCTCACCATTTGGAGTCGGCGGTTTTGGTACCGTATTCGGATCAACGGGTGCTAAATCTAAACAGTTTACATCTATACTGGCGCGATTTAATATCAACTCGTGTTTCCCATTCATTATTACCTTCTTGTAGTCCTCGGCGAAACCCAAGAAATGAGATAGTGGTATGGTTAATGTAAACTTGTCATGTATCTTTTTAGCACCAACTTCCCACCCCGCTGTCTGAAGACTATGGTCCATTTCCTTGGTGTATGAGATTAGTCCCTTAATGGTGGATGTGATGCCGCAGTTTCTCGCTCGATCAATCTCCACACCGTTCAATTCATAACGAATGTCTTGAAATAAAAAAGCAGCACCATTGTTGACCAGTAGACAGCCTTTCTCCACAGTGCCTTCCACTAATATTTGACTCTGACTCGGTAGTAGAATTAGATCTTGACGGTTGATACATATGTGGATGTTATCGTTGTTTTTGAAAGAGTCATTATACGGAGTGTATGGGTGAAATTCTATACTTTCTATACTGTCATCGAATAACACCTTCTCACCAATGTTTAAGATAGATGACGAGGACATACTTTGAAACCGATACTCTGTAAAAATGTACTGTTTTCTCTAGTCAATTTCCTTGGTTGTTGTTGTTTTTGTAGTGACTGCCGCTGTCTCTCGTTAATACGACGTGTTGTAGTAGTTCTCTCGACGAGAGCAAGATCTCGACTAGTTGTGAAGGTGTTGTTACCAAGGCTTTTATTGTTATGTATAATCATTTTATTTTTTTACTTTTTACGAATATGCAAACGAAGTGCAATGCTTTCACCTCGGAAATTTACCGTATTACCGTGCTCGTTTACAATGCGCAATTCAATGTTTTGTATGCGATTGTTACTCTTCTTGACGGGTAGATATATAATATTGGTAGGTTGTTCAATAATTTGGTAGCCGGGCGGGACGTCAGGTGAAAACTCGTGTAAAACATGTGACGGCTTGTTGTTTACGAATGAGCCCTCCACAATATTGCACTCTATTCTTATAGTGTTTGTAATGATTATATTAATTGTTTTATCCGACCAATGTGATGTTTTTGCTTTAAGCTTTTTCGCTGAATAACCAAACAATGACCCTATGCTGTTTGGTTTGTCAAAGCGAATATCATACTTTGGCGAGAATATCATACACTTGGAGGTATTGTTATTTACAAAGATATCCACCAATTTTTCACCATCACCTTTAGCCCTCTTTGTCATTTCCTCGTTCAAGAGGTGTATTATACTGGAGAGCTCGTATGAACCTTCAGGAATTGCGATTACATCATCCCCATAGTGAAACATATTATTGCTCTTATCAACATTAGGAATAGTGTTGAAAGTCTTAAAGTACACGAGAGCACACTCGTAAAAACCATCATTGTCCAATTCTAGAGCCGGTTGAAAGTCTACATTCAACACAGGCTCGTTACCGCTCAGACTTATTGTGAATGATGTCATAGACATGATACTGACGGGTAGACGATTAATGTAAGAATGAAACTACACATGTAATGCTCATGATATTTATTTAAAACAAACGCTTAGCATTGGTACACAGGAAGGCCAAACATAAGTGTCCACAATTTACAGTATTAAATTTCTGTAATCGATTGTAATTATACTCTACTCGCATGTTGCGCTGTTGTTTGGTACTAGCGGAATCATTTATATAATCAATAAACTCTCGAGGTGGTCTCAAATCACCAAAGCTATCAAAATATAGACAATAATCACCCTTTTTCGCATAGGCACACCAATGTGTACCTTCACCCTGCTGAGAGTCTAAATTGATAATACCAGTTTCATAATAGTGAGGTTTCTTTGGGAGATTATCTCGCATGAAAACACCCCTAAAGTAGGGGATTTTCTCTCTACGTGCAAATCTCACAATGTCCACATCGGTGAGAGCTTGACCAATCGGAGGTAAATCTAATTTCTTGTTTTTTTTTTTTTCGCCACTTTTGCAGTTGCCGATACTGTTGCTGCTGCTGCTGCTGCTGCTGCTGCGTTATTAGCCGGTGTAATGTAGAGTCCCATTCCACGTTTATAAGGTGCTAAATATAAACCTCTACCGACAATCTTGCTTTCATTATTATTATTATTATTTCTATTCCTGACCATTTCATAAATATTTTTAGCAGCAGTGGTAACACCGCCGGCCAAAGTTCCCGTGGCTGCTAAAGCACCCAGTAGCGGTATCAAAGCTGGTAGGAAACCGCCTCTCTTAGGTATTGGAATGACTCGCTGTTTCTGTTGTCCCTTAACAATTTTCCCTTTAACAAAATGTTTCGCAGCTTTTACACCCACTTTTAGTAGTGTATTAGTAGTTGTATCCTTCTTTTTCGCAATGTGTTTTTTTACAGCATCACGACTTGCTTTAATGACTTTTGATATGGGAATCATACCCATACCGTGTTTAACTTTATATTTCATAATCTTATCTACCGCTAACGCGGCAATACGTTCACCAATTGAATTGTTATCACGCCAACGATTTTCAGCAGCTTGGGCCAATCGCAAATCTGCTTGATGACGTCCCTCCAATGTTTTATCACGTGAGTAGGCAATATCGTGTAATTTACAAGCTTCGTCAAGCGGATTCACACCGGGATCGTTGCGAGCCAATCTCTCCTTCAATCTAGTACCGGGACCGCAATAATTGTAACCGGGTATGTGCGCTTCGAATGGTAGATTATTAATTAAATTATTTATAATACCCCCACCGCTACTATGAGATCGCAGTCGTCTAGGTCGTTTGGGATTATGCTTAACACTAACCCCGCCAATGTGTGTTATCATCTCAAGTATCTATACTTGACTGTGTACGTGAGTATAAAGTATGCCTATATATCTATATAATATTTAAACCTTTGAAATTTGATCATGTATGTGTGTATGTGTGAGTATAAAATACATGTCCTAACGATTTGATACATCACAGTGAAATGAAGCTTAAAAAACAAAACACGTCACTGGCTATTAAAGATTGGAGTGTTGTGCTAGATGATAATGTGAAACCAGCAATGACTCATCGCTCCCTTAAACATGGCTCGTTGCTGGCGAATAACATTAGATGTCTCATCTGTGGACCTTCCAACTGTGGCAAGACAAATGTTCTGTTGTCTCTGCTCTTACATCCGAACGGTGTAAAGTTTCATAATGTTTATCTTTATTCGAAATCATTGAATCAACCTAAATACAAGTTTCTGAGTGACGTTTTAGAGCAAGCGGGTGACATACCGTTTCACACGTACAATGATAAGAGTCAAGTCGTCCCACCGGAGGAAGCTGCGGAGGACAGCGTCATTGTATTTGACGATGTGGCTTTGGAAGATCAAGATGCCATTCGTCAGTACTTTGCAATGGGACGTCATCGTTGGTTAGATTGTTTCTACTTATGCCAGACATATAGTAGGATACCTAAACAGTTGGTACGTGATAATGCCAATCTTATATTGCTATTCAAACAGGACGAGTTGAATTTAAAACATGCCTATGACGATCACGTGAACACCGATATGGGTTGGGAAAAGTTTAAGGAAATTTGTCGCGAGTGTTGGCAGAAAAAGTATACTTTTTTAACAATCGACAAGGAGAGAGACATTAATAAGGGTCGATATCGTAAAGGATTTGACGTTTTCATTATTGTATAAAATTTAGTGTCATCTCCGGTTTATTATCAGTTTTATGTTGTCAGCTACTGAAGAACAACGTCGTTTAATTTATATCCTATCAACATATTAGCATCGGCCGTACCAAAAGCAGCAGCAGCAGCAAAAGCAGCATCAGCACATACACTATAAAATAAAATATGTTTGGTAATAAAAAGTTGAAACGGAAACTCGTAGATTCCATTGAGAGTGTAAAGAGAAAAGTAAAAGCGTTGCGAGCAGATAAAACTTTGCTTGACACTTCGCTAGCTCAAACCTTTGAACCAATTACAAAACCGCTCAATGTTTTAATGACTAAAGCTTTAGAATCTAAAGGTAATAATAATAATGATGACAATGCTAAACCAGCAGTAATGAATAACCCCCAGCTCCCTTTGATAAAGACCTCCACACCATTGTCAAAACATTCACGTAAAAGGAAATATCTGATTAAAACCGAAGAACCCAATAGTAAACTGATTAAGTGGAGTAATAATCTTTTTACAAAAACACAACAGTTTGATGATGCTGCTGATGATGATGATGATGAAGATGATTCTAATGATGATGCTGATAATGATGATGATGATGATGAAAGAAAAACAGAGGGAGATGAAGAGTTTAGCGATGCTGAAGATATGAAGTCGGCTCTTGAATTTGATGAAGGTGGTGGTGGTAGTGGTAATAGTAGTATTGATGATCTACAAAATAAATATATGAAACATCTTTTAAAAACATCAAAAATACCATTTGGTGTTTATCTCAAGGATAATAAAATGCATATTGGTAATAGTCGGGTTAAAATCATTGATGACGTGTTACATATTAAAGATTCACGATTCAACCTAACTCCTGGACTGTTGGAACTTATCTTTAAAAGAATACCAAACAAGAATATAGTTTTGAGAAAAGATGTAGAGGATTACAATAATATTTTAGACATTACAAACGCTCATCGTAGAGGATTCTCACCAAACGGCCAATTGAGTGGAGATAGAAGTGTAAAATATCAATGTTACATTAAACAACCACAAGAATCAAAGAAACATAAAGAAGGTGGATGTTTGAACTCTGGTAGAAGAGATGTATTAACAACTAAAACTTTTTATCCTAAAACTGATTATATCTATTGGGATGATCCCAACGAACTGGTGAGCCGTTTACAGCTTTTGATAGCATCACAGAATGCTGGCAACACCTCTCATTCGAACGAGATCAATGCAATCGTTGAGGAACTGACTGAGAGCGGTATAATTTTAAAGTAAGAAAACAGACCCTCTTCTGTTTTAGCTGTTTTTAAACCTGTTCTGAGCTGTTATCTAATAAAACAGACATGTTTTGTAACTAAGCCTCTCCCCCCTTGCTACCTTGTTATAAATACCGATGAGGCCTCCCCCATCGTTCACTTTCACAATGCCTCTTAACAAGTTTGGACAATACTTGGGTAGCGAGTCTACAATCCGTGACGACTTGAAAGTGGAACGAGATTTAGTAAATTTTGAAAATAGACGGGTGGCAGGAATTCATAAATCTTTTCTTAAAACTGATGCTATTTGTAGGGCTGAATTGGATGAACAAGTAGTATTTTTAAACACAAAGCTAAAGGCAAATATTAAAGATATAAAAGATTTACGGGTAAAGGTTGAACAATTATCAGCTAGAATTACTACACAAACACACGCACCACAACCAGCCCAAACACCATTAGCAACGGCAATAGCTCCAGGAAAGCGATTGAAGAAAAATGAGTAAAGCTCAAGTGGTCAACGAGATACACAGGTATGCGAGAAAAACATTTCCACGTCGTCGATTCATTCAGAGGGGGCTCGATGACACATGGCAGATTGATCTAATTGATATGCAAAAGTACTCCAAGGATAATAACAACTACAAGTACATTCTAGTGTGTATCGATACCTTTTCCAAATACGCTTGGATGCAACCGCTAAAGTCTAAGAGCGCTGAAGATGTTACAAAGGCAATGAGCAGAATTTTGAGTGAAAACGGGAGAAAGCCCAAGAATATTCAATCAGATGATGGAAAAGAGTTTTTCAATGTCAAATTTAAATCGCTCATGAAACATCATCATATCAATCACTACTCTACCTATAGTGTCATGAAAGCTTCCATAGTGGAAAGGCTAATTAGAACCTTAAAACATTGGATTTGGAAACAATTTAGCATGAATGGTTCCTACAAATGGATACAGCTGACAAGTGAAGTGGAACAATATTACAATAACAAACTGCATCGTACTATCGGTATGGCACCGGCGAGTGTGAATAAAAACAACTCTAAACAGTTGTTACATAAAGTCTACAATCACATTAAAGTCAAACCACGTGCCAAGTTCAAGGTCGGTCAACATGTGAGAATTAGTAAATATAAATCCACTTTCGCCAAAGGCTACACCGGCAATTGGACTACGGAAATATTTACAATAACTAAAGTGCAAACTACTAATCCAGTGACATATTTACTTCAAGACGCTAATCACCAACCCATCTCTGGATGTTTTTATGAACAAGAGTTGCAGAAAACTAAACACAATGACATTTATCTAGTGGAAAAAGTTTTAAAGCGTCGTGGAAATAAAGTGTATGTAAAATGGCTTGGCTTAAATGAAAAAAGTTGGATAGAAAAAGATAACATTGTGTAACTATTTTACTCAATAAATATTCATTTACTCCAAATCAATGAGGTTTCACTCAATAAAACATTCCTATATTCAGTAATATGAATTTATTATTAATACGTGTACATTAAAACATTTACATTCGCAGCGAGCTAACAATTTAAAATTAAACAATGACAAGGAATAAATGCATCATCACCTTAATATGTACGAGCATTCTTACATTTAGGTTCACATTCATAATCACCGGAAGCTATTATGTTTGGACCTAGCACACAAAATATTACATTGATTAAATAATTAAAAGATTTAGTATTGAACACCACGCGTGAAAATAGTTCCGCTGTAACGCCACCTAATAACGCAATCCAGTCTTGATAGTTGATTTGAGCATCTCCCACTATCTCTTCTACGTCATCGTTTAAATCGTCCCACATTACAATTAACTGGTAAATATGACAATCGTCATGGTGACCTTCGATATACAATCGTTTTAACAATCTCGCTACTTCCGCTCTAAATGTGTGAAATGGCATGGGGAGGCGCCATCTATTAATCAGAGTATTGTTCTGGAACGCTTTTATCCACTTGCTTTTACATCCTTGATAAAAAGATTTCATTTCATCGCTCGTATCGCTCTCAGAAGCGCTCTCTAGGCAGTTTGTTTTTCCCTTGTCCCCATCGTCTTGTTTTAACAGTGCCTTTGCTGTTGCCATCGGATGTGGTCCGGGTGACGATTGCGAAGTGGAGCTGCTACAGCCACCGTCACAGCCGCCGCCGCCGCTTGTGGTGGTGGACAACCAGCACTGGCAGCACCAAGTGGTGATGGTATTGTTGTCGGCTGGGGAAAATATAATAAAAATATTGTTATTATTTATATTAAAAGTCAGCAAGTGTTCCTAATTGAGAACATAAGGGATAGGTCGAAAGTGATAGATTATTTAAACTACACAGACAGAACAGAGGTGAAATACTCAAATGTTAATGTGAGTATAATACAACTATACTTACATTTGGTATGTGATGAAGCTTGCGGATCCATGATTTCAACGCAATATTCGTTGTGACACTGTAGTGGGAATATGGTTCAACATGCTCTTTTATAGCAGAAAAATTCAGTGGAGGGGTGGGGTGTAGACGGGCGGGGCGCATGTGGTAAAGAAACGTGTGAAACGGTTCTCATGAACTCTATGAAAAGAGGAAAAGATATGTTTGTTGAGTTATCGTACAGGAAACGAAACTACATTATTTTGTAATAATTAAAATATAAATATATGTACTTACCTCAACTTTCGGTGCAAACTGAATCATCTTTGTCGAGCGAGGTCAAATGTAGTCATTTACATTATTGCTCAACGAGCTATAGGAAATTGGCATCGATACATGCGAATTTCACATAACGCCTAGTCTCACTACGATTGCATATATAGTCGAGAAATTAGGACCAGTTTCACCGTGACGGGGTGGCCTAGGGGTTCATGACGTTAACTGGCTAAAGACGCCCCGGTCAGCTAAAGACGCTGGTTCGAATCCGACCTTCGCCACTGGAGGCCACCTCGTCACTTTTTGTTTGTCGTACACGTACAAGGGGGGTGAGGGGTGGGGTGTGGGGTGTGGGGGGGGGTGAGGGGGGGGGGTGGGGGGGGGGAGATAAATACCTAAAGTGAGCTGGAATCGGCATATCCTCCCTACTTACATCCCGTGGCAATATACCGGGATAACGCTAGGAAGAAGGAAAGTACATCCCCTACACGTAAAGTGGGGGTGAAAAATTGTTTTTGCTTGGGGTATTGTTGGAAAGGTCTTTCAAAATTAATACGGGCCTTCAACAATATTTTTTTGATAAAGTGAATATATTCAGAGATAATCGCTCCGAAAGAAAAAAAATGTCCCTCCCCTCCTCTAACTTTTGAACCATAGGTTCAAAAAATATGAAAAAATCCAACGGCCTTATGGCGCCAACCGCCATAAGGCTCCTTTACCGTGAAATCTCACAATTGTATTATAACCTCATATATAATGTAAATGATGCTGTTTGTTTTCCTTAATAAAGAAAAAAAAATCCTAGCAACTGTTGTAATAAAAACCGGTCAAGTGCGAGTCGCACTCGCGCACCGAGGGTTCCGTACTTTTTAGTATTTGTTGTTATAGCGGAAATAGAAATACATCATCTGTGAAAATTTCAAGTGTCTAGCTATCACGGTTCATGAGATACAGACAGGTGACAGACGGACGGACATCGAAGTCTTAGTAATAAGGTCCCGTTTTACCCTTTGGGTACGGAGCTCTAAAAATTAAGGAAGTAGGTATTTTTGCACTATTTGGTGAGTGACATAATACTAGGAAGGATAAAGTGCAAAAAGGTTATGCATACACGCGTGTTTAAGTCATTGGTTACATTAACGAGAACACATCCGTTTCCGCTTGTACGTTTGTTCTAAAAAATGTTAAATGTAATATTATGTAAAAAAATAAACCAACGCAGGAAACCGACAAGTGCCTATAATTTTGTGATGCGTGTTTCAAAAATCCTAAAAATAATAACAGGTATTCAATTTAGATTTATTATGGATATGGTCCGTTAAAAGTATTTTTTTGTTGAAGAAATGTGGTCCAAATCAAATTCAGAACTTGCTATTACAATCAGGCGGCCGATTTTTGAATTTTAGCGGTTGATTTCGTCACTCGTACAACGTCACAGACCAACCCCTCGAACATCTATGGAAAACGGCGAAGTGCTATTTTTTTGAAATATTATAGTTCGTTTTTAGGGTGCCGTAGCCAAATGGCAAAAAAACGGAACCCTTATGGATTCGTCATGTCCGTCTGTCTGCCCGTTTATGTCATAGCCACTTTTTTCCGAAACTAAAAGAACTATACTGTTCAAACTTGGTAAGTAGATC
This sequence comes from Cydia pomonella, assembly GCF_033807575.1. Lineage (NCBI taxonomy): Eukaryota > Metazoa > Arthropoda > Insecta > Lepidoptera > Tortricidae > Cydia > Cydia pomonella. Next base: position 1,469,756 of record NC_084714.1, read on the forward strand.
TATTTTATGAACCGCATTAAGATTTTCACACAAAAATAGAAAAAAAACAATAAATTTTGGGGGTTCCCCATACTTACAACTGAAACTCAAAAATTTTATTTTCATCAAACCCATACGTGTGGGTTATCTATGGATAGGTCTTTAAAAATAATATTGAGGTTTCTATTATCATTTTTTTCTAAACTGAATAGTTTGTGCGAGAGACACTTCCAAAGTGGTAAAATGTGTCCCCCCCCTGTAACTTCTAAAATAACAGAATGATAAAACTAAAAAAAATATATGATATACATTACCATGCAAACTTCCACCGAAAATTGGTTTGAAGAGATCTAGTAAGTAGTTTTTTTTAATACGTCATAAATGGTACGGAACCCTTCATGGGCGAGTCCGACTCGCACTTGGCCGCTTTTTTTTTAACAGTCGAAGTTTTTTTTGTATTTAAATGGTTAGTAGTGGAGATAGTATTATATATACACCGTGTTTTTATTGAATTTCGTTAACTTCGGGGTATCGGTAAGTACGTTTAAGGAAACTAAATGGCATAGTTTATTTACAAAAAAAAAGGGATGGGATCAGGAATGAACCCTCGAAATTAACGCAAATAAAAAAAAACACGGTGTATATATATACATGTATTTTGAGCTTCATAACTCCTGTAGCTTCTTCCACCCAACGAAGCATTTCGATTCAGAGAGGAAATGCTACCTATACCATCATTACCACATCTTTTATTTTTCCATATAAAACAATTAAGCAAGCAATGTATCACACTACTTTCTTTTAACTCAAAACGTCGTATTTAATTCGTATTTAATGACGCGATGTCACAAGTGTCTCAACTGTCCCAACTGTCACAAGTGTCCCAACTGTCACAAGTGTCCCAACTGTCACAAGTGTCCCAACTGTCACAAGTGTCCCAACTGTCACAAGTGTCACAACTGTCACAAGTGTCACAACTGTCACAAGTGTCACAACTGTCACAAGTGTCCCAACTGTCACAAGTGTCCCAACTGTCACAAGTGTCCCAACTGTCACAAGCGTCACAACTGTCACAAGTGTCACAACTGTCACAAGTGTCACAACTGTCACAAGTGTCACAACTGTCACAAGTGTCCCAACTGTCACAAGTGTCCCAACTGTCACAAGTGTCCCAACTGTCACAAGAGTCACAACTGTCACAAGTGTCCCAACTGTCACAAGTGTCCCAACTGTCACAAGAGTCACAACTGTCACAAGTGTCCCAACTGTCACAAGTGTCACAAGTGTCACAAGTGTCACAAGTGTCACAACTGTCACAAGTGACCATGATGTACGAAATACATTGCCGGTCGGAAAGATTTCAAAAATGCTCTTTAAAAAAAATTAAAAATGTAATCTGTTATTTCATAAAAACACATGCATTTTTTTCTAACTTAACTGCTAATCTTAAATTAAAAAGATTTACTTTAATAAGTTATTTTTTAATTAGTTTTTAATTTTAATTTTGTTTTATTTAATAGATAAGTTCGTTTATTTTTATTGAATAAACAAGTTCTGATTATGCTCTGACTGTACACTATGACTAAATTAAAAGTCTGTAAGAATTGTTTTATAATACTAAAACCTTCGTCTAGTTTAAGTTTGCAGTTATATCAAAAATACACACTGTATAACGTTACAAGAGCCGATAATTACAGTTGCCAATTTATTACCAAGTACATTTATGTACTTAGTTGTTTTCCCTCAATTGTCAGTATGTCAGGTCTAGGTCAGGTTAGGTCTAGGTGAAGTGTAGCGAGACTGGGACGTATTCTGAGATGTCGAGATTATCTTGTAGCATAGATGGTAGGATCCTATAGATGTGTGTGTGTGTTCACCTGACTAAATCACTCTACTTTTCATTTCGAATATGAGGAAAGTAAAATACATAAAATTTTGAAATAAATTAGATAATTCCATTATGCTTACCTCTGTGGAGTTGCATCTAATGCTGAAGAACTGCCAAGTGCAAGGACTCGCGCACGAAAGGATCCGCACCATCTATAAAAACGGCAAAAAAATCACGTTTATTGTAGGGGAGCCCCCTTAAATATTAATTTTATTCTGTTTTTTAGTAATACATCATCTGTGAAAATTTCAACTGTCTAACTATCACGGTTCATGAGATACAGCCCGATGACAGACGGACAGATAGACGGACGGACAGCGGAGTTATAATAATAGGGGCCCGTTTTACCCTTATAGTGATTTCATAATTCAAAGTCAATCTAGTTGTAATTGATTTTATTAAATATGGCTACATTCAAAGTATTCCACAACTAGCAATACGTCCGCACTCAACAAGCACTGTCACCATAATGGCTGCCTTTAGCAACCAATATGGCGCCTAGAACCGGACCGGAAACGAGTCGGATTGCCGTTTAAATACTCGCCTGTGATTGGCTACTTAGAACCGGGCTGACAGTTTTGATATTTAAGCGGCCAGACTTAATAACTGTGACAAAATTATTGTAAAATATGAAACTATTATTTAAAAATCATAACACTCGGCCATCCGACTCGTACACCGTCCCGGTGTACGCTCTTTACACATTCTAGATTAAATTAACTTATAAATGCTAAATAGAAATAAATTAAGCACTTATTTAATTATTACACTTTTAATTTATCAGTCATTTCGATTGTAGAAGTTTCATTAAAAACTAATTATTAAGGTTTGATTACAAATAGGTATAATTTTATTGACCTTATATAAAAATAGTGACATTGCAGTCTAATATAAACTTAATTGAAATCCTTACATTCTAATTCACACTCACACATTTAACTCTAATTTTAATCTGTTGCACATTGTCAATACGGTAGTTATGACACCGAGCTAATTGTAAGTACCTTTATACTAATCTTGTGACAAATTAAAGTTGGCATTATGATGTAAAAATTTCATTATATTTCAGAAATGACTACGAATAAAATCATAACACTCTGCCATTGAGCAAATATACCAGTTAATTAGTAATCTGATATAAATTAAACTGAGTTTGATTATTGGTCTTCGATCAGAGAAAGCAGGCAATTTATAATTACATGACTCCACAAAGTTCTTCAATTTGTTGAAATAATCTATAAGCCCTGTACATGACATCGGTATTCCCAAAAATCAACTAGCGGTTGTCCTTCAAAACGTAACGGAAAGGTAACTCTAAAATTCTGGCCAATCAGTAAGGGCACCTGCAACAACTCATCTCCCTCCAATGTTATTGCAGGTAGTTTCGCATAACATTTTACAAAATTAAGTTTTCGCCTTCGGAACCACGTATTGAGTCAGTCGCTTCCAGCGTCTAAGAAAAACTAAAGAACTTTACGCTCTTCGGCAACTGTTGTCTTGCTACTTTTGCTATCATTCCTAAGGTGTAAAGGATTGAGTTTGCAAGATGCAGAGTCGTGACCTACCCGGTGGCATTTTTGACATTTTACTATAGGTTGAGGACAGTTAATAAAAGAATGCCCTTTCTCGCGACAATTAAAGCAAGTCATAGGGGTTTCGTCTGAAGGACTCGCAGAAGAGTTCTGCTTAGGCCCGACTTCATTATGCTTTCGAATAAAAGACACGTCAGGGGGTCGTTGCGAGTTGAGGTAATCTAACAAATCTTCCGGTTCCTCACAATTTAAAGTTTGGGCACCGTTCCTAACGGACTTATCTAATATGCCATGTACTATACATTGTACAGCCTTCTTTTCTCTGATCTCGCACCTGTATAGTAAAGTTAGCTTATCATAGAAATACTCACGATAATGCTCACCAGCACGCGTGGTTCGAGCTAGCATTTCTTCGAGAAGCCGACCATAATTTTGTTCGTTGGGGAAAGCCTTTTTAAGTTTCGTTTGCCATTCGTCCCAGCTATATACAACGGATGGTAAAGACTCGAACCATTTTTTTGCAAGTCCCGTAAGTTTTTGAAGTGCAAAATGTATGGCCTGCTTCTCGTTCCAATCATATATTTTAACACATTCATTAACTTTATGAATCCAGCTATCTATGCTTTGCGCTTTGCTGGAGGGATCAAATTCTGGTACCACATTATTTAATTGACTGTTATTTAAGTGATGTGCCTTGTCTTTGTTCCCTCCTTGCAAAGAACTAATAAGCTGTAGTACCTCGTTGAACGTGACTCCTTGTGGTGGGATTGCCTCAACCGGTGGAACTGGCTGTCCTTCTAGTACCTCAGAAGGCCGTTCAAATACCGGCGTGGCAGTATCAATTGGGGCAACACACTCGACAGACCAAGTTGCCGCTGGAACATTCCTGCGGGTCTTCTTTCTTGGTCGTTGGCATGGCGGCAGCACCTCTAGTCTTCTCCTCTTGCGTCTAACTTGAATGTGCTCGCGTCGTGAACCATCCAACGTATCTTCGGAATCGGACGCCATATCCTCAGGGCAAAAATTAAAAATTAGTCACGTTTTTGCAGCCTGTTTTCAAAATTCAAGTTTGTACCTGGGTTCAAAACTAACTTGAACTCAATCTTCACCTCGAAAATCAACTCAAGCTTTACCTCAAACATCAACTCAAGCTTCACCTCGAACATCAACTCAAGCTTCACCTCGAACATCAACTCAGGCTTCACCTAGCACATCAACTTAAGCTTCACCTCGAACAACAACTCAAGCTTCACCTCAAACACCAACTCGTACACCAACTCGATCTCCAACTCGCACTCCAACTCGAACTCCAACTCGAACTCCAACTCGAACTCCAACTTGAACTCCAACTTGATCTCGAACACCAACTCGAACTCTAACTCGTACTCCAACTCGAAATCCAACTCTAACTCCAACTCTAACGCCAACTCGAACTCCAACTCGAACTCGAACTCCAACTCGAACGCCAACTCAAACTCGAACTCGAACAACAACTTGAACTCCACCTCGAACTCCAACTCGAACTCCAACTCGAACTCCAACTCAAACTCCAACTCCAACTCGAACTCCAACTCGAACTCCAACTCGAACTCCAACTCGAACTCCAACTTGAACTCCAACTTGATCTCGAACACCAACTCGAACTCCAACTCGTACAACTCGAAATCCAACTCTAACTCCAACTCTAACGCCAACTCGAACTCCAACTCGAACTCGAACTCCAACTCGAACTCCAACTCGAACGCCAACTCAAACTCGAACTCGAACAACAACTTGAACTCCACCTCGAACTCCAACTCGAACTCCAACTCAAACTCGAACTCCAACTCACTATCTAGATCTAACTCTTGCCCACCGGGCCCACGAGTAACTACAACTACACACATTGCCATCTACTACTCGCTACCTATTCGAGCGAGCTTCCATAGTCACATAATAACCTCTAGCAACACACGTGGTCGCCTCTTAGCTGGTTATCCGAATAATCGACCATAGGCACACATGGTCACATTCACATCTTACCTCTTCATCGTTGTACTACTGGGACACATAGCCCTCTAGTAACTATTCATTGTATACTAGCTACTAATTCATTGTTATACTACAGGCACACATAGCCTACTAGTAACAACACACATGGTTGTGTACTAGCTACCTATTCCTTGTTATACTATAGGCACACATAGCCCTCTAGCAGCAACACACATGGCCGCGTACTAGCCAACTATTCCTTGTTATAATACAGGCACACTTGGTCCTCTAGCAGCAACACACATGGTTGTGTACTAGCTACCTATTCCTTGTTATACTATAGGCACACATGGCCCTCTAGCAGCAACACACATGGTCGCGTACTAGCTATTCTTTGTTTTACTACAGGCACACATGGCCCTCTAGCAGCAACACACATGGCCGCGTACTAGCTACCTATTCCTTGTTATACTACAGGCACACATGGCCCTCTAGCAGCAACACACATGGTCGCGTACTAGCTACCTATTCCTTGTTATACTACAGGCACACATGGCCCTCTAGCAGCAACACATATGGTCGCGTACTAGCTATTCTTTGTTTTACTACAGGCACACATGGCCCTCTAGCAGCAACACACATGGTCGCGTACTAGCTATTCTTTGTTTTACTACAGGCACACATGAACCTCTAGCAGCAACACACATGGTCGCGTATTAGCTAACTATTCTTTGTTTTACTATAGGCACACATTGCCTTTTAATAGCAACACTAGCTACTAATCAACCAATCAACTAATCTTCAAAAGATAATGCACCCATTTTCACATGCTAGCTAGTATCGGAATAAATTGTTATAGAAAAACTTGACCTATTAGGGTTTAATTATATTATCGTCACTACCTATCTATTTGTTTAAAAATTGCAGCGATTTTATTTTTACAATCATCAACAAAAATAAATAAAAAATCTCAATTCAAAATAACGTACCTTGCTTACTTGTCCGTTCCCTCTTCTGAGATTTCATAATTCAAAGTCAATCTAGTTGTAATTGATTTTATTAAATATGGCTACATTCAAAGTATTCCACAACTAGCAATACGTCCGCACTCAACAAGCACTGTCACCATAATGGCTGCCTTTAGCAACCAATATGGCGCCTAGAACCGGACCGGAAACGAGTCGGATTGCCGTTTAAATACTCGCCTGTGATTGGCTACTTAGAACCGGGCTGACAGTTTTGATATTTAAGCGGCCAGACTTAATAACTGTGACAAAATTATTGTAAAATATGAAACTATTATTTAAAAATCATAACAGTATGGAACTCTAAAAAACGAATTATAGTATTTTCATTAATTTTTATTTTTTATATTTTTTCTTATAGAATAAGTCTCTCGAGCAAGGACGTTATACTTGGATTAATACGAGGATAGGAAGTAAACAATAGGAGACAAATTCGACTAGTTTTAATAGTAACTCGTGACATGGCGAAATGTTGTCTACTATTTACAAGCTATTATTTAACTTGCCCTGTTACTAATATGTTATGTTAGTGTGGGTCTTAGAATCTCAATTTGACCCATTTTCCTGTTTCCGATTGAGCTGAAATTTTGCATATATAACGGATGACAATGCAATATTAAAATGACATGGAGCTGATCTGATGATGGAGACAGGATGTGGCTAAGGTGGTCAATCTAATTGTTTGGGGTTGTTAGAATTGTCTTGATGAATATTAGTTGCCTGTGAAAGAAAATTATAGTCAGCGATAAAAACTTGTATCAAAAATGATTTTTTTGCCAAAAACTTTTAACCGTGGAGACATTTCTAGCGGCCTGGCAAAGGACACAGTAAGATTCTAAGGTCAAAGTGTACGTTTATTAATATAATTTGTCTAAATTATTTATTATGACAACGACCGGTTTGGCCTAGTGGGTAGTGACCCTGCCTACGAAGGTGATGGTCCCGGGTTCAAATCCTAGTAAGGGCATGTATTCGTGTGATGAGTATGGATATTTGTTCCTGAGTCATGGGTGTTTTCTATGTATTTAAGTATTTATATATTATTTATATCGTTGTCTAAGTACCCTCAACACAAGCCTTATTGAGCTTACTGTGGGACTTAGTCAATTTGTGTAATAATGTCCTATAATAATATTTATTTAATATTTATTTATTTATGACATTGATAAATATACGGTACTATACTTTGTCCTTATTAATTAAATGACGAAACATTTTAACCTTTTGAACTCCACGCTTATTGTGTGCGTCATCGTTAAACCTTGTCGGGTGCACGAAGGCAGAGGGCCTACCGTGAACACCGAAGTTAGCGAATTGCGGGCATCTTTCTGTGTCACTCTAACTGACAACATTTCATTTATTATAAAACCTGAAATTTTACATATGATTTGGACGTATTTTGCTTCCTGAACACTGCAATACAATGTGTTTGTCCACGTATAGTCGAGCCGTTAACCACGTAAAATACGATGAATTTTATCAACAAATCACCCCCCATACCTATGTTTTTTTCTCAACCATTTTAAAACTGCAATCCTTCAAAGTTTTATGCTGCCAAACACGTCTGCACTTAGTTAATGTACCATTATCTGTCCATTTACCTATCGCACATAAAAAAAAATCATTCGATAGCTTATGGATTAGGGCATTAATTTCAAGCATAAATGTTACGGAAAAATTTCTACAAATTACACCTCCCATCTAGTTGGAGGTCTGTGATCTGGTCTTGTTGAACGGGACCTCCACGCTTGCTTTCTCCACCTCCCATCATCTCTGCGACATACGTGCCCGGCCCAGGCCCATTTCAGAGTAGTAATCCACCGACCGATGTCTACTACTTTGGTCCGTCGCCGGATCTCCTGGTTTCGGATACTATCGCAGAGAGATATACCGAGCACTTTGAGCTTTTTCATTCCGCACATCGTTAACGTTCACGTCCATATAATTATGAAAGATTGTATGAAGTTCTGTGAGACGATGGATAAGCGAGAATCTTCTGTCTTGTATTAGTCTTCTTTCTTACATTTGTTCTGTTTTTCCTTTCTAGACTGTATCATGTACCAAGGTTGTATAAATACTGTCTATTATAAATTTCACAGTGTATTAGTTCGCTGTAATGCTGTGTACATTTTTTGAATCAATAAAAAAAAAAAAAAATGATATTGGAAAACATTTTGAGCATAGAATGTATACCAGAACACGTACATTAAACAGTTGAATTAGTAAACTGAATGCATATTTTTATTTCATTCAAGCGCCTACAAAATATGTACACGAATTGTTCCGTATAGAATAAACTTGCTTCGTCAAAAGCTGTAGGATCGTACAACCATGGAGTGGAGGACGTGTATCACTACGTTTTCAATAAATTACCGGTTGAGCTCAAATATATTTGTGACCCCGATACCTTTAAAACCAAGCTACATGCGTTTTTACTTCAAAAATGTTTTTAAACTATTGAAGAATTATTTTATCGTGACATAGGGAATATTTTTTTTTAATGCTGACATTCCGATTTCAAATAGTTGATTACTGTTTGTTTGTAGTTTATCGCCCTTTTGGAAATTTTAACATAATTATAAATAACATGTAACTGACATTTTTCAATTTTTAATTATATAATTTTTACTTTTTACTAGGTGACATTTTTCTCTTAATTTATTTTCTTATTCTAATATGTTCCAAAAATGTTTTTTTTTTTTAATTTTTAAATGATATTATTTAATTAATTTTTCTTTTTACTTGTTGACATTATTAGATTTTTTCTAGTATTTTTTAATTATTGAAAATTTTTGTTATTACTATTCATGTTTTATTTTATTTTGGGCTATCTATTTGCGGCGATCGATTTATTTGAATTAGTTTTAATATTTATTTTTATGTTATGATGTTTATTTTTGATATATTTTTTGTATGCATGTGCCTAGATTTAAGATTTTTCAAACACAATGTAATATTGTTATTGAATAAAAATGATGATGATGATGATGATGATATCGTCAAAGCGCTTTTTTGAGCGGCATTGAATTCCGTCGTACATCATGGTTAGGCAGTGTCTTACGTGAGCGAATAACTCGCGATCGCGAAGCGGCGCGGCGCGGGTGAATACAATACTTTGATACCTATGGAAGTGTCCTACGTGGGCGATCTCGTTGTGAACGCGAATGCCGTTGGGCCGCCGCGCCGCATTCGCGAGTCATCGCTCACGTAAGCCGTTGCGTCACTTGTGACAGTTGTGTTCAGTAAAGTCTAAACTAACTACCATTTGATTATGCGGTCGTATCAGATATACACGTTCTTATGGAAGGTGGAGGTAAGGAATGAAATCTCCATGTACCAAAAAGTGTCATCCAAAAACCTTAAATAGGTGGCGCTACAATACCTAGAATACTTGAAAAAAAAATCAAATCATAGACAGGGCACTCCATTCCGTCAATAACGCCTAAGTTCTTAGCTACTCTAGCGCTAATCTGGAGAGATTTGGAACTATTATTTATAGCTGACAGCTGGACACTTTTGCAACAGTTCTACCATAAGAGATTTCACTCCTTTTAATTCCACACTCCATACATGTTGTATAGAGGGATGTCAATATAATCAAAGAGCATATAATCACTACGTTAATAAATCTTTATTTCGTAAAGACATAAGTATGTTACATGAGTAGGTAGGTATATATAATAGACTTTTACATTACTTATTACTTTAGGTTGCTACATTCGTTGCCGTCAACACTATAAATATATTATTATGCGTAGGTATTAAGAGATTACCATCGCGACATCGAATGTATCAACATGAATTGAATAAGCTTATAATTAGGTAACTAATGTTTTATCATTCTTAACAATCTGATTTGTGATTCATCACTTAAGTTGTCATTAACATCCTTTGCACTGAATGCTGTCCTTTACCTCCCGTACTAGTTACGAGTATAAACTGTATCACGGTGAGGTAAGAATCGTCATCCATTTGCATGTGATATGAAAAACACAATAATATATGGAAGTTGGAGTGTTACAATTATTCTACCAAAATGTATTAAATACTAAATATTTTATCAGCTATGTTACATTTTACCAGTTAAGTATTTTAACACTAAATTCTACGATGATTGCTATAATAATAAAGTTCTAAAATAAATATATGTCAATGTAATTTGTCTAAAATTATCATGATCATTCAAGTAGCATGTATCTATGACTGGTACAAAATTATTATACCTTTTAATACATGGAAATCATACCAAAAAAGAGGTGTTGGTTTACGTCAAATGAGGTAGTTCTGTTTTATATAAATGGTAGTGATGAAATAGTAATGATAAATCCAAGTTTTCGACCTCGAAAGCCCTTCGGATCCTTGTGTGTATAATATACAGTACAGCGAGGGAAATTGTTATAGCTCTTATCTCTTGTATATCTTTGATGAATCAGGCTGGTCTTCTGAATCCACAGCACTCCTTTTGGGGCCAGCGTGTGTGGTAGCATTTCTTCGTCAACCTGATCAGGCCGGTCGAAATTGTCATTTGATGGTGGATTATCAATGAATGGTTTTTCAATGTCGGCACACATCTCCGGTCCTGTATATTCTCGCAGGATTGACCATTGCTGTAGTTACAAACAGCTGAGCATTTGAATCCTGCTTTCCTGCAACCACAGCTGCTGGTACAACCTTTTTTGAGTTACAGTTAGTTCAAAATTTTACAAACCTTTGAGAAGCCGTATCTTATTAACTATTTGGCTTACTAAGAAAAAATATAGTCAATTAATTGCAAATTTCTTCTTCTTAAAAGTGTGCATAGTGACTTTTGCCGTAATTCTAGATTTTAGTGCAAAAAAAAATTACAACAACTGAAAATAGTCCTAAAATTTAATCGATTTTCATGTACTTTTCAATGATTTCAAGGGCTTACGAGGTCGAAAACTTGTATTTATTATTACCATTTCATCACTACCAACATATTAAAAAAACAGAACTACCTCATTTGATGTTAGGTAAAATGTACCAATTCCATGGGCTATTTGGCTAGTTGTCATAAACAAAAATTGTTACAGAAAGAAAATAGAGCGAGCAGAAGTTTTGTAACTTTTAAACTATGGGTTTTCATGCAGTTTTCACCTATCAATAAAGTGATTCTTGAGGAAGGTTTAGGTGTATGACTTTATTCGTCAGATAAGAGGCAAGTAGGTAGTTTATTCAGGACTTTACTTGGACATTCTGAATCAGACCCTAAATGTTTTAATTATGCTAAGTGATTAGCAAAACAATTTTTGGAAACAAATCTAATTATTTTAACAAATATTGTCGAGCAAAATATGACTTAAAAATACACAAGTGACCCGTTTTAAGACGTTACGCTCTAGCTCAAACCCTCACACGTAAATAGATAAATGATTTATCATCTCTCTAATTCGTACGACAACCAAATGAGTGGCATTCGGACTTTTAATGTTTGATCTTGATTTGATATTTCTTACTTACTCGCACTTGTGTTTGTGTATTGTGACAAACGAAATGCATTGTTAATAGCTTTTATTATTATTTATAAAATCGCTTTAGTACATTGTGTATTATGGCCGATAAACCAGAATTTATGAACGGGCGTGAATTAAAGCCTGAAGCCAAAGGCCTCCTGTACCGCTCGTAGTTCACACGATGTTTTTCATCTCACTTGTGAGGAAAAAAATGAAAAAAACCTTCTGCCTAGTTTCGGACGTACAGATTACAGCCCTAGGTTGAAATTTAGGATTTACGGAATGCATCGCCTAGCAAGTATGATGAAATAGTTATTTGTGTCCCAAGGGAGCAAAAAATTGTTACACGCGTGGCAAACACGCGGTACGGAATGTCCTACGATTCCTCTCGTGGTGCGCATACTATTTTTCTGCTCGACGGAGGCGGAAAGCGGCAACTTCCTTTAGCGCAGCGGGAGCAAAGTTGACGCTTTCCGCCCGGAGGGCAGAAATAGTATATTATATACCTTGGCAGTAAAGTAAGAAATGTCTCAAATCAAAAGTTGAAACTTTCCGGCCGGAGGGCAGAAATATATAATTAATAATAATAATTTTGATAGAATATCCAATTAAGATTTATTTTTAAAGTTCCAACTCCGTATATTATTTTAAAGTTCCAATATAATGTTTTTAGAATTTTAAGCTAATTTTTTGATATTGCATTATTTTTCCTGTATATTCATTATTTCTGGACAAAAATAATACCTACAAGATTATTTTACTATTTTTAAAACTTAATAAAACTTTTGCCCTTCCTTTTTTTTAACATTCCTAAAGCTTCAAAACATCTTTTATCATTTTTTAAACTTTTTTTTCTTAATTCTAACCTCCAAGTCCTCTAACTAACCTCACCGCAGTTTTATGCAATCTAACCATCATTTGACCTTATTGCAGTAAGAGGACATTCACCGCAAAAACAAAAAACCTACAATCAGAAGCAATCGCATTCCTTATAGTATTTATCGTACCTATTAGATATACTCTGTCCTCTGATACGCGAAGTGCGAAACCTAAGTACCACATAAGGTACCGAAGACTTTTTCCATTTTATTTCCTATTCCCCACCACGCGGCTAGAAAATGGCGGACGGCGAGTCAGTGTTGCGCGCGATTTTCGACGCGAGCGCACGCCGCACAGCGTTCGAATGTTAAAACGATCGAGACAGTGAACAGTGAATCTTTAAGTTTTTCGGCCAGTGCTGCAGTGAACTTTGGTGTTTACTATTTCGTTACAGTTTATTGGAAGTTTTAAAGGATGTTAAGAGAATTGTATCCTGTTTTGTGCAAGTGCTATTGTTTGCTTTGTTGATGCGAACCAGCTGTCAAAACATCTATACTGTCAAGGTAAGTCCGATAGATTTCGGAACCTGTCCCTCTTTTATCGAATTCATTCACTATTTCGAGTTTTTTGCTAGTATATTTATCTTAAAATGTATTTGATACACATTTGTTTTTATAGAGACTTAATATTTGTACACACACCATACGCATTTACTTACTTGCGAATTTCATTGTTGCATTAAATGTTAGAAAGGTTTATTTAGTTTGCAATATGTTAGACATTATTATTATCGAATTCATTCACTATTTCGAGTTATTTGTTAGTAGAATCGTGTTAAAATGTATTTGTTACTCGTTTGTTTTTATAGGGACTTATTTGTACACCTGTATTTACTTACTGATTGTATTTTTGCATTAAATGTTATAAGCAACATTAAATATTAAATGAACTACACATGCCACAAGTCTGTTGTTGAGGTAAAAAGTCGAGCTTAGGTCATCGAGATTATTTTTGGACGGAACTTGTTTTGCTTTAATAAGACTTTAACGAGCGACTGAGTTTTGTGTAAACTTTTTTGTTCCCATTAATTTGATTCTTGTCAGGTTATCATTTTTCGGATATTACAATTTTTATTTGTTAATGTATAATTTTATAATTTTTACATTGGGCAAAACAGGAAATATATTTTTTTTAAATATACAAATTTGCACTGTCGCTTGCAGACGATCTTCTTGATAAACATAAGTTTAACTTGATCATCAAAGACACGTGTCCAATATTATTTAATACGTTTCTTTGAACATATAAATTATATGCCCTTGACAGTGAGCTATTTTTCTCTTTAAAAATGTTGAACTATGTCATGGCGACAAAAAACAAACATTTTTAAAACCGAAACATACACAAGATTACCTACCATACATTATATGATAAATATAAAATTAACAATTACGCACTTTTGCTATATGGTGAACTTTTCGGCTAGAAGTGTAAAATTCACCCGATATCAGTTAAACCTTTTAATTATCAAATAATCTTCACGTGGTATGACGTGTACGTTGAAGATATATATTTATTTCGATTAACATTACTATACAATTTGTAGAATACACTATAAAACTTAAAACCTAAATCTATTATCAAATTAGTTACAACTTTTAAATGTACGTAAATAATAGCTTGTTTACTATCAAAAACACAAACATGCTATTTACACTTGTTTTCTGAATAACAAAAGATTTGCAACGATTCATTCACATTGAAATTCTTTAGGAACATTGAACAATTCGTAGTGACGCAAGAATGATTTCTCATTGATTCATTGGCCTCAAGATCAATCGAGTGAACTCTGTTAGTAAACATGGAGTTATTGTTAAATGATCAGCCCTGGAGGCCTTTAAATGTTAAATACGTGTGTTGGGGATTAAATCTACTTATTATAATGTGTACTGCAGCTTAATAGGTGGTATTTACACACTTTTACGTGCTTAATCGATAGCATATGCAAGGTAATCACGCATTACGTACGATAATTACTTTTTACCTTTAATATAATACAAACCTGCCAAAGAAATAAAATACTATTATGTATGAAATAAGTAATGACCTTTTTTAATTCTAATCTGTGACATAATCCTAATAATAATCCTAAAAGTTAATATTTACATATAACACAATAAAAAAAATGCACAGCCAAAACTTTTTATGTTGGTAATCTCTGAAGCGTAAAAATGGCAACCGAGTTGAATTTTTTTCGATCTTAGTTTATAAATGTTGTAGGTAAATCTGGGTTTCGTTCGTTTATTTCGTTTTAAGGATTGACATTGGCCATCCAAAATATATTTTTTGTACATACAAATAAAACATTTTTAATGACACCCCAATAATGAATAAGATCTGTTTTGTTATAATTCTGATGGATTTACCTAATTTTACGGGAATAAAGTATTCAGACTTTTTGGTTACCGTATAATTAATTGAATTTAAATACAAACAGTAGTTTAGCCGTACAGTCCCTGCCAGGTGCTATGGCCAGGGGCCAGGTGCGCGACCGTTTGCATCGCGGACCGTTAGGTGAAAAATACTTATTGCTTTAACTGCATTTGTTGAGAAATATTTAGTAAGCAGCTAAGTAAGAAAAATGCTATCAATTGACGACATATACGGAAAGCAGAAAGGATTCCTTTTAAGCTAGTGTTCCGGTTTTAGCTCACGTGTTTTTAGTCAGTCGCGCGACATGTTACCAAAAATTAGAGAGTACTCCCGGTACTGGTTTTCTACACGGTGTTTCACGAGGAATCCGAGAGATTTTAACAGTGCATTTACTGATCATATTTGAAGAATAAAAAAAAAAAAAAAAAAATTATAGGACATTATTACACAAATTGACTAAGTCCCACAGTAAGCTCAATAAGGCTTGTGTTGAAAGTACTTAGACAACGGTATATATAATATATAAATATTTATAAATACTTAAATACATAGAAAACATCCATGACTCAGGAACAAATATCCATGCTCATCACACAAATAAATGCCCTTACCAGGAAAACACCAAGAATAAAATGTGTGGAATTCGCCTATTTTCAGAGTTAATGCCAATAGAAAACCAAACATGCTTTCATCATATAACTTTTAAAAAGAAGATTTACCTTATGGTTAAACATGCCTGTAAGATTCCATTAAGAAATTGGCTTTAAACATCCACTTATATGTTTACACAAAATGCTACGTCATACTCAAATCGGAAGGTTTGGAAGTACAGGGAAAATGACTTTGCCCCCCAATGAGATACTCGTAGTTACTTTACGAGTAAACGTAAATATAGGCTACTGTTTTAACATCAAATACTTACTCCGTGAGCTCAGTGACCCAAAATGAGACGGCTTCAGACACAAGACAGCGCTACTTTTCTCGGTCCTGTGCGACTTCTCGTCAATTGTTGACTCGGAGTTCGCCGAAATCCGCCTCCACCAAGTCTCTCCAGCGATACCTGGGGCATCCGACAGGACGTCCTCCTGTTAGGGGGGCTAGGAACGCTCTTTTAGCATTGAATAGTATTCAAAATTATAACAAGTAAATGCGACCCTAATTATCCAGTGGAAAGTAGAGTGGAAAGTCATTAGAATCGTCTCAAATAAATAATTACTTGTACGAATCACGACCGCCCGAAATGTGCAAGTTCAACGAGGTTTTAAATCAGACGGTTTTACTAGAGCGGAGAAATGGAATGGATTTAATTTGTTCAGTCGCTTACTGATTATTTAATTTTTATAAAAATGATTACTATCATATAAAATGTTCTCTAAATTATATTTAGTTAGGTATGGTGCCACTGAATACTTTTGGTCTACAACAAACAAGTAATTTCTTAAAGATTTTCATATTTGAGATGATGAACAGATTTCATTTCATTTTTAATTTTAAAGATAACAATCATAGTTATTACGACAAAATCACTTCGTTTTGGACCCTATTTAGGGAAATAAAAAAATCGGTATTTACTACCAACTCGCTTTCATGGTAACCAACAAAATTTGGTCTGACTTAAAGTTAAAGACTATCATTAATTTTGAAGGTTCGGAATGAGAGGTCAGTATGCCAATTATGTATAAACTAAAATCTATATCATATACCAAAGAAATAGTGATCCAGCCCTTCAGAAGCCCAAAGTTCTTAAAGTTTAAATGAGTAGATAATAGTTATTTGTTCAACAAGAGAACGAAGTTTGATATTTATTCGAGTGCTTATTTTGAGATTTTTGAGTCCCGTATAAGGGAAAGATTCTATAATAGATTCACGAGCGTAGCGACTATACCATTTTGATCACTGTTTTTAAGCAGCAAATTACCCTTGTTCGAGCTGCTGAGGTCTACTCATTTAAAGTTAACCATAACTTGTAAAAATAATTGCTGCAAACGTTCAGTATTTTCTAGAAAGGATTCTTGTTACTACACTAAGTAATAAGTTCAACAAAATGCCTAGACTGTAAAAACCGTGTAGAACCATAAAGAGTACAAAAAAGGATTTATCACACCAGGTCCACTCCTCATAAGAAGAAATCACTTTTATTTCCCCACACGCCGGTTACGCAATACTTTCGCCATTACGTCGGAGCCGGTTCGAGATGACCAATTTGCGAAACTCTGATTAAAAGCAAACGACCGCCGACGCAATGATCATATATACATATATGTATCGTATATACCTACATCTTTCTACATATGGATATATTATAGATGTCACTTAAATTGTACTAGAGTCGGACCACGTTAAGTTTTCATGCCAAGTGCTACGTCAAGTATGGAGATAATAGGGGTATGTATTATATCTATGCATTTGCGGCCAAGTTTGTGAAAAGTTAATAGAGTCTAGTTTACCCCAATAGAGCCAGTAATGGATCAAAAACCTCTACATGCAATCTCAAGTTTTATTTTATTTGAGAAAAAAAAAATATTTATTTTAAATACCTACATGTAACAACAATTTTAAAAACTGAAAATTTATAAATATCTTACCAATTTTTTACTTGTATATTGACATTTAGAGTTATAAAACTGAATAGATCACGTCCGGAATTCCGGAATATTTTCCTAAAGAAGCCTTTGAGAGGCGCATTTGTAACTATCCACAAATTATAATTTAAGGTTATATCTTTGACATCCGCTTTTTTTTTAAATATTGACAGATGTTGACATTCGACAGTGTATTGTTGTATATAAAGTGTTTCACCACAAAGTAAATAGCGGCGGCGCGCGCCGGAGCAGAGTTCGCTCAGTACAAAGTGCCATTTTCGCCGCACGCACACAGACGTGACATTTACGCACACAGACTTTACATTTACAGGCGTTCTCGGGCACTCTCGGGCAGAGCTTAGTCGGGCTGTGCGCGCGTTGCTCACTTGACACCCCCGCCGCTACATAGGTACCTACTGTCATGTACGTAAAAATGCATTCTCCAAGGAATGTAAACATGATAAGATGTATGTATAAACGAATCTATGTATGTATGTCTTGTGTAAACTTATATTACCTACTCCTTTTTGAAATTCGAAATTAATACAGAAGCAACCAGTGGTCGGGCAAGTTTAGGTATGTATTTTCAAGAACGGCGGGAACGGACCTTCTGTTTATTTTTTATTTTGTGGTTTCATTATTGAGTCTCAAGTACTGAAAAAATGTATCCCGCCTATAAGGGTACAGAGTCAAAAATAGCTGTCTCAACTTTGTGATGTCTACAAGAAAGAGGCAACCGAGTTAAGTATACAAGAAAATGTGTATGACGCAGTTTTTTCTGAATAAAAAACCTGCGCCATATAGACGGACGCGGAAAGACCTAAACTGCAGCCATAAAAATTCATAGTTAGACATAAAACATGATCAAACTTTAAAACTACTAATTTCAATTCAAGAATTCCTAGCTAAACATAAAACTAAAAATACTAATTTCAATTCAAGTACTTCTCCTTAAACAGCTCCTATAAATTACATCCCTTATCTTTTTTTTGATCTAAGTATAAATTGACGCCTTAAGTTGACATGTACGTTTTTTACGGACACCTATATATGTCCTAATAGGTGTTTGAATAAGGCATAGCATCATGTTGGGCCTTTAATTGCTTGCCGAGTATCAATTACTTGTGAGATAAGGATCACTACCGGAGTTTTTACATAGGATTAAGATAACCGCATCTCTGGGTGCAGAGGAAACATTAGAGCTTGGGAAAGTTAGGACTGTTTGTTTTTATATGTTATTTATTCCAAAATAATATATAATATACAAGGTAATATGGTATACTAAACTAGACACTTAGAAAACACGATTATATAAACTACTTTCTCAGACTAAACACCTGTAAAAGTTAGGACTGTGTTCATTAGACCTGTACCCCTAGTGTAATTTTAGTCGGTAGCGAAACGTGACGTACGCGTTTGCGTTAAGTTTCATTTTGTATGGGTTTTTGAACAGCGCGCCAAGCGGGACGTTTTGGAAAGTCAAAAATCTCATACAAAATGACACTTAACGCAAACGCGTACGTCACGTTTCGCTGTCGAAAATATTTAAACTAGGGATACTGTATTAGAATTTGGTTTATTTGGTAGGTAGAAGTTAACTTAAAAACTTAAATATTTAAAAAGGCAATTTTAAAATGGGTACACGCAAAGACCGATACAGAGGGACTGCAACTTGTATGGGAACTGCATGCCGACTGCACGCCAATACAAGTTGCAGACCCTCTGTACCAGCCCTAATTTGTAATTAATCGGTAAAAAACCAAGACTAAATTTAATTCAATTCAATATATTTAATTCGAATTATACAATCCATATTAGTGTTAGTACATAGCACAGCAAAACTTATAAACAAAAATAAAAATAAATTAAAATCGGCGCGGTGCGGCGAGCGGCGGCGCGTGCAGCCGTACCCAGCGCGCGAACAAAGGCGAGTCCCAGCGCTGCGCCGGCACGCTTAGAATACTGTTACTTACTACTAGAATACTGTTGTACCTAAGAGGCTGTCAATACCTAAAGCGCGCACACTGTCTATATGTATCGGAGTAAATGAGATAGCACTGTCGCATATTACTGGGCCTGGGCAAGTTATTATTTAAATAATAAAAAGTGGATTATTAGTGTAATATTTTACTCATTAGCGGTTTAGATATAAATGTTTTGAAATTGTGACTTTAATTGCAGACCCATAAGTCAAAACAATAAAGACATTGAACCGTTTAATTGTAGTTTTAAGACCAATCTTTGCTATTATTTTCTATCGAGCCGATTTCGTTCAATCATGTATCGAGTACGACCACGGTCATTGAAATATAATTAATATTAACATATATTTTTCTTACTTTACTAAAACAAATAATCTTTCTTAAAAAACTGTTTAAGTAACATCAATTTCAAGGACATTGGGTGTTGACAGCCCCTTAAGAAGACATTTTGTTAGTTTTATAAGAATCTGCCTTAAATGTGTTTTTCTTCTTGCGAGTCACGATTTCACTAGTCATACTCGTATATGTGTCTTCCAACATATCGTTAAATTAAACTGTTACTAACCTTAATAGCTTAAGTCCAATTTAGACATCTTAAACGATTAAGGCAAACCAGATAACAAATGTTCAATGATCTTTGATGAATTTATTCATTTATTCATGAATAATCTGTGACATTTGTGCGAAGGTCGATACCTTGCTTCCTAACTGCCTACACTGCATGATGATCATCAATCATTCTGTTAATTTGACATTGGAACAAAGCCTTTAATTTAAGTAATGATGTTAGGCGATAGTTAGTCAATTAGTTAAGTTCGTTGACGGTTTTGAAGCTATAAATAAGTATTCTGTCAGTTTTTAAGATTACATTTTTTTTTTAAATACTACGTTGGTGGCAAACAAGCATACGGCCCGCCTGATGGTAAGCAGTCTCCGTAGCCTATGTACGCTTGCAACTCCAGAGGAGTTACATGCGCGTTGCCGACCCTAACCCCCCCCCCCTCCCCTCGTTGAGCTCTGGCAACCTTACTCACCGGCAGGAACACAACACTATGAGTAGGGTCTAGCGTTATTTGGCATCTACCTATATTTATTGATAAAAATATATATGTATTAAGTTTTACATACATTAATTTATTTAACGCCATATTTCATATTTTATATATAATGTGAATTTTGAAAAAAAAAAAAAAGTGAATTTCGAAATGTGCGCCTTGTTCTGTATTTTCTGTAAAGATAATGAATAAATGATGAAGATATGATTCACCTATTATTTGCAGAAATACTGTAAACTAATTATTATACAGGTTTACACAGATAATATCTTTTGTTGTCTACAAGCTGTTGATTATTATTTTATTTTTATTAAATAGCACCACCCTCAATTTTTCTGCTTCTCCCTAAAGGTTGACTGGTAGAGAATGCCTTATGGCATCAAGTCCGCCTTTTGTACTGTAAGGTTTTATTTTGTGCAATAAATATTACAATAAATATTTCGTTAATAAATACTAAATAATAGATTCATGGTGGAAATATTCGCTGTCAACGGGTATGTCTCGATGATTTAATTGGCAGAGCGCTGGACCGGTATCCCGGAGTCGCAAGTTCAAGTCTCGCCTGAGACAGTGAATTATTCAAATTTTCGAAGCATTATAGTATCTTTTGCAAACGTTTTTTGCTTAATACAAAACCAATTAAGCAGGCAGCCTCCTAGCTGAGTCGGTAGTGACCTTGTCTACCAAGTAGGAGGTCCGGAGTACAAATCATGGTAAAGGCATTTATTTGTGTGTTTATCGCGGATATTAATGACGACCGGTTTGGCCTAGTGGGTAGTGACTCTGCCTACGAAGCCGATGGTCCCGGGTTCAAATCCTGGTAAGGGCATGTATTCGTGTGATGAGCATGGATATTTGTTCCTGAGTCATGGGTGTTTTCTATGTATTTAAGTATTTATAAATATTTATATATTATATGTATATATCGTTGTCTAAGTACCCTCAACACAAGCCTTATTGAGCTTACTGTGGGACTTAGTCAATTTGTGTAATAATGTCCTATAATATTTATTATTTACTATTAATAATGTTCCTGCGTTTTTACGGATTCTTAAATATATATTATATGTATATTATAATACAGTATGTATCTGAACGATTACTCAAAACCGTTAACGTTAAGGTCATACTGAGCAATTATTACTATGGGACCAACCCCGATGTTGCAAAAGAGAGTATCTTTAAGAGAGGTATGGGCATTGTGAATGTCATCTCGCCTTGTGTGGTAGGGCACAGCACAGCGGATGTCATTCCAGATCTAGAGCAGAGCCCAACTGGGGAAGTACCTCCACCTTACAGAAAACCACAGCCAAATAACACTAGACCCTACTCATAGTGTTGTGTTCCTGCCGGTGAGGAAGGTTGCCAGAGCTCAACGAGGGGAATGAGGGTTGTTAGGGACAGCAACGCGCATTTAACTCCTCTGGAGTTGCAGGCGTATATAGGCTACGAAGACTGCTTACCATCAGGCAGGCCGTAAGCTTGTTTGCCACCGACGTAGTATAAAAAAAAAATTGACTCTCCCATAGGAAATTTCAATATCAGACCAGCAAAATATATGAAAGAGCCAAACTTTTTTTCGCTATTTCAGGGTTGATTCCGTAGTAAAATTTGCTCAGTAAGACCTAAACTTTAACGGGTTTAAGTAATTGCTTTACCTTCAGATATATAATGTACATGAAGCGCTGGTGGCTCAGCGGTAAGAGCGTGCGACTTGCAATCTGGAGGTCGCGGGTTCAAACCCCGGCTCGTACCAATGAGTTTTTCGGAACTTATGTACGAAATATTATTTGATATTTACCAGTCGCTTTTCGGTGAAGGAAAACATCGTGTGGAAACCGGACTAATCCCAACAAGGCCTAGTTTTACCCTCTGGGTTGGAAGGTCAGATGGCAGTCGCTTTCGTAAAAACTAGTGCCTACGCCAAATCTTGGGATTAGTTGTCAAAGCGGACCCCAGGCTCCCTTGAGCCGTGGCAATATGCCGGGACAACGCTAGGAAGAAAAAAAAAACCGTCTATGGTCTGTAACACGAGTAAAAAATTAAACCGTCACGCGTCAGCTGTACTCCTCAAAATGACCAACATTTGTTCAGCGACTTTTAAAAATAACTTGTATTTAGATTTTTAGCATACTTTAAAGTTTATTATAAGACGCAATGTATTGCGTATTTTGTTAAGTTTACAGCGTGACAAGCAACGCCAATTACGCTGATGACAGCGTACATTGAAGATAATATTTAATTTGTATGAAAAATAAGAAGTCATAATTTTTGAAAGTCGCTGAACAGATGTTGGTCAGTTTGAGAAGTAGTCTACAGTTCAATTTTTTGCTTATGTACACCCGGTATAAAAAAAAATAGTCATCTAAATAATACCCACAACAAGCCCTATATACTGAGCGTCTAAACGATTTGTGCAAATTGTCCTACAATATTTATTTAATTTATTTTAATAAATACTAAATCTAAAATCAGGTAAATAAATTTAATTTCCACTGAATACCTTTGTAAACAATTTTATCTGCAACACGTTTTGGAACGTTACCTCGATCTATGCTTCGATAAAGGGGCTACTTTACTATAGAAATTGGGGCTGTGCTCGACATATTGCCGCGGGCTGGCAGGAAAAGTGGAACAGGGAGACATAGTGATGCGCTGTATACAGTATTCTTATTTACGGGAATATTTTTATGATAAAAATTACTATATTAGATATTTCTTATACTTTAATCAAATAATTTTATACAGAAAGGCATCAAAAACCAAACGACTTTTTTTATCAAAACGACGACCTGGGTCATAAGGGCGTCCGCTAGCGTGTGCGGGTGCACGGAGCGGGCGCACCCGCGCGGCTGCCATTGTTGGTAAAATCCAGCGCACGCATCCGCGCCAGTTAGCATTGCTCATACAGCCCGATTCGAAGAATGAGATACGATAACGATAAGTTCTGGTTTAGATAAGTTCTCATTTAGATATCGTTTGTGTGTCATATGATTGACAGAAGCAGCTCGATTCGGGCAACCAATGTCACTTTGACGTTAGAAATGTCGTAGATAGATCTTATTGGGATCACAGCAGAATCGAAACAAACGTCAATTTTGACATGTCGTTTAGCTATCGATCTTTTAAAGACCTTTCCAAGATCTTAAACGTATCTTAGTCATTCTTCGAATCGGGCCGATGGTATTATCACCGAATAATCGTTAACCCGCTTACCCGCTCCGTGTACCGATAATTCTTTATTTTTATTTTTATTTAGAAACCAAGCAACAAAAGGAAAAAGCAACAAAAAGACCTGGAGGTTCATAAATTATAAATTATGTTAACTGAAATAAATATGAAATGAAAATGAAAATGAAAATGAAAATATTTAATTCAGACACCAAGTATCCATATTTTTGTCTACAAGACTGTGTTAGTAAAATAACAAGAAAAATCTTAAAAATAAAGTTAACATTAATGTTAGTGGAACACATAATGCTCATTGGATCTAACATGCATTGTCATCCAGTGAGTTATAAGAGGGCTGTCCACCCTTTCCGCAATCACCCTCAGGAGAGTGTTGGTGCTGCCCCGCACGCGGTCCCACAGGGACGCCACCCTCTTACGCAGCACTGCGTGGAAACCGTCTGTGCTCCAGTATAAATATAGTTAAAGCAAATTTTTTGTATCGGATAGAAAAATAACTGATATCAGTACTTATCCAAATTGTAGCTGTTTTATTTAAGAACTTAAAGTATTTAGTTTACTTATTTGTAACTAAGAAACTATGGATTTTTTTATACTACGTCGGTGGCAAACAAGCATACGGCCCGCCTGATGGTAAGCAGTATCTGTAGCCTATGTACGCCTGCAACTCCAGAGGAGTTACATGCGCGTTGCCGACCCTAACCCCCTCCCGCCCCTCGTTGAGCTCTGGCAACCTTACTCACCGGCAGGAACACAACACTATGAGTAAGGATTTAATCGTATAAATATTTTTTCTTTTATTTTATTAAAGCCATATCTCTTCGTATCTATAAAATAGTAACCATATGCGTAAATTCATAAACTAAAATAATGTAACTATAGTAGGCGTGTGGTACTGTCACACTTAGACACTGTCTCTAGAGTCACTAGATTTTCTCTTGGCAGTCTGTTCGGAAAGAGAAGAGTCGTGGAATGTATTGGACCCCATAGATTGGACGACTCCCCCACACGACTCTTCTTCCGAAGACTAGTAATATTTCCCACTATTACCGGCAAAGGCACGTCACTAGTCATCGTGTGCGGCGGGCCTTATCACCCGTGACGCGACTAAAATATAATAATTATATTTTTCGTCATGACGTGATGACGCTTGATAATTCCTGGGTGGGCTTTTAATACAACAATAATTTCTAGTTCTGTTTGACGATTTGATGATTCGTTACGCTGTTAGTTTGTGTTGGCTTTGTCTTTTTTTCATTTTTATTAAACTTTAAGTGCGTAGTTAGTAAACATAAGCACATCTGTGTGTGATATTACAAAAAGAACAATGTACGCTAATTATAATATGGTAATGTAATCTTCAATTATAAGTAGAATTTTAAGTAAAATTAATTGACCGACCGAAAGAGAGGTGTCAGTTTCAGCTTTGGCGAAAATTATTTCGAATATTTCTCAACGGATTCTCCTGAAATTTGGTGAGTAGGTTCGATAATTATTATTAATTATATAGAATTTTTATCGATTCAGTTTTTGGAAAATGTTCATAATGATGGATCCATGGGGGTTAGAATTTAGAATGTTTGCTTCATTAGTTTTGTGAAGACTTGTTAAGTTAAAAGAACTGAATGAATTTAAAAAAAAAAACAATAACAGTGCAAATTTAACATTTCCTTAACTTTTTAGGTAATATATATTAATCTTACAAAATGTCAAGGATTACACAATGAATATCCAGTTTATTTGACATTTATTCTTAATTCACATAACGTTGCGTTAGTGTATTCATTTGATATATTTATTAGAATTCCGATGGTTGCATCACTCACATTCGGAATTTAGAAAACAAATTATTTTGAAATTAATTCAGTTTACATTCAGATTACAATTAATTCAAAGTAATTAAATTAACCTTTATTCAAATTAATGGTCGTTACATATCCATAAACAAAACTTAAATGTATCTTAATTGTATAACTTAAAAAAAATATTCATAAAGCTGCTCTTTTATGACCGATTTATTTCATATATTGCATCATAATTAACCTCCTCTTTTTTGTAACTGTGTTTATAAGTACTTAGAGATTCAAAAAATAATAGTTTTATCTCAAAAATCGTCAATTTAATGAGGCATGTTAAACACCCAGCTAATGTATGTAAATATCTTTAAACGGTTTGATACAATCTGTACTATATTGTGGTACAATGCTGGTATTTTTATTGTTTCCCAGACACTCTGTTATGCAACTTATCGCGTCGTTATATCGGACTTTCGTTTTTTAGTGTGGATTATTGTTTAAATGCTGTTTTATTGGAATAATTATGGAGATAATATTTATTGTATAAGGCAAGTTGGTATGGCTACGAATTAGGGTTTTTTTTGATGCTACGTCGGTGGCAAACAAGCATACGGCCCGCCTGATGGTAAGCAGTATACTCCAGAGGACTTACATGCGCGTTGCCGACCCTAACCCCCTCCCCCCCCTCGTTGAGCTCTGGCAACCTTACTCACCGGCAGGAACACAACACTATGAGTAGGGCCTAGTGTTATTTGGTTGCGGTTTTCTGTAAGGTGGAGGTACTTCCCCAGTTGGGCTCTGCTCTAGAACTGGAATGACATCCGCTGTGCTGTGCCCTACCACACAGAGCGAGATGACATTCACAATGCCCATACCTCTCTTGTGGACGTAGTTTAAGGACATACCCGGGTCCAAGGGATCCTAAAGTTGAAGTTGGATGCCCTAAGAGTAATATTGCTTGCAAGCAAAATATACACATTGTACCTGAATAGTTATAACGTCTTTTCTTACTGTATATTAGCAAATGAATATATTTGTGACTGGAACCGGCAAAACGTCCCCCTGTGTCTGTTGCCATAAGGATGCCTTGACAGATTATTCGTATAAAGGTACAATCAAATCTCGTCCTTATGGCAAGCGACAAAGTGGGACGTTTTGCCGGTTCCGGTCACATTTGATTCATTGATAGCAAATTAATTGAGGAGTGTCATTTCAAACGGGCTTATTTTTGTATGGTTTTCATAGAGAAATAAGACCTTTTGAAAATCCACTCCTCAATTAGTATACACATATTTTCAGCATCTCGTTTTGAAATGAGAGCGTAACTTTTTTATGGCGGCGGCTTATTTTCTTGTAAATCTTTAAGTGATATTGTGGTGACATATTTTTTTTATAAACTACTCGTCACAACTCACAATGGTCCATTTTATGCCCTTGTCCAACAATCTTACATTTTATTTAACTACCAACACAAACAACTTCAAAAGAAACACAAAGCCCTTATACCGCCCTTATATATCTTCTTTATTACATCTACAGTGACATCAGAAGCTTCTTATGTCCCCATTACATAATTCTACCTTCAGACCGGTTCCTTATTGGCTCTATAAAACTTGGCTAGTACTATGTCGAAGTAACATGATATTATTGGAGTTATAAATGTGGTATGTCAGTTAAAGTGACAAGGTGGTAATGTAAGTAGCTTGATATGTGAGGGTTAAAGTAATCTAACATCGCGTGACTGCTGTCGACAAGTTGTTTTGTTTCGTGATTCAACGAATAAAAGTGGAAAAAAGACATAAAGGAATGTTTGGGTTCAAGCCTCCTGCCTGATTAAAAATTCGGTCGGAACTCGGAATCATTATCATAAAAAAATAAATGGTTAAAGTAATTTTTTTTGCACAAATCGAGAATCAGTATCTATCAGAAAATGGTCATTTCTGGTTTATGAAGTTAGGGCTCAATATGCATATTAATTACAAGAAATAGCTTTTCCTTTTGCAAGAATTCGATGTTTTCTAAAAGAGCTGTATTTGTATGATTTGATGTACTTACATATATATTTCTTAATCAAATTTATATAAAGAAAAGTAATTGCATGATTTGTCTAGTCATCTATATTGTATTTCTCCTATTTAATGCATGTTAATTATAAAATGTAATGTTATGAAAATATGTGTCCCGCCGAATTTCTTGCCGGTCCATATTGGGATACCCTTCTCCAATTGAGGGGGGATTTAAATCTTAGAGCTGATGTAGCTTTATTTGACGTTCATAAGCGCATTGTAATATGCCTACTTGAATAATAAACTATCTTTAGCTGTGGCTTTATTGATTTGACTGATACCAGTAGGTATTTTTTCTGCTGTGCACCGAACTGCCTTTATTTAAATTTATGTTGTGTACGTAATGCATAATATACGTATTGCATATTAAAATCTACCAGCACGATAGTAATAAATTAGCCCACGATCTCCCGATAGCTGAGTTATTCCGATTTAATGCATTGTGCCGGAATGGGGTTAGGTGTCGTGGCTACCCGACTGCAGCCAGGAGAGTTATGGCTTGATAAACTTTATGTTTAGAACGACCTTATTGTGTTCAGAATATATACATATATATGTACTTGCGTATATAGTTAAACAGCAGCAGATTTAAGATACATATAGGTAATACAATGTCCATTTATTTTCACTTGTAGGTATAGATTGTGTCATTTACGAATCGCGTACTGTCATTTTGTTAAAGGTTAGATTTGGCATATCTGTGCGTCATCGAGAATGACACGAACTATATATCGTTATATCATGTAATGCCTGTTTACCATAAACAGTATTATTATAGTGTAAAATAGCTTATGATATAGGAGAGGTATATCAGATGAGGACATTTTAAACAGAATTCTATTTTCAGAGTACTTAATATACAATGTAAGGACCTACTAAAATTTTCCGTGTCAAAAAGTTTTGCGCGGCGCACCATTTCTTTTCTTTCATTCTAATTTCCTGATTTTACGCCATCTCTTAAAGAGTTTAAGGTCGCAGACTGGACGCACGCGGCGAACGGCGCCGCCGCCGCTGTCGTCCAAAACAGATTCATTCAAGTCTATTTTAGACGATAGCGGCGGCAGCTTGACGCGCCGTCCGCCGCCCCGCTCGCCGCGCCGTGCGCCAATTGCGTCCAGTCCACGGTCTAAGTCTGAGACATGTCAGTAATCTGTGTAAATAATGCGAAATGTTTTATATATTTTCATGAATATACATTATTAGATTAAGTTTATTATTCTTTATAGCCTCCTGCACGTATTAGGAATTAAATATAGATAAATATAATTAAAATGCATCTTTATTTATGAACTTCCTTATTGCTAATTGCAAGTTGAAATGCACATTATACTACCTATTTTATGTCTTAATTTGCCAAGGTAAGTAAATCTTTACTAATAACAAGTTTAAATGTGCATATAAATGTAGGTTGCGCATAACAGCGCGTACCTACATCTTAATGGTTAAGGGACATCACATGGATCTGAATCTGAATAAAACGCGAAAAGCGAAGGGCTTCCTTCGTTTCGTATGTTGGTGGATAACTGTTATTTGTTAATTCGAAACGTGGTATTCAGACTATTTGTTAGTAGAAACGGTTTACTACAGCGCCATCTGTTGGAGCCTTTTCACATTGTTCGATCTGATATCGGATAACATTTGGAGATAAACAGGCTAAACAGCTGCTAGAAAACGCCGGCATCAAGTCCGTTCATTGCTGAAATGCTTCCTTTACTAAACAATAAACAATAATGGAATGTATCAAAAATATATAATTATATGTTACATACATATAATCATGCCTATTTCTCGGAGGGGTAGGCAGAGACCACGTATTTCAATTGTTTTTAATGATATGAAAAAAATATATTTATTTCAAGGAACTAGTGGCCCGTAGGCCCTGTTTACACATTGATTAGTGTTACTTTTTGAATTGGTGCCACCGTCGCGTTTTTATCACCGCACCTCCCGACAAAGAAACAAAGTTCATCCTCACTTCCTCGTCACGTGGCAAACCAAGAACAAGCGGGCATCCTGCTCGTTTTTGCCCAGAACGTGCAAGTTGTGGAATGAGCCACCTTCTGAGGTGTTTCCCTTGCGCTATGACATGGGGTTCTACAAGAAGCAGGTATTTAGGTTTGTTGTCGCTAATGTCCGTGGGCGGCGATGACTGCTTCCCATCAGGCGTTTAGTCTGCTCGTTTGCTGCCTATTAACACATTGAGTACCGGGAACCCGCTCGGCGGGTTCTCTATTCGTGGTCGCTTTCCTCTACTAAGCGGGAAAAACGTGTAACATGTGTTCTACGGAAACAAGTTGTTACATATTAAGGTTACCATAACCGCTTTAAAGAAAGACTAATGAGAGTTAAACACATAACTGACCTTTGCAGGGAAGTATAATGATGTATTCCTACGGTCAGAACGCAGCAAGGACCGACATCTGGTGAAGATTGCAGGAACGAGGGCAGAGAGGAAACACAGAGTCGGTTAAGGTTCACTTTGCACCGAATAAAACAAACGGCCCGATTCGAAGTTTAAGAAACGTCAAATATTAGTTCTAGATACGATTTGGATCGGTTATGTTAGTGTCAAACGTGACGTTTCTTCAAACAATTACGTCACTTTTTACACTGACATGTCCGATTGAATTGTTGAAGAATTGCTCGTTTACGTCCACTTGCACCATTCCACTAACCCGGGATTAACCGGTTAAACCTGGTGTTAGTGGAATTACCATGGTTACCTGTACAATTTGACATTGGGTTAACGGTTTAACTGGTTAACCCGGGTCAGTGGGGTGCCGGGTCTATTTTTAAGAATATACTTGCTAAACCCTGTGAGTTATACTTTAAACATCTGCAATAAATGGAAATAAGAAATAAGAAAAAAGTACAGCCCGTAATAATATAAATGTACTTCAACTACGTAGAACTTCTAAGTAAGTAAGAAACATTCCACGTATGCCAAAGCGTGCTCGTATGTATAATACATACATATTTCCTAGTGACCATCTGTCGTGCAAGGCCGCTGTGGGCGATATTTACCCACTTGAAGGTTTGTTTGTACTCAATGTTCCAGTTTCGTGGGTCAGTGTTTGAGAAACTGTTTAGTTTTTCGATGGATTTACGAAATGAATGTAGGTGGAAGATGACTTGAAACAAATATAAACTCAATGCTAACTAAAGCCAACGATTTGACATAAAGCATAAGTATAAGATAAATACAGTCTAAGAAAGAAACGTGCCCCGGAAAATCAAGATAAAATTATGCTCGAACCTGAAGCGAACATAGTTTTTGTTTACAGATATTAAGAATGCATTGAGTACGGACCACGATTTCATGCTAAATATTACATTTGTTGAAATGTCGTTTATGTATAAAATTAACTTAAAAGTAACATTTATTTACATAACAAGTTTTCTCAGTTATACAACGAGACGAATTCGCGTTGTGACTCACAGTAAAAACGTAAGTATTAAGTAATTTAGTCAGCCAAGTCCTTGCATTTTGTAACTTTTGTAAGGAAAACTCTATAGGTACGCAATGAAACATTCATCACTTGTATATTTTTTTTTTATAAATAAATAAATAATATAGGACATTATTACACAAATTGACTAAGTCCCACAGTAAGCTCAATAAGGCTTGTGTTGAGGGTACTTAGACAACGATATATATAATATATTAATATTTATTAATACTTAAATACATAGAAAACACCCATGACTCAGGAACAAATATCCATGCTCATCACACGAACAAATGCCAGGATTTGAACCCGGGACCATCAGCTTTGTAGGCAGGGTCACTACCCACTAGGCCAAACTGGTCGTCAGAATAATTAATTTAGGTATTTAATAATATATAAAACATATTTATTAATAGTGGTGTGGCTAGATTATAAATAAAATAAAATATACGTCAATAAGATTCCATAAAGAGTATTCTAGTAGATTTTATTTGTTAGTAAAGCTATTCAGTTTTAAATGTTAGGTTTCTTTTAAACCTATTTATTTTTATAGTCCTCCCACACTTAATCTATGAACGTAACAATATTTGACGACCGGTCTGGCCTCGTGGGACCCTGCCTATGAAGCCGATGGTCCCGGGTTCAAATCCTGGTAAGGGCATTTATTCGTGTGATGAGCATGGATATTTGTTCCTGAGTCATGGGTGTTTTCTATGTATTTAAGTATTTATAAATATTTATATATTATATATATCGTTGTCTAAGTACCCTCAACACAAGCCTTATTGAGCTTACTCTGGGACTTAGTCAATTTGTGTAATAATGTTCTATAATATTTACTATTTATTTATTTATTATTATTTATAACAATATCTAACACTTTAAGAGCATTGTGGACAATCGCTTCGCCATGCAAACGTAGTCCCCAGTTTCCTTTTTGGATCTTGACATAATGGAAATTATTTTGACACAATTTGATGTACGTATATTAAAACACCTCTGATATGTGATATGCGGCCCGATTGAGAATGAGATACGATAACGATAAGTTCTGGTTTAGATAAGTTCTCATTTAGATATCGTTTGTATGTCGTATAATTGATAGAAGCAGCTCGATTCGGGCAACCAATGTCACTTTGACGTTATAAATATAGATCTTATAGGGACCGTACGCGTTGGAGGGTCTGCCATCTTGTGGCCTGAATCGGAACTATAAACATGTACATTTACACGTCACGTGTTTTCTTGTGCATAGTAGGTTCTGCCATCTTGTGGGCTACATCGGAACAAAAACACATCATATTTACGCCTCGCGCCAAAAATCTGTCGGCTCCTGTGCTGCCTCCTACAGTTCATGCACGCTCCCTATTGGGATCACAGCGGAATCGAAATAAATGTCAATTATGACATGTCGCTTAGTTATCGATCTTTAAAAAAAAAACCAAGAACTTAAACGTGTCTTAATCATTCTTCAAATCGGGCCCATGAACCTTCGTTTGTCTGAATTTCACGACATTTAGGACATTACAATAGTTGAATAGTACAGAACAGATAAGGATGTGAGGCTGAAATGGTCTCCACTCAGCATTGCGGTTGGCACGACTAAACGTTGTCAAATATGTTCCTCACACACGTCAATCCACTAGCAATGCTCGCTAATAAGATCTTACACAGAATCAATCTGCAACATTAGGACTCAAAGCAAAAACCTCCAAGCAAGTTTGCAAATGCTAACCCGTTTCTGATAGCCGTGTGGGTCACCAGACCAGTCCTAATAAAGCAACGAATACATTAAGAACGGGTTGAATCCCGCATATACTTAGATACTACTGCCCCACTTTCATACTTTCGGAGATCTAAGCGCTTAATTTTGAGTAATGGTGCTTCTACTTAGGCTGTTATAAAATGTTATATAACATCGTGTGACAGGGACTTTTCTCAGACCGTGGGGACCTTATACATCTCCAAACTTAACATATTAACCGTGGAGAGAGTTTAACAGTCCAGACGCGGTTTATTTATTTAGTATAAATTTTATTTTGAGCTTGGAGAGACTTTACACCTCCAAATTTTATTAGTATTAGTACTCTGCCATTGGGGACCTTTTACATCTCCAGATTTAATGTGTTTTTAACCATAGAGACTATACATCTCTATTGTATTGTAGTAATTATTTATTTTAAGATTATTATAATGTAATGTTTACCCAGGTATTGGGTGTTGTATTTATAAATGTTATGTATTTTTCTTGTCACTATATGATGTTACTATAAATGTTGTATTGACTTGTAAAAGAGCCCTTGAGGCCTACTTGCAGAATAAATTTTTGAATTTTGAATTTGAGGGACTGTATGATAGTAACATTTCCTGCCGGGCGGTACTAAAACTCTACTCATTCAGGTTCTTGTGTTTCCAGACATAGATTATAGTGATATGTGCCTTACCAACTTTTCCCAAGGACTCCTAGACAGGCTGGATAGACTCCACCTTACAGAAATTCGCAGCCAAATAACACTAGACCCTACTCATAGTGTTGTGTTCCTGCCGGTGAGTAAAGTTGCCAGAGCTCAATGAGGGTCCGGAGTGTTAGGCGTCATAGGCTATGGAGACTGCTCACCATAAATAAATAAATAAATATTATAGGACATTACACAAATTGCCTAAGTCCCACAGTAAGCTCAATAAGGCTTGTGTTGAGGGTACTTAGACAACGATATATATTAATATATTAATATTTATAAATACTTAAATATATAAGGATTTGAACCTGGGACCATCGGCTTCGTAAGCAGGGTCACTACCCACTAGGCCAAACCAGTCGTCAAAATCATCAAGCCATAGTATAAAAAAACAGAAAAATTACCTCGACTTTATGATTATTACATATTTTTTCTAGGCTAAAGATCAAAACAAAATGTTACATAAAAATGCTAGTAGCAATAAAAGTATCGTAAGTCGTAAACACACTGATACATGGCTAGGTTTATGAATGCCTGGACCTTGGCACACTTAGTATAGTGTGCATCTATCACGGTAACATAATGTTAGAATTATGCTATGGTTTTTTGCTTGACTGAAATATAATGCTAAATGTGTGTACATATGTGTATGTAACCTATTTTATGTTTCTTTGTTATGTCAAAGTTTTATTTTAAGTGTAGTAAACAAAAATAAGTTGCTACTAGCTGAAACTCCAGGGCATCAGGGCCTGGTTGACATATATAACTGGTGAATTACTAAGTTTTAATTTAAGGAATAATCGTAAAAAATAGTAAAAAAATTTGGCACCGTGCGAAGTGCATGGTGGGGGTAAGGCGATCGCAGAACATTCGGTGGTAAAAATTGGCACTAACAAAGATTAGGTCATTTCATACGAGTACAAGTTATATGACTCGAAATGTAACTTAAGTGTACGATTACTCCTGAAATATTCATTTAAATTGTAAGATGTAAGGGACCATCGTAATCTTTATGAAATGCTTAACATAACTAACATATTTGATTTGATAATTATCAATACGGTATCCGTATAATTAGCTTTGCAATTAACACATATCATGTGATCTTATTGTAGAGGAATAGAATGGGTATAGTAAGTTATCCTTAAAAGATAGATACAGACCATCGCGGACTTTTTTGTAGACCAATGCAAGAGAGACAATTCCACCATACATTGTGTTGTTATCTCAAATGGATGGCGCAGCGTTTTGGATTAAAGCTAGCTAGCCAGCGTTATTTTTTCCGACTTCATTAGCAAATATCGTCATATTTTTTCTTCTATTTATTTAGAAACAAACAGTCATACACAATTTTAGATCAAAACGTATGGACAAAAAATAGACCTATAGTTTCATATGTAGAAATAAATTAAAAAGAAGATGTAGTGACAAAAATTGAGAAAGGTATGTTGAGATGGTTTGGACACGTGGAAAGAATGAGTGAAAGAAGGTTAACAAAGAGAGTGTATAAGGGAGAAGTAGAAGAGGGAGCTGGAAGGGGTAGACCTCGGCGGACTTTCTCTGATCAAATCGGGGAAATCCTGAAGAAAGGCCAGGTCAAGAGCACCCTAAACCGACGAGCGTGTATGACGAATGTCATGAAAGTGAAGGAAGCGAAAGAGGTATGTCAGGATCGTAGCAAGTGGAAATCCGTGGTCTCTGCCTACCCCTCCGGGAAATAGGCGTGATTATATATACATATATATGTATGTAAAATAAAAACAGGTCCGCGACTATTACAAAAAACAAAAAGACTTAAATTTGTATTTTATAATAACAAATACAATTACTTGAAATATGTACATCAGTGATTTGATACGTCTGTAGAAAATACGTTAAACATAAGTCGTAGTACATTAAAAAGCAAATAACAAATTCCAGTTATTCCATATCTCAACCAATTTACACAAAACCTTAACAAGTCAAGAATCACTCTATTCATAGATGAAAACCGCATAAAAATTCGTTCAGTAACTAGTTTTCATTGAAATTATTACTATGTTTATTTCTCGCTTACCTAATTGTTGGACAAAATATACCTAAAGGTAGTTGCAACCGGTGTGACGGGCCGTCGTCGTGCACGGTCCCAATAACCCAAAATCCTCTCGTAAAATAAAAGGCAAATGCCCAACAGATGTGATTTTGCTAAGCATTCCACAACAACATTAAATGCATTCTGATTAAACAAACGCTTTAAATGCAATTTCGTGATTTCTCACATTATCCTGAGAACAAGCCTTTGGATCCTGGCCAACTGCGTTATTTACAGACGCCTGTCTTGCATACATAATATTAAGATACATAAATCATTTATTCATTTGCCATAAGACCTACAAAATGAAGAAAAAAAACAACAATAACAGAACTAAAACAACAAATACAACACAAAAAACAAAGGTGGGTTTGATGTGTGTGTTGCAGCAAAATAAAAGGGCTCAGACTTAGTAATACGCTCCACTCTTTCTGGCGAAGCACTGATAGTTCTGCTAGAACCCAGATCAGATATTGAACTGTCGGTGTCCCAGGATAACACTGAAAATTTTTAGAATTTCTTTTATTTATTCACTAAATATATATTTCTGCATTAGAGCATTTTACTTCCGAAGTCCATTTTTCCTTTTTTTACGATAAGCAATTTAAATTTGGTTTTAAATGGATTTGTTGCATAATTTCAATTCTCATATTTAACTTCTCAATCCATGAGGTGTTATATCCGTAAAAACTGTAAGCCGTAAAAGTACATGGCGACTTCATCAATGAATTCATTCGTAATTTCTCCACGCATTTTCGCAGCTCACTGTAGATTTGCACTCACCTTTGTACGCACGCGAAAACAACATCGTTAGTACAAAGTAAGTGCAAGTTTGTGTCGAAAACTAATTTAGTTTCCAAAAACAAAAGGCAATCGACCGGTCGTTTGCGCTAACTAAGAGCGCGTCCACACTGTATTTATAATTTTAAAGAATTTAAGGACATTCTAGCTGGTTTGTTTGGTCATGTATATCGCGTCGATAACTAGATAGGACAGCCGTCTTTTATTATCGCGCGATGACAGACATTGACGCATCTAAAACCTAGAGACAGTTTACTGTAAACGGGGAAACGGTCTAACGTGGAGGAAGACACACATTTTTTTATAGATATACAGAGCGTAATGTTATGTGACTGGATTCCAATGCCGGATTTAGAGGTCTGGAGGCCTTCGGCAATAAAGGAGTGGCGGTCCCCTGGCCCCAAATTATTTTAGAAATAAAATGGTAAAGTCTCTATTGTGGAGGCCCCTCTTTTGATGGGGTCCCGGGGTTTAAGCCCCGGTAGCCCTCCCCTAAATCCGGCCCTGTGGATCCTTGAATCTTTAAGCCAGTTCATAGTGTGAGTGGCGTTGCCACTAAACTTATATTCCTACTGCTAAGGAATGGAATGCACTCCCGCCATCTCAGCCATCTGTATTCCCTAATATGATGACCTCAGTATAAGAGTCAATAGGCTATTACTGTACTGGTGAGCTCCATTTGAGGCCCTGTCTTTACTTTCCATCAGGTGTGACTAGAGTGCCCACCATGACCTACGGTGCCGAGACATGGACGCTCACCGAGGAGGCTGTGCATAAATTCCGTGTAGCACAGAGAGCCATGGAGCGCGCTATGCTCGGTATCAAGCTTCTTGTGGTGGCCGTATGGATGAAAGAAGCCCCTGGCGTCCGTTGGCGCGTTGGGTAGACGAAATTCGGTAGATTGTGGGTCACTTCTGGATGAGATAAGGACCGGGACAAGTGGCGTACTAGAAGAGAGGCCTATGATCAGCAGTGGGCGATTAGAATTAGAATTACAAAATTAACAAAAATATTAAAGAAAAAGTATAGTTTTAAAAGTAATAACATATAAATAAAGTTTAAACAAATAATAATCTTATGGGTTTTAAAATGTAAAAAAATGATGCCTTTTTATTTATTCCTTAAAGTTACGCTAAGATAGTGTGAGTGTGGCGTTGCACGCACACTACATTGCGTTGCTCCTTTATCAACCGATTGGCTATCCAGCCAAGAGGTAACATTGTGAATGAGTCTTTACAAGTCGCCTGCGCATTTTACGAGATTTCATCAACTTTATGGAATGTAATGGGTATTAAATATTATTTTTAGATTTACGTACGCTTTATGTGCCGCGTGATATTCCGCAATTCTAAAGGAATTTACGTAGGTTTTGTTTACTAAACGAGTAAACAGATGTGTTCAGTTATTGTTTACTGAGATTTACGATAGTCTTTGAGTAATTGCTTAAAAACAAGTTAAATGTTGATTTGTTAGTTTCGTGTTTTTAAATTTTTAATAAATGAACATTTTTTTAAGTTGCTGGTTTGAGCAGTCTTGCGAACATAAAAATGTACTAGCGTTCGTCGAATAAATAACTAAATCTGCTTAAAATCTGCGAATGCTCAATGTTCTGTTGGAGTGAATGCTCAAGTTTATCAGCATCTTAAAGCTCACAAAAGCGAAATTGGAATCTGTGGGTATTATAGGGACCGTGCGCGTTGGAGGGTCTGCCATCTTGTGGCCTGAATCGGAACCATAAACATGCACATGTACACGTCACGTGTTTTCTTGTGCATAGTAAGTTCTGCCATCTTGTGGGCTACATCTGAACAAAAAACATCACATTTACGCCTCGCGCCAAAAATCTGACGGCTTCTGTGCTGCCTCCTACAGTTCATGCACG
The DNA here is from genome assembly GCF_033807575.1 of Cydia pomonella. Taxonomy (NCBI): domain Eukaryota; kingdom Metazoa; phylum Arthropoda; class Insecta; order Lepidoptera; family Tortricidae; genus Cydia; species Cydia pomonella. Next base: position 1,508,209 of record NC_084714.1, read on the forward strand.
CTCCCTATAAACTTCTATTAAACAACTGCATAGAAAAAAAATAACAGGTGCCGTGTCATGGCTCGCTCAATGTCTGTATTACTCTGTAGATAAATATCGACTTTTATCCGGCAAATCACACCAATGTTTCGCAAATATAGGCTTAATTACATACACTTTCAAAAACCAAATATAGATATTTCGCCTACGGAAGCGAAACGAATCATAACTAAGGCCAGTTAACTTAGGCAGAAACACATTTACATAAACGTCACCAGCTCCTAATATTATATAAGAACTTGCGTCATTTTTGCATTGAAGCTAAATCAGGCTAAGCTTTACTGCTAAAATGACCTCGCTGTCAAAATGTCAGGAGCTCCTAACAGTTGTATAGGACTTACGTCATTAATGTTTTGAGTAACATCTTGCGCCTACGCCTACAATTAACAAGTGATGTCATGCAACGAGTCCGTACTTGGGTCGATCGTTGACAAGTGCCTTTTTAAGGTTGGTAAACGTAAAGTGCTTTTTGCCAACGGCTTAAATTGGACCATAGTTTAGGTAATGCAAAATACATACAGAAAATGTAAATATACTTATGTTGATGCACTTTTTTTAGAGTTCCGATATAACTACTGGTCTAATTTTATTTAAAAAAATAATTTACTTACCTAAATATATATTTTTTTCTCAAAAATCAAAACATTATTTCTTCGTTAAAATATTTGAATATCTAATTAACTTGCTGTTATCTTAATTCCCTCATGCTCTTTTTTTAATACTACGTGGGTAGCAAACAAGTATACGGCCCGCCTGATGGTGAGCAGTCTCCGTAGCCTATGTACGCCTACAACTCCAGAGGAGTTACATGCGCGTTGCTGCACCTAACACTCCGCACCCTCTTTGGGCTCTGGCAACCTTACCCAGGAACACAACACTATGAGTAGGGTCTAGTGTTATTTGACTGCAGTTTTCTTATTTCAAGCATAGCAACTTAACCAACAAACAATACTTTTAATTTCTTTTTACTAGTTATAACTTATATATCTTTATTTTCAGTACTCTAAAGCTTTAATAAGTAGTTAATTATAGATAACTAATATAATAAGTAATTAATATATATATAACTTGGCCAATTTTGATGTATGGGTGTGAAGCTTGGACTCTGACTCAGAAAGAAGAGAGCAAGCTCTTAGTGGCGGAGAGGAAAATCTGGCGGAAGATTCTGGGAGCTATGAGAGATGAAGATGGACTCTAAGTTCGGGCGTAGGAAGAATAGGGAGCTAGAGGAGCTGGTCGCGATGCCCAATATAATTGGCGAGATCAAAGCCACACGACTACGCTGGCTCGGTCACCTAGAGAGGATCGTGCCGTGAGAAGAGCGTATGTGGGGCACCCGGGTGGAAAACGTCCGTCTGGGCGTCCCAGATACCGCTGGAGGGACGAAGTCCTAAAAGACCTGTTCGCCCTCGGAATACCCAACTGGCGTGAAGTGGCGCAGGATAGGGCAGAGTGGCGCTCTCTTGTGTCGGAGGCCAAGATCCTGTTTGGGTCACTGAGCCAGTGAAGAAGAATATAATAACACCCTTGTTAGTCTCTTGAAAACAACAAAATCACCAAAGCTTAAAAAACGTAACTGCGCTTAACAGGTACCGTTCTCACTTCTCACATAACGCTAATATAATATTATCACGCGACTTTGTGCATGAGCATGTTAAGATTAAGACGTAGCGGGCTCGATCCCAGCGATAGCTTAAATTGTAACGCTTACCGTAACTATAGCGTGACTGGAACGTGAGAAAAGCGGTAAGCGGAAATTTTTACCATTACTACAACACTTGGTAAACTTGTATGTAACCATACCTTTTAGTTAAGTCCGTATATTTTAAGTATGTTTTAGTGAGAGCGTTTGAGGAAGTAAGTGTTCATATCTGTAGTGTATAGGTAGTATCTATACATAAGTAGATACACACCGTCTCGGGCGCAGACCGCATAGGATGCCGCGTCAGTTGCACGAGAGCCGAGGGCGAGAGTGGACGTGTGACATTGCTGTGCGTGTCTGTGTGAGCGAGCCAGTGTTTACTGATCAGGGCAGATCCTACAATCTCAATAATATATGTACCTAACAATGTAACCTATTATCCTGTCGCATACTTCTGTTGTTTCTCCAATAAATAAAATACTTGCATAGTTATGTTAACTGTTATTGCGGTCAATAATAAATAAAAATAGAAAGAAAGAAAATATATTTATTTAAAATCATTATTATTACAAGCCTATTGTGTCCTACTGCTGGGCAAAGGCCTTCCGTTCTTCTTCCACTCGTACCGGTTTTGAGCTACAACTGGCGAGTCTCTCAAAAAGAAGTCTGAGTTATCCCGCCATCGCCGACGAGGTTTGCCGGATCCTCAGTTTGACTCGTGGGGCACCCACTGTTTGGACTTGTGAGCTTCTGTCAAAGACCAAGTCTGAGCACCGTATGAGTACTGGAAGTATGAACAATAAAATAATTATGTGTAAAAACATTTGACCACACTATGAAATGCTGCCGTATTTTTGTGGGCGCCTGCAACTCCGGAGGTATCGCATGCGTGTTGCCAATCTTTTAGAAACCTTTACTATAGGTACAATATGCGTGCATGCAGCTATAACCCTTTAATTTATTAACATATTTTTTCAATTTAATGACAATTCCACATTTATGTGAAGTTTTGTTGAGAAATAAAGATTCTTCTTAAACCTGAAAACCGAAATAACACATTCAACACAAACTAGATGTGCTAAACAGGATACCCACTCAGCATGTACGCCATTGCGATGATTTTCAGTGGGTTCCTGACTTAAAACAGCTACAATTGTAACAAATCGCCTACCCTCTATTCCAATATGATTATTATTCCACGGTTAGTATTGAGGGTACATATAACTCAGGTGCAACCAGTTGGGGTGCTACTTGGTGTTATAAAAGGCAAGGATCCAGCTCAAAACGAACAGTTCGTGTCTAACTTTAGACTTGTACAGATGAGTTTAAAAAAGTATTGTTTGATATTGAAGTGAATAAAAGAAGTGGTTCTGGACCAAAGTGTATTATTGTCATTACCTCGGATTTGCCAATTGGAAGGTTTCACAATTAAACTAAACGAGTAATAACACATACTACTATCTGACATAAAATTATCCTCAAAATCATATTGAAAAAAAAAACTGGGTCAAGTCGAGGGTTTTTTTTTTATACCACGACGGTGGCAAACAAGCATACGGCCCGCCTGATGGTAAGCAGGTCGAGGGTAGGCAAGGTCGTTAGAAAAAAGATCTTAGACTCATACTCGTAGTACCTAAGTGGTCTGACACCAAGATTACCTTTGATCACGTCATAAGGACTGAGAACATATTTGTTCACAAAAGTAGTCTTGAACTTATGTTGCTATGATTATCACTAGTTCTCTATAACTTAAGCTTTTGACCTTACGTTTAAATAATTTTACAAAATCATTATCAAAGATGTAATTCCTTCTTACCGCTTACGTCTGTGACTTGTGTCGCATATAGCGAAGTCATTTCACGGTTGGTATACACGGTGTAACACGAGGTACACGAATGATTTTAACCACGCATTTCTGAGGTCAAAAGAAGAAAAAAATTTATATGAGTTTAGGTTTTCACCAAGAAAAGTTTATTTCTTCATTTTTTTTTTAAATCCACCTCTACGTAAAAATCAAATGATAGGTATTTGTAAACCTGTCGCTTTAAATGAATTTTTCCTGTTTTATTTCGTAAAACCTAGTTTTTGTAAAGTGTTATTTGTCACTTTTTACATCTATCAAAGATATACCAAAGGTTGTCTGGAAGAGCTTTTTAGCGATAAGACTGTTGTCTGCATCTATCACTAATCAATTGTTTTTCTTTAATCTGTATCTTGTACTGAGGTGTGCTAATAAAGAGTAATCTATGTATCCATCTATCAATAACGATATTTAGACTATGCCCCATAGTAGTAGTATCCCAAGTAACCATAAAAAGGTTTAATTTTTTTCAGTTGACATTAACTCCAAAACTAGGCGAATTCCAGAAAAGTTATGACATTATAGTTTTTAAATATGATCAGGAATACACTATTACAATTTCTCGGATTTTCGTGAAACACCGTGTATATGACAATCTTATAACCTACACTACGTGTAACGGAATCATTTCACGAGGCAAGTGACGATGACAGCGGTGACACGCAAAATCATCGACGCGCATACCGCATGCATAAACTTGTCTACAATGTTGCACGATGATATTGATGATTTACTACATATTTAACAGAAATGGGGCAACGGTTTACGAATGAGTGTGTGAAAGATATAAACATATATTTTAACCCTAGATACATCTTTTTTTTTATACTACGTCGGTGACAAACAAGAATACGGCCCGCCTGATGGTAAGCAGTATCCGTAGCCTATGTACGCCTGCAACTCCAGAGGAGTTACATGCGCGTTGCCGACCCTAACCCCCTCCCGCCCCTCGTTGAGCTCTGGCAACCTTACTCACCGGCAGGAACACAACACTATGAGTAGGGTCTAGTGTTATTTGGCTGCGATTTTCTGTAAGGTGGAGGTACTTCCCCAGTTGGGCTCTGCTCTAGATCTGGAATGACATCCGATGTGCTGTGCCCTACCACACAGAGCGAGATGACATTCACAATGCCCATACCTCTCTTGTGGACGTAGTTTAAGGACGTACCCGGGTCCTCTGTCATATTGTAGCATAGCGAAATATAGAGTGTTCACTCCATACCTATACATCAGTTTTGGTACCAAAACGCTTATCATTTTCGTAACCGACATCTAGCATCGCGTAGCGGAATTATCAGTACCGATACTTGACACTAGATGTCTTAAGTGTCTGACGAAAATTGTATTGTTCAACAATTTACAATTTTTTTTTTCCTGTTGTTACCTGGTTATATTTTCCTTTAAAATTCATTTGTAGTTTTACATGTATGTAAAATGTATAATTGTTGGTGCAATAAAGAATATTTACTTACTTGCTTACTTACTTATTACAAGCAGAAGGAGTTGAAAATAGAGTTCCGAGTAATTCAGTTATAATATTATCTGAAAATTGTTGAGCATTAGACTTTTCGTTTGTCGCAACATCTGTCGTACCAAGTGAGCCTCTATGATTGTAGTGATTATTTATTTTAATATTATTATAATTAATGTTTACCTTCATGTCACTGTAAAATGTTGTGTTGACTTGTGAAGGCTCTTGAGGCTTACTTACAGAATACATTCTTGTATTTTAAAGTTTAGAAGGATTGCAATTAAAGGCCCATTTTGTGAAAATAATGTCTGCGGCATAATTACCAAGACTTCACATAAAATGTATAATAACGGTGGTAGTCATTAAAATATATCGCAATAATATTTATGATTCCAATTGACACGTCCTAGAATACGATATACCTATAAAAACGTATTTAACCGATTGGCAAGACCGAAATGATCCCATAAGTGCTCCGTGAACAAAATGTTGTACGGAGCACGAAAATATATGGAAACCGTATTTTATATGGACGAGACAGACTCTCGATGGGCGGCGAGCTGTATTCGCATTTCGTTTACGCGTTTACTCATTTTACTTGTGTTAGAATATAAGAAAATATTGTATTTTCAGATTTTTACCGTTGTAACTGATGTAATGTTTCAGAGAAAAATATCATACCGTATTAAATAGTACCACCAAATTTGTTTATATAAAGATAAAATATTGTTTCCTGTGTTATTATTGGAATTAGTCTTATAGCCTTTTTATTAACTCAAGTTTATAACTGTTTGTGCACTCATTAACAAACATCGGTTTTAGTACTTATGTCCAGGGGCAAAGGTTCAAAATCGTGTAAGTACGGCTAAGCAATAAAGACCAGTCTGGATAATAAATTACAGGAACGGGATATAAAAATGTTTTTTTACAGTTCTCGTCGACACATGATATTTTGCATGTAAATATATTTTTTCTGTTTTTGTGGGAGGATAAATATGCAACATTAATTGACCGAGCGAAAGCAAAAGTCTCCGTTTCAGCTTGGCAAATAAATATTTGGTAAGTCCGGATGTTCTCGTCTACAGTAAGCTAAGATGGTCGGCTCTTTATCATTTGTCACCATGCCTGTCACGTTCTAACTAGAATGTAAGAGCGATAGTGACGGGCATAGTGACAAGTGATAAAAATGGAACCATGCTGCCACCGCTGGTCTCATTTTTTAACCGGTTCTCGTGAAATTTGGTGAGCAGGAGCGATAATTATATAGATTTTTTGTAGATTCAGTTATAGGCAATTTTTCAAAATGCCAGGGGCAAAAGAGCTACTAGTAGGTCTGTCTACTTCTATATAAATTTAAAAGTATAACCCGTATATCCTCGTAAGGCCCGACGTATAACATTTTTCTATTTTTATTTTGATCTTTGTTGTGCCCATTGGGGAATATAATTCGCGGGTCCGTAATATAGAAGCTTCTAACTTGTTAAAATACAAAAAAGAAGATAAAAAAAGATCCGCTTGTTTCACAAGTAACATGCAATTATGAATCGAACTATTCCTCATATTTTTCGTAAAATATCATATTATTTACGTACGTATAATTTTATATAATTTTGTGATAAAATTTTTTGTCATTTTACTCTGTATTCTGACCCTGCACCAATTAGGATCTTTCGGTTTGGCTCATGGTTGACTGGTAGAGAATGCCTTCTGGCATTAAGTCCGCCATTTGTACTCTTCATGTATTGTGCAATAAAGTTTAAATAAATAAATAAATAATTAAATAAAAATATCTTTTTCTTTTTGAGCAAGGATCATTAACAAGCACAGCGCACAATAATGGTAATAAGTTCAAAAATCTCATTAAACATTCTTATCACATCAAAGCACTGTTACGGCCGTAAAAAATGACATGCAAAGTGATTATGCCATAGCAGGAAAACATGGATTTTTGAGCGTGCGCGCAATAATCGTGAAAGGGTCAATACACACTCGAATAATAATTAAGTATTATCTTGTAGCGTTTGAATGAAAATGGAAAATTACTCGAACGATAATAGTCTAATATTATTAAATTGATATGAGTATAAGGTATATCAGCATAAAACCGCGAAATTTGCTCCTCCTCAAAGATGCAAGTGTCAAATCTCAGGCAAAGTGGCACTTTTAGTGCTCCCTATGTAAAAGGATAACTGTTCCATTTAATGCATTGAGTATCTAGAATGATGTATCTGTTTCATTAAAATATATATACGAGTATATATACACATTTTTAGTGTTCCGTTCAAAACTTTGTTCACGGAGCACTTATAGGATCACTTTGGTCTTGTTTCTTTTTATTTCTTTTGCCAATGCTTCGTATCGTATGATATCCATGATCTGAGTATGCTTTTCAATATCAAGTGGCCACGCCCTTAGTTTCGTGAAGGCTATTTTTACCGCGACACATAAAGGACAGAATTAATGACAGTCCTGACTGAATCATTAAATTCTTGTAGGAAGTGGTTTTATTGTTTCTTTGACCTTTTTGAGACATGGACTTAATGGATCGATTTGGAGATTTAATCAACACAAAAATTACTGACATTAGTCGCTGATTGTTGTTTAACACGATTGTTTCCTTATTTGACAATTATTATTATTATGTCTGTCTTTTACAAATTCTCGGGACCATGGGGTCCCGGACATTTAGAAGGCGTGCGTGGGGCCGAAACCAACACGTAGAAGCCCCTTGTAATAAGACAATTTACTCTAAATGTAACGTGACACCAACCGACGATTATCCCTGTTCACACTATAGCAGTGCACGCTGGACGCTATTGAGTTGCAAGTGGACTGGTAACCGGACTATGGAGGATACTATGGCACCTGCCCTGATCATATGTTTTTAAAAACACGACAAAACGGCCGCTCGCACGGAGCGACAAGGGGACAACATTGCGTGAGCGGCTCAGGGTGTGGAGAGGTGTACGCCGCTTTCTACCCAGTGGCTGTCAGCAGCCACTGTGCCAACTCGCGTCTTATGCATATTTCACTTCCACCCTGCGAGCATAGAGCTCTGACACCCCACTCTGGACGGCCGGTAAAGGCAAGCCAGAGGACAACACGAAGTGTTTGAATAAATTATATATTAATTGTAATAATATATTTATATATATAACTAACCCTAGTTTGGTTTCAAATACAAATTTACATTTGCTCCTTTATAATTATTTTTAATCTTATGACTACTATAGTTATTTGTACAACAAGAGAGCAAAGTTTGATATTTCTTTGAGTGTTTGTTTTGAGTCCCGTGCAAGCGAAAGATTCTATAATAATTTAGAATCTTGAGCGTAGTAAGGGACTCAAAAGCGCACGAGATGTAAATAACTTTGATCTCGTGTAGTACACAAAATTTTTCACGTCTGTCAGCCATCAAAAAATACAACCTGAAAAAATTTAATCCAGACGGACGGATCACTATTTCACTAATGTTTTCTGAAGGTATTCTAACAATTAACTATAATTACCGCAATAAAACAAAACGAAAGAAATTTCAATAAAATAATACGAAAATAATGAATTAACAAACATCAATTGACAGTTCAACCGACAACTTTTTTTTGTAAAAAAAAAACTGTAAGATCCGGTCCGAATTGCGGATACTACTATTTGTCAACTATAGTAGAGATCGTTAAAAGTAGTTAAGTAGAATTATTTACTACGTAACAATTGCGTAAATTTGTATAAGTTCATTGTTTTGATTGTATAATAAAATACGTAAAATATGGTGTTTTTATTAAATTTTAAACTTTTATTTTATTAATTAATTATTACGAATGAAGAGTAGGGTGTTTTGGAACGATGCCGTCTGACTTATTTCGGGGGTCTATTATAAAATTTATAAACCGTCAATATACCGTTGAATTACGTATGCACTTTTTTGTTTCTTACTTTTTGTAATGACGTGAAAGAGATAAAGACAATAGAATCCAAATATTTCGAACTTGTATTAGGCCCCGCACGTTGAATGACATTCGAATCTAAAGGTCACTTGAATGTTATTTTGTCTCACTCGGTGAGCAAAATGTGATTTTGCTCACTGTTTTTAAGCAGCAAATTACCCTTGTTCAAGCTGCTGACGTGAAAATAAAATATGGATATTATTTGGTAATACAAGTAAATAAATTTAAATTAATTATATATTAATAGAATGAATCTGCATAAATATCCGTTTATCCGTTAACCGATCGTGCTGCTAATTGATTAATTAATACACATGCACGGGAACACGCACGCATTCGTGACAGGTTGTTCAAAACACACTTATACAGCGTTTATACGGCCAATTGCCTCTTAACGTGAAAAACTAGGCATTTTTGTATTATTGTTTGTAACTTTTCGGAAGTGCTGTATTTAGGTCTACTTGAAAATAAGTAGTGCAGGACTGCAGGCTATACAACCTGCCAAGACGCTTAGAAAGCGCTCGTAGCGTTTGTTGAGCCAATTACTCTATCACGTGTCATACTTATGCAGATCCTGGCCGCATGACCAGAGGCCACGAATGCAGAACACACTGGTTCGATCCCTAAGAGCCTAGCGCGAAAATCTAAATTTATTTCTATGTATCCCTTGCATATTCCAGTGATAGAGACACACGTAACGAAATTATTTTTTTCGATTTTCGCAAAGGCCCTCTCTTAAGAGGGGGATTCCACAAAATTGTAGTTTTTATGATTCATTTTTACACGTTTTACTGAAGAGCAAATTCAATAAAAAAATCATACGGAAACAAGACTATATTTCTGAGGGCAGACTTTAAGAATAACTTTAAAAGTTTAAAGTTTACACACTTCTTTTGGTATAAAATAGCTAGTGATATAGCCAAGAGATTAAATCGGCAAAATTTCAACGAGAAGTATACTTTCAGTCATTGAGGTAAATCCTGCGCGATCGTCAAATCTTCCGTCGCAATTTTCGCGCGGCGCGTTGTATTTTTTGTTCATTTCTAATTTCCTGGCTTTACGCGCACTCTTAACTTACTTCACTTTTTCTTTCGTATCTGACGTTACTGGTAAGTAATAGCATCCGGATGAGTGTGGCTGGTTTCACATTAGGGGCGTTTATGGCGAGTTTATGCATTTGCTAGCTACTCCCGTTAAGCGGTAAATGCATGAACTCGCAATAAACACTAATCAATGTGTAAACATGCTCCAATATGACACACTTACCCTTATATCACTCTTATATTACCCGTATTGGCCGTACCTATTCCTGCAATTTACGGTTTGAGGATTTTGTAGCAAAATAACGTGAACTCCGTTTACAGTTCAAGTTTAACCATTTGGGCCACTTGCTTACTGGGTCAAGATAAATATTCTAAACCACATTATCACGTTTTACTGCGCTGCGTAAAACAATCTTATTTGTATCTGTGTTATTTATTACTGTTTTTGCTGTTTCGCTTACTTACTTAATATTTATTTGTTTATTCATTTATTTTTAAGATAAATATAAATGTATTTATTTACATAATAGATATATAGAGGTAATACTATTGTAACTGTCAAGCTTTTGGTCAGTTCGAAGTGGTGTTGTTAGTACTTACTTATTGTAAGTAAAATCCTATTTATCATGAACCACATATGCAATGCTAGTATGTGTGTTGACGTATATAATTAATAAATAATAAAAAAAACTATAAAAAGCCTCTTATGACGTTGCAGATTACAAAAAACAGAAGAGACAAATTAAAATTCTATGTTAGTATTATACATATTTGTTAGTATAATAAAAGAACCATAAGAAAGCATATAATAGAATATTTGTCTATTAAATTCCTTATTTTGGTTCATTGATTTGACCGTTCGTTCTGTCAAAAATTAAAAACACCATTGTACTTTTTATTATTTTCATAATATATATTTATTAGTCTAATATTACTGTTCTATTGTTTCAGGTAACCACTTCAGTACAGACTTCAACATTATATGTGTCGCTTCGAAACAAAAAGTTTCACTTTGTCGCTTACCATAAGGAAGCTTTGACAGGTTATTCGTATAAATATAGAAGTAAATCTCATCCTTATGGTAAGCGACAAAATGATACCTTTGACTAGACTTCGATACATATTATTATAAGTTACATATATTTGTGGCTAAAGAAATTTATTTTCTCAAAAGAAATTTAACATTTCACTTAAATAGAGAAAATACAAGATAATACAAAATATGAGTGAGCATGCAGGTAATTAACAAATTAAAATAACTAATAACTAAAACTAGAACATGTCATTTACGAGCATTACATGTAAAAATAGGCACACGAACATGCTCAATAAAGTAAAGCTGTATATAAAATAAACATGTGGGTATGTCCAAATTAAATACAAGCTGCTTATTTTCACTAACTAAAAACTGTTGCTAAGTCATTTTATCACTTATACTTTAGCCGTATTGCACTTTGAACTCTAAACACATACTCGTTGAGTTGAGCGACAATATTTTACTTAATAGTGTTTTATAAATATTTTACTTAAATATTTTAGTTTAGATATGACACTCCGACACTGGGACTGTTAAGTATGTGCAGAGTTAAGAGGCTGTCAACAACCAATGTCCTTGAAATTGATGTTACTTAAACAGTTTTTTTTTATACTACGTTCGTGGCAAACAAGCATACGGCCTGCCTGATGTTAAGCAGTCTCCGTAGCCTATGTACACCTGCAACTCCAGAGGAGTTACATGTGCGTTGCCGACCCTATCCCCACCCCCCTCGTTGAGCTCTGGCAACCTTACTCACCGGCAGGAACACAACACTATGAGTAGGGTCAAGTGTTATTTGGCTGCGGTTTTCTGTAAGGTGGAGGTACTTCCCCAGTTGGGCTCTGCTCTAGATCTGGAATGACATCTGCCGTGCTGTGCCCTACCACACAAGGCGAGATGACATTCACATTGCCCATACCTCTCTTTTGGACGTAGTTTAAGGACATACTCGGGTCCGGATTTTAAGAAAGACTATTTGTTTTAGTCAAGTAAGAAAAATATATTTTCATATTAATTATATTTCTAAGACTGTGGTTGTACTCGATACACGATTGAACAAAATCGGCTCGATAGAAAATAATTGCAAAGATTGGTCTTAAAATCACAATTAAACGGTTTTATGTCTTTATTGTTTTGACTTATGGGTCTGCAATTAAAATCACAATTTCAAAACATTTATATCTAAACCGTGGTTGAGTAAAATATTACACTAATAATCCACTTTTTTTTATTTAAATATTTTTCTTATTATTCCCTTGCCCAGGCCCAGTAACATGCGACAGTGCTATCTCATTTACTCCGATACAAATAGACAGTGTGCGCGCTTTAGGTATTGACAGCCTCTTAATACTTTTTTACACATCGCTTTGTGTTAATTGGCTACTTGACAGTTTTTTGTAAATAATGACAATCGATCTTGATTTTCCTGAGGATCAAATGTCTGTATAAGTAGGACTCATGGCATTTAAGCTACATAAAGGTCAGAAATGCGAGTTAAAGTCTGACGCTCGCACTTGACGATTGAAACGCCTCTAACAAAATAATAATTTAATGTGACGTTACATTACATTAGTCTGTCCTAAATGTATGGAAAATCAAGAAAATTGCTATTTTGACCATGAAATATTGCGATTATGTATATAGTTGTCATACAATTTATTTTTCAATAACATTTAAGGAATCGAATGGTACAATTTCCTTTTTTATATTTGAAAGTTGAAAAAAATATTTCTTTTTCAGCATTTTAAGCCTTGTGTTTTTGTATAATCTCAATATCTTTTTAATCTCAATCAATCTAATCTCAATCTTTTTAAATTCCACTTTTTTATAATGAATGGCCCATATTGTATCCATTTAGCTAAATTTTGTTATAATATTCAACATGTGTCAAGTACCCAATTACGAGTAGCAAATGTAGGAACTCGCACTGTAACAGTAATCATTGTGTACATCGCGTCTTAGCTGGGCTCGCCTCTACTAAGAGAGCTAGAGGCGAACAACCGCCTGCGCTCCTTGGGTTACGAGAATACATACAATACGTGACAAGACGCACTAAGGACTTCAACAGAACGGACCGGCATACTAATAGGCTAAGTGGCTCAAAACTACTTAGTTATCGGCTTGTTATGAATTGTTTTGACATGATAATGGTAGAATAAAAGAGGAATGAGGAATAATTCATTTTTATTATGGAATATTTTTATTGCAACTTATTTATAAATGAAACGCAATAAATGAAATTTATTCAAACACCGCCATGAATAATATATGAAAAAATATCGGAAAAGTAATACATTACAGGCGACTTTTCGATCTAAAAATACATCATGTTTTATTAATTATTTTTGTTAACAAAAGAAGATCGTCAATTGTTTTTTGTTCATTTATAAACATAAAACAATTGACGATCGAAATATTAGGCTTAACGTAACTATATCATCGCGACTAATGTATTTATTTATTTAAGTGTATATGCGTGGTATAGGTATTTAAAATTAGGTATCCTTATTTAATTTATCTAAATGTCTGACTTGACATTTTCGACACAAAGACAATCGTCACACCTTTTAATGTTTCCTACTTCGTCACGGCATACACAGACGCAATCGGCCCCTCCAGTAGCAATGCAAGTGCATTTAGAATTGTCGCATTCGCAGTTGCAAGAGCTACACTTGCAGTCTTTGCATTTCACAATATTCCCTTTGTCCTGGCGGATGCAAACGCAGGACTTTCCTTCAGTTAAGATGCAGATACAGCCGTCCTTGTCACACTTCTTTCCAGTTTTGCAACATGTTTCGGTAACGCAGTTGCAATCATCACATTTCTTGATTTTTCCATTTTCGTCACGGCAAACACAAATGCAAGCAGCTCCATCAGTAGTAATGCAAGTGCATTTAGAATCGTCGCATTTGCAGTTGCAAGAATTACACTTGCAGTCGTCACATTTTACAAGTTGTCCTTTGACCTGGCGGATGCAAACGCAAGGTTTCCCCTCCGTTGAGATGCAGATACATCCGTCCTTGTCACATATCTTCTCACAAGTTTTACCAGATTTGCAACATGTTTCGGTAACGCAGTTGCAGTCAATACATTTCTCGATTTTTCCATTTTCATCAAGGCATACACAAATGCAAGATGCTCCTTTAGTAGCTATGCAAGTGCATTTAGAATCGTCGCAGTTGCAAGAGTTGCACTTGCAGTCATTGCATTTCACAAGTTGCCCCTTGTCGTGACGGATGCAAACGCAAGGTTTTCCCTCAGTTGAGATGCAAATACACCCGTCCTTGTCACATACCTTCTCACAAGTGTTATCAGTTTTGGTAACGCAGTTGCAGTCATCGCATCTCTTGATTTTTCCATTTTCGTCACGGCAAACACAAATGCAAGCAGCTCCATCAGTAGCAATGCAAGTGCATTTAGAATCATCGCATTTGCAGTTACAGGAGTTACACTTGCAGTCATTGCATTTTACGAGAGTTCCTTTGTCATCTTGACAGATGCAAACGCAGGGTTTCCCCTCGGTAGAGATGCAGATACATACGTCCTTGTCACATATCTTCTCACAAGTGTTACCAGATTTGCAGCAACTTTCATTAATGCAGTTGCAGTCATCGCATTTCTTGATTTTTCCGTTTTCGTCACGGCATACGCAAATGCAAGCGGCTCCTTCAGTGACAATGCATGTGCATTTAGAATTGTCACATTCACAGTTGCAAGACTTACACTTGCAGTCATTGCACTTCACTAGATTTCCTTCGTCATCTTGACAGATGCAAACGCAGGATTTTCCCTCAGTTGAGATGCAGTTACAACCGTCCTTGTCACACTTCTTTCCAGTTTTGCAACATGTTTCGGTAACGCAGTTGCAGTCATTGCATATCTTGATTTTCCCATTCTCATCACGACAAACACAAATGCAAGTAGCTCCTTTAGTAACAATGCAAATGCACTTGGAATCATCACACTTGCAATCGTCACATTTCACAAGGTTCCCTTTAACTTCTTTAGAGACACAACGGCATGGGTTTTCTTCAGTAGGAACGCAGACGCATCCTTTATTGTCACTTTTCCTCTGACAAGCTTGGCATGGTTGAGGATTGCAGCTGCCAGCAGCGCAGTTGCAGTCATTGCATTTCACAAGTTGTCCCTCGTCTTGACGGATGCAAACGCAAGTTTTACCATCAGTCGGGATGCAGACACAGCCGTCTTTGTCACATGTTTTCTCGCAAGTATTGCCAGTTTTGCAACAAGTTTCGTTAACACATTTGCAGTCTTCGCATTTCTTAATTTTTCCACTTTCATCACGGCATACGCAAATGCATGCGGCTCCACCAGTTGCAATGCAAGTGCATTTAGAATTATCACACTTGCATTTGCAAGAGCTACACTTGCAATTATCACATTTCTTTAGTTTTCCACCTTCGTCAAGGCATACGCAAATGCAATTAGCTCCTTCAGTAGTAATGCAAATACACTTGGAATCATCACATTTACACCTGCATTCTCTGTCAATCTTCTCGCAATTTCCCTTGCAACCGTCACATTTCATGATCTTTCCTGTTTCGTCACGTCGAACACAAATACAAGTGCATTCTCCAGTGGCAAAGCAGGTACAATTGTCACATTGACAGGTCTTGCACAGATATACGATCTTCTCTTGAAGGCAGATGCAGGATGCTCCGCCATCTTGGATACAGAAACAGTTGGTGTTGTTGCATGCCATGTTGCACTGGAGTTTGTTCGGTACTTGGCAGCAGGGCATGTTGACTCGAAAATTGTCTGAAAAGTAAAAGTGTTATGTTAATTAAACATGTTTTTAATTGAATTCTATAATATTATAGGTACCTACACTAATTATGTCTGATATGAGGAACAAGTATAACACAAGCAAAATACACACATACAATTAAAACGTAGATTAAGGCGTCCTATTAGAGTCTGTGCGAAAAGAGAAGAGTCGTGGAATGTATGGGGCCCAATACATTCCACAGCTCTAATCTTTCCGAACAGACTCTAGCCATGGTTAGTTTTGGATAGGTAGTATGTATCGTATTGAAGAAACTTAATGAAAATACCAAAGCTTTTTAACTGAGTGCACTTTATAAAATATTCCTTAATAAGTGACTTCAGATACAAAAGTTCCGTTCTCGGTTCGTCGTTTTTATTAAATACTAATTCAAGTACATTTATTTACATACTAACAAGTCCGTGACGAAAGGACGAGGAAGGTCAGTTTACTATAACTCCAAAAAATTATTACAAGTACAAAAGTACTGTTGAAAGTTTAAATAACGTGTAACTTTAAATAAATAAATAAAACAATTGTAGGTCATAAAGCCAAGGTTACTCCTGAAAACTAGGCAAATATATCGATCCGCTAAAATACGTCAATCCGTCAGGACGTACCAAATTAAAGACATTTACATACAATAGATGAAGAAAACTCAAGTCATTCGCGACCATGACCGACCTGTGCACAAATAAAGGTGACGTTGCGAGGTGAACTGCAGCTGCATTACTGTTGCGGCCCTGTATGGTGCCGCTGCTGTATCTGTTTTCCTTGACGAGTGACACAATGAACGTTTTAACCGCGGCAGTAATGCGGCAGCGAACTTCATTCGTTTTGTTAAGGAACTTGACAGATACTGCGGCGGCAACTACAACGCCGGAACAGTAATGCAGCTGCAGTTGACATTTTAAAGTCACCATTAAGTTAATTGTGTTAATTCGTGTATTAACAGAAGCTCAAAAGTCCCGACTCAAGATTTGCCAGCGAGCAATGGAGCGGAGCATACTCGGAGTCCGTAGAATCGATCGGATAAGGAACACAGAGCTGCGCTCCAAAACAGGTATCGCAGATGTGGGTGTGAAGGCCGTCAAACACAAATGGGATTGGGCGGGACACATCTGTAGGATGCACTCGGACTGATGGGCCAAAATAGCGACGGAGTGGGCACCACAGATCACCCGAGGCAGAGGAAGGCCAAAAACGAGATGGCGAGACGACCTGGACTCATTTCTTGGCGACTGGCGGGAGCATGCACAAAGCCGTGACGAGTGGCGGAAAACAGGGGAGGCCTTTGCCCAGCAGTGGGACACAATGTAGGCTATAAAAAATTTATTTGAACTTTTTATTGAGAAACCCACTTTCAGTGGACGAATATATTGTAAAGCTTTTGTTTAACTTTAACTTTAATTTATTGGACATTTTGTATGATTATTTATTTGATATATTGTTTTTTTTATTTAATTTAGTTTTTAAGATGACGATCATTATGAGATATATTTCTAATTTTTAAGTTGACATGCTTTTACGTAGTGTATTTTTTATTATTTTGTATTCTTTCCATTTTTGACATTTAAATTGTAATATACTGACGATCATAATATAATTTCGTGTAGATTAACACAACAAAATTTATACTGTAATTTATTATTATAAATCAAATCAAATATTATATATGTTCAAAACTAAAAAAATAATGTTGATTTTAACGTCTAATAACCTAATCACACTTCGAATCCTATTAACATAACAAACACAAACATCAAGTTGAACGCCCTTTATCAAAAACAATTAGCAATCTTACCTTATCAATTTTATCACTTCCCACAGCGCGCAATTGAGTCGTACTGATAACCACAGCGCGCGCGCACCGTATATATTCGAATTGTAAACCGTGTGCAACAGTACCGTGCGCAGCGCAGTGCGCATCGAACGCTGATAACAAAGGTAGTTCTGGTGGAAATGTGCGCAACTTTTGTACTGGAATGTTCTGGGTTTATGACGATTTTTCTAGGAATATTGAGTAATTTTGAGGTTTCTTATGTTTTTGCTAATAGGGGAGTAAAATGGATGTTCTGTGGTTAGCTAAATATATTATTTCTGTATTTTGAGCTGTTTAGATGATCGTGTGCAAGGCTTGTACTGGAAGGTTCGGGAAAATATGGCTTTTGTGGAATTTCTTGTGTTGCTTAGGAATGTGTGCAAGTTTTTTAGTGGAATTTTCTTGATTTCGTGACTAGTTTTCTAGGAAAAGATTTTGATTAAAAGAGAGGAAAATGTTTTTGTTGCGCTTTTTTTATTTTCCGTGCTACATATATTTTTTTAGTTAGTTTAATTTAATTTAATTTAAATTGTATAACTACATTATGTTACATAGGGAAGAGCAGTGTTACCCCACACGGGCATACCTATGTTTGTGCTTATAGGGTGGTTCCACATCCCTCGAATCATATTGCAATAAAAAAAATTGTATTTGTATATTAATGTCATTTAGAACGAGTGCAAGTTTTGTACGGCAATCCAGGTTTTGTGTGTGAACTTACAAAATAATATTTACTGAATCGAAGTAGGTATCAAATTAAACAGTCAAATAAAAAGAGAATACAAAAAAAAACGTACCACGACACAGCTTCTCTGTACCATTTCAAATAAATAATAATAATTAAGAAACCCTCAGCTTTTTAGATTCTTGTACGGTCGCGGAAATTGATTGCGGTTCAAGTAAATTTGGCTGTACATACTTATGGTAAGAGCTGTCCATTGTAACGTGGCACGTTAACTGCTAAAGAATCAATTTCCTCGACTGTACTATCGCGTGCAGCGACGGTTAAGCATTTCTTAAGGAGAATCGTTTGCAGCCAAATCTTTAAGGCGTCACACCTCTTTTTATGACAACCAATAAGGTCGTGCAATAAGTATATAGCGTCGGTGTTCTGACCTGGACCTTGCAAACACGTGTTGACCATCATTGTCGGTCTGTCAGTTTCATTTTAAACGGCCTCGTGTAAATTATTAAAAACTGCGCAGCTGTGTATGTTCTTTTCTCGCTTTATTAGCCTAGCCCGTAATAAACTTAACTGTCGGCACGCACTTTCAATCAACAATCCAACTTTCTAAGAAATCCGTTTTTTTTTACAAATGGGGATTGATGTTATTATACACCAACTGGTGGTAGTCTAAAAAATCGCCACTCCCTGTGATTCCCTATCTGTTATAATTTGTACCGTATTGTAAAAGCAGTTTAGGTTTATATTACTTAAGTGAATGTTACTGGTCAAAAATCACAGACTGCTTCCATTGGTGGATAATGTAAATAACTTACCGCTTCTTGGGTGCATTTGAAAACAGTCTTAAGCATGCTTAACCGTCGCTGCACTCGATAGTACCTATTGTACGTTAATTACCTACATTGTATAATTTTTACTTATGAAACCAGCTAAGTACAGTAATAAAACTAATAATAGAGATATAAATCATCACTGAATCATCTTGTAGAACACAATGGCGATGACGTCACCCACCTGCTCAGACGCACAATGCGTGTGACGTCATCTGTCATCTGTTCACTCGGCGTCGAACGCGCCGCAAGCGTCGTCACCGATGTTCAGTGATGCGTGCAAAATTAGTCGCAATAGGATGTACTAACTACTATCTATAATAGATATCTACATAATTATCTGTAAATACTTGACTATTTGTAACTTTTTACCTAATAGTAACGCTTGTCTTTATCTTCTAGCTTATCGCGACTTTTTATCACGGCGCTCGAGTAACCTTTGGGACAATTTGCCATCTTAATCCCCAGAATTTACTGAACTGAATCTCCTCGAAGTTTATACGAGCCGAAACACAGGGATGCACATAATACTGTTGTGTGTATTTTACCTCTTGACTACTTGAGTATTCTATGCCTATACTTATTTTTTCATTTACAAGGAGCCGTGACATTTGGGAAGGATATCTATAAGCAAAGTCGAGCAAAGCAAACAAAGCAGAGGACCTAACGCGAACACCGAAGTTCGCAAATGGAGCTTTCTTTTTACTTCAATTAAGACGTAATTAGAGTTACAGAGAAAGCCCGTAATTTGCGAACGTCGGCGGTCGGCGCACAGCCATACCCTTTTTTCTCAAAGCCATTCAAGGATGTTTCGTATTGAATTGTCTAAAAACATAAAATTCTCATATCCCTATACACATAGCGTCGCTAAACTGTGCCGGTCATTTCCAAGGCAAGTTACATCGCCCACTCTTTCCTCTTCGGTGCCGATTGTAACTTCTCGCTATTTCAGCTCAAGTAAAAGGTGTCTTGAGAAACTGGTCCTATTTGCCAGGTGATATTTAATACGTCTTTATTACGAATGAAAAAGATACTATAACAATGTTTTGCAACATTTTTTAACCGACTTTAAGATTTCAAAAGAGGAGGTTATCAATTCGGTTATTTTTTTTTTGTTTGTTACTCCATAACTCCGTCATTTTTGAACCGATTTTGAAAATTATTTTTTTGTTTGAATTTATATATATACAGATTGGTCCCGTTTTTGTCAAAACTCAGTTCTGATGATGTGATCCATGAGGACTAGAGGGAACTCCTAAAATGTTAAAAGCATATATAGCGATCTTAGTATTTTCATTAACAAATAAAGTACTTACATTTGATGAAGTGGAACTGCTGATGATGAACAGAACTTTTCAATGACGCATAGTTCACGTTTGGCAATTTGTTCTCTTTGCCAAGCAGTTAGGTTTTCAAGGCACATTTTTCTATTTCTATCCTATTTAGTTTTTTTAATAATTATCTGGTGCTTTATTTCATGTATGGTATGACATTATTTATCTTAAATACAGTCGAATACCCTATTACGGGTATCTTACCAGTCAACCATAGGGCAAATCTGAAATGTGTCAAGGTGGGTGCAGTGGCAAAAAAAAACATGTTACCTCCTTTTCTACATAATTAGGCGTAGGACGCTGTCTTTTTAATTTCATTGTATGAAATTTAAAATCAACAATAATCGTTCTTTTACTGGTCTCATTGAAGTCGGTTTTTTTTTTCTTAAAAATTATTTTATACCATTTTTATAGTTCAAATATTATTTAAAATGTTATTCGACATTTTGATATGTATACTAAATGTAGATTATTTCAAACGGAATTGTTTCTTATGCTCGTTAGGCGAAACAATGATATATTTTATGTATGTTATATCATTATGAGCTTATACTTTTTGAAAATAGACAATTCGTACATATAAACATACACCAATTAACGTATAAACATACACCAATAAAGATTATCTTATAAAATGATTGTAATGTTGATAACAAACAACAGTAGAATTGTTTAAATTGTATATTGTAATTAAACTTTTAAACTCCACTTCCACTAAGCGGGCAAACGATGCATCTTCTCCATCTGATAATGGAACCTGATTGAGCCGCAGCACAATGGAGTGCGGAACGGTGAAATTGGACATTCGGTGAAAGCGAAATATTTGCATGTTCTGGTTAGATCCTTTAGCGTACTGAGTCACTCTTAAAATACTAATTTGGAGCATTTGTTTGCGAGAAACAAGTGAATAAATTGTTACCTGCTGTCTCTAGTTGGTAAACAAGGAAATAAATTCTTAGAACAAAATAAATTACTTTCTATGAGGGGGATTGTGGGGCCCCACAAGCCTTCGGAAATTGTCATATACTTGGAAATTTCGACTTATGCCACCGAGCCCAGGTGGACGAGCGGTTCAGGCATCTGTCGCGTAAACGGAGGACGATGGTTCGATCACAGCTCTGCGCACTGGAGGCCTTGGTGGTTGGATAATTGATGATCAAACGAACTTCTTGAAGTGAAGTTCGATCGATATTATATGAGTCACTTCATTTGAAGATATAATATAAGGTCCCACCCACCCTAGAACCCTGATATAAGTTTTGGTTCCTGCCTTCTCTAAAAATAATGAAGAGCGCAGCGGTCGCCGCACACAGTTAACCAGTAAGCGGAAGTGGGCGGAAGTTGGTTTTCACAATTTTAATCAAAATAGTTAGATACTCTTAAATGTTTGCTATGCTATTCTGTACAATAGGGAAACTACATGGTTAATATAAAATTATATCTTCAAATGAAGTGACTGATATAATATCGATCGAACTTCACTTCAAGAACTTCGTTTGATCATCAATTATGAAACTTATTGAACAAGTTTCCATAGTTAATTTTCCGTTACCATAATGTTCCTCAAAAATAAAATATAAAGATTTTGGAAGGATTGACAGTTTGTGTGTGCAGCATCGATACCATCCTCTTTATGCTACCGCTACTCTAACCGCTTTCCATATGCCGTATGTTTGTTTGGTACCGACATTGTATTTAAAAAACCGGCCAAGTGCGAGTCGGACTCGCGCACAAAGAGTTCCGTACCATTATTAAAAAAACGGCAAAAAAATATGTTTGTTGTATGGGAACCCTCCTTAAACATTTATTTTATTCTGTTTTTAGTATTTGTTGTTATATCGGCCGAATGTTCTGTACAAAACAATCTGCCGATTTTTGCGGGGGAGGGGCACGTCAAATGTATGGCTATTTGTAACGTACAAATAGCCATGACAGATAAACGTCAGCCCATACAATTACAATACATATGACAGAGGTTTTCAAGAGGGGTAAGCTCTTAAAGGCGACTCCAGAGGGGCTACCGCGAACCACGTTCGACGTATTGCCTCTTTGTCGCACTTGTAACTTCGTACGTAAGTGTTTGACAGTTTGTGTGTGCAGCATCGATACCATCCTCTTTATGCTACCGCTACTCTAACCGCTTTCCATATGCCGTATGTTTGATTGGTACCGACATTGTATTTAAAAAACCGGCCAAGTGCGAATCGGACTCGCGCACAAAGAGTTCCGTACCATTATTAAAAAAAACGGCAAAAAAATATGTTTGTTGTATGGGAGCCCTCCTTAAACATTTATTTTATTCTGTTTTTAGTATTTGTTGTTATAGCGGCAACAGAAATACATCATCTATGAAAATTTCAACTGTCTAGCTATCACGGTTCATGAGATACAGCCTGGTTACAGACGGACAGACGGACGGACAGCGAAGTCTTAGTAATTTTGCCGTTTTTATAAATAATGGTACGGAACCCTTCGTGCGCGAGTCCGACTCGCATTTACCCGGTTTTTTAAAGCGCAAATGAGCTTGCGAAAATACATCATATTTCAAAGAATGCAGTAAAATAAAATAATTATCATATATAATCTAGTGTTAATATTGTATACTGACCACATTCTTCAATTTAAATCTTAATACGAATTCAGACCCACAATGATCAGGAAATGAAGTGGACATAATAATTTAATACCAGGGGGCCTACCGCGAGAACCAAAATTTGCCAATTGCGGGGACCTTTCTCTTTTACTCTCACTTAGACGTAATTAGAGTGACAGAGAAAAATGCCCGCAATCGACGAACTTTGATTTTCGCGGTAGGCCCCCAGATGCATAACTCTTCCAGGAAGGCATGCGTATACGATGCGACACTCCGCTTCCTGATGTTGAAGCGCCTACAGCCTTCAATTAACTAGTGCTGTATCTCTTCACTTACCTCAATATATAGGTACGATATTTTTTATAAGCTTACCTCATAGGACGTTACCTTCGAACAACACCGGGAAGGGAGACGGCATTCGTACTATTTCCCCTCTGCCGAAGCATAGGTACAACTGTACCTATGGCGGTGCATGTTGTGACTCGTTCGTAGACAAAAAGAGATCAAGGTGTGCAAGATTTGTCTTTGAAGTGTGTCATTTTCTATGTATTTGTGTCGTCATTATAGATTGGATTTTGTACGTAGCGAGTGAGAAGTGCGACTGTGTGCACGTTTCCCCCCGCAAAAAATGGCAGAAAGATTTGTAAGGTAAGATATCGCTAGGGCTCCTCCCTTCCGACGTGTCGGAAACCGCTTATAGGACGTTACTAATTAACGAAAGAATAAAACAATAGAAAGTAAACGGATGACTTTTGTTTATTCCTGGTCTCTTTTGGAATATTACTTTTGGCGCGCGCTGGACCCTTGAGTTGGACGAGAAACTGAGTATTATACGATATCAATTTGTACCACCAATATGTCGCGTGTCACGTCCAATTATACAATACACACCATAAAAAAAGTTATGTCGTCCTCAATATGAGGTAACGAACTCAAATTCAGACCTCTCTAAAAGAGGGGAAACGTCAAGATTATGACTTTTTTTTAACAATTATGGCCTGGATGCGAGTCGTTTAAGCCAAGATTATGACATTTATCTAGAACAAGTTAGTGTTGTCACCGTTTGCGAAGCTATTCCATACATTGTTGCACAGACGGTGTCGGTTTAAAATACTGTTATAGTTTTATTTTAATCTACTTATTTAAGAGCCTGCCTGTGACATAAATGTTTCAATTTACTTACAAATATGTGTTAGTACATACGTACTAAATAGGTATTTATACTTACGGCCCGATTCGAATAAGTCACGTCAAGAATTTCCTAAAGACTTAACGTTTTTGTTTGAAGAAATGTCACTTTTGACATTGACATATCTAATCCATATCGTATCTTTAGCAAATGTTTAACGTATCTTAAAGTTCGAATCGAGCCGTTAGTCGGAAATGGATTTAAATCCAGGTGCGATTTATTGCAAGGTCTGTGGAGCCCTTAACTGATAAATATAAGTCACCATAGAGATTAAAATAAACTGTATCTGTGGTAAGCCGTAATCTTTCTTGACAAATAACTATATTATGATTATTTTATTTCGTTTTTATCTTGGTAATTATTTTAAAATGGTACATTTCAAACTATATTATAAATGTATAAACGAACACTTTCATTTGATTTCAAACTCGACCATACTTTCTTGCAAACAAGATGACCAAAATAGCTATTATACCGCTCACAAAAAGCTTTTGGGCATTTTGGATTTACATTACAATACAAAAATACAATACAATACAAACAAAACATCTAGCTCCATAACCTATTGATTGAGGCAGCCCATAAATTAATGAATAAAATATAATGCCCTCAACTACGCTTTTATCTAATTTCACTTAGATGAGAACAAATTTACTTAGTTTATGGCCTAACAAACTATCCTCTGATAGTTCAAGTTCAAAACATCGAAACGCCGGGACGCGCTTAAAGCCAGCCGTGTGTTCCAAGTTTAATGTACAGTCAAGTGTAAATATATGGGTGTACACATCTTACTCAAAAATATGTCCCATAGCATCTTATTCCAGTGTAATAAGAGCGTAGTACCATATTTATGAGACGATTATTTCGATACATATTTTTGCACTTGACTGTAAGACTAAGGCCCTTATTCATAAACGCGTTACTGGCCTTAATTAGATATGAATCGTTTGTTCTTATCTGTTATTTTGACTTATAGATTTGTAAGAAAGGTATAAAACATAAAATTATGTTTCTCATAAAATCATCTTCATAAAATCTATAAGTCAAAATAACAGATAAGGACAAACGATTCATATCTAATTCAGGCCAGTAACGCGTTTATGAATAAAGGCCTTAATAATAACACTAATTTTGTTTATTAAACGAAACTATAATTTTGTACGTGTAATATTTATGTATCGTTAGAGAGTTTAAACTTAATTTAAACATAGAAATAAAATGAATTGTAACAAACTAAAAATAAACATTAAAAAATAAAATAAATATTATAGGACATTATTACACAAATTGACTAAGTCCCACAGTAAGCTCAATAAGGCTTGTGTTGTGGCCGTTGTGGGTGCTTAGACAACGATATATATAATATATAAATATTTAAATACATAAAAAAACACCCATGACTCAGGAACAAATATTCATGCTCATCACACAAATAAATGTCCTTACCAGGATTTGAACCCGGGACCATCAGCTTCATAGGCAGGGTCACTACCCACTAGGCCAGACCGGTCGTCAAACATGGAAAGTAAAAGAGTAAAATTATGAAATACTGTTATTTATGGTCTCTACCATATATCCTAATTCAATAAATAAGTTCACACATTTAAAAATGACTATTTTAACATTGTCATACATCAGGAACTAGACGACTATTATTTATATTCACTATTCTATAATTTATTTGCCAACACCATCGACTACAAAATGTCCTCGACCCGTCCAAAATTAAACAATTCAGAACTCTATTTCGTCACATTAAGATTGCTTTTTCTTCTTCAATCTTATGCAAATATGTCCTTCCTTGTACGAAAATGTCACAGTTTTAAGAAATGAGCTAATAAATCTTTTCTACCGCGTAAAGCTAAAATGTCGTATCTGCGTGTGAAAATGCATTCAAATTTCTACCTTGAGAACTTTATAATAAGTTACAGTTTTGAATGAGTTTAAAAATGCAGATACGACGGGACTGTTATAAGATTTAGTTTTATCAGAAATGCCATTAGTACCGATAAAGTAAAAAGTCTGTCAAGTTTCGCAATAACTTATTGAGTGTTTTGCATAAACTATTTTTATGTCAGTCCTAGAGATCTTGCATTTGTGGGTACTTTAATATTTATATAGTGAATATTATATTACGGTTTATAATTTTTGTGAAATACTTACTTTTATTTAAATATAAATTTATTTATGTACACGTGCAGGGTGCCCGGCGGCAGATTACCAATTTCAAAATTTGATAAAAACTAAAAAGCAAATCTATAGAAGAACAATGCAGATTTCAATAAAAAAAATACATTTTCTAAATTTCAACCTGCGCTGATATGCAATCGTTTTCCGCATCCGGATATTTCGAATTAATTTAACTATTTTTAATATTTAAACCTTGACACCGTTAGACTTTCATCACCTAGTTATCTATATCATAAAAGGTAATCATTATCGATAAACAAATTAGTTTTTAACTTGTTACTAAGCTTCATCATTCAAATCATTGGCAGGCGTTTCTATTTAAATAAACTATAAAATAAACATTTTATTTTATTTTATTATTATTATTATTATTTGATACATAATTAAACGATACACAAATTCTCGACACGTCAACATCGATAACAATGATACAATAGACAAAACATGATAA
Source organism: Cydia pomonella (assembly GCF_033807575.1). Classification (NCBI taxonomy): domain Eukaryota; kingdom Metazoa; phylum Arthropoda; class Insecta; order Lepidoptera; family Tortricidae; genus Cydia; species Cydia pomonella. The sequence continues at coordinate 1,535,125 of NC_084714.1, forward strand.
GAAAGTCATTGGACACGAGCCGGAGTCCCACTTAGGCCCAAGCTGGCGTTGACGTTGTGGCACCCACTCCGTGGCTGGTTTAGCCCGCCTCTGTGGGCGCATACGTCGTACATGGCCTGCCCAGTCCCACTTTAGCCTGGCGGTTTTGATCTCAACGTCGTCGACATGCCTCTTTGGAAAACCTTCAGTTTGGTCTAAATAACTAACTAGCTTAAATCTAAAATAGGCCCTTGAAGCATTGTACCAAGGATGCTGTTGGCATTTCATCGTTGTATCGCAATGCTGATACGTTGTGCGAGGAAGCCGCCAGCTCTACGGTCACCAGTTACGTCAACCAGGTGCTTCGCGATTTCTGCAAAAATACTTGTGCGCACTGGGGCCCCATGGACCTAATTTAATTACATTTAACTATACTCATTTCATTCACGTTATCCAGGTAGCCAGACGACGATCCATACCACAGGATTCTTGATAAACGCAAGCTCTTACTGAAATTTGAACCTAGGACCAAGGCCGTAGGTATACTACACGTAATAATGCTCATTGATGATCGATATACCAAATCTCGACACGTCAACATCGATAACAATAATACAATAAACAAAACATTATAAACATTAGTATGCTAACCGTCCGCAGCCTCGACACAGATACGGAACCTTCGACGCCATATTTGGCTGCAGGCATTCTGATCGCCTGACGAGGTGAATTCTCGGATGAATAAATCCCTATGAGATTTCCTTCAAGATTCTCTTGGATGGGCTTAATAAAAAAATATATATATATATTTAAGAGTATTATTTTTAACTTAAATGTTACGTTTCTAAATAAATTAATGTTCCAAACTTCCAAAAAATGTCTACAAACATTTTACATAAGAGCTTCCTAGTTAAATACTGCTATACATTTTCTACTTTTAGACACTAGTCGTCCGAAAATAACAATTTTAAACTATAATAAAGAACAAATTACTCATTGACCCACACACGGGCAGTTCTAACCTTCTAACCGAACGTTTAACTTTGCAAGCTATATGAATACCTAGATGACGCGCCCGTTCATGATATTCCAAATTTGAATCTGTCTCCGTTTAATCCTCAATCGACTTTATCCCGTAGGCGGAAGGTCCAATATCGAATGAATCGAAATCACTTTCGATTTTTGAATTCATGTTGGTGGCGATTATGGACTTATCAAGTAATTATGTAAAGTTGCGTCAGTTATGAGTTCGACTTTTACAATTTAAAAATGGAATGTGTGGATGACATAAGAAGTCGTTATTTATACTTATACCGACTTTTAACCTTTTAACCGCAGTAGTCTGATTTATAAGACGAACAGTCACGTCTGAAAACATCGATACGAAAATTGTGCCAAAAATATGTATCCAGTACCTTAATATATGGCCAATAAAGTCGTGTATACATATTTTTGGCACTTCTTTCGTATCGATATTTTCAGACTTGACCGTACAATATCCAGCTTATTTCGCCGCAGTCTGATAGGTAAATACTTGACAAAATTTCGTGTAACTCGACCCGGCGGCGACACTAGCACGCTCAATGAAAAATTCTAAGCGGTTTAAAAGTTTAAAGTAGTAAGTTGACAAATAGGGAGCGTGCATGAACTATAGGAGGCAGCACAGGAGCCGTCAGATTTTTGGCGCGAGGCGTAAATGTGATGTTTTTTGTTCCGATGTAGCCCACAAGATGGCAGAACCTACTATGCACAAGAAAACACTTGACGTGTAAATGTGCCTGTTTATGGTTCCGATTCAGACCACAAGATGGCAGACCCTCCAACGCGCACGGTCCCTATAGGGTGCTTATAAGGTTGAGTTAAATAAAAAAAAAAATAAAAAAAAAATAAAAAAAAAATAAAAAAAGCCTTTAATTTCTCGAACACAAAAAAATAAAAATAATACACATCTGATAAATTAACAATAAAAAGGGTGTACGAGAACCCCTCTATAGGGTATAGGCCTCCTCCAAGGTTTTCCAGAGCTCTGGAAAAGGTTGAGTTATGAAACTAATTATTTATTTATAATATTTTATTACAGGTATGTGCAAAAACCTTTGTGTGCGCTAAATTAACCACAAAAGGTAAGAGATACTCATTAATTAGTTTCATGGTGGAAAAGAACAGCAAAGCACGCATGATGCCTAAGACGCGTGGTACTGTGGAGCCGGTTAATTCCGGTCTACGGCTTGCGACACGGAGTAAGGCGCTCTACGGCCTCTACGTGTCTAGACTGCATTACTATGTACTATGTACAGTGTACATATTAAAATAGCTATGCATACTAACATATCTATGATTTTTGCCCAAGCTTCAGCTTCAACAGAGACGTGTCGCTGGCGCGCCGCGCTCGCTCGATTGGTTAAAAACAATCAAAAAGTTTTTTACAAAAGTTAAATTTTTGATATAAGCTTTTATCGCTGTCGCTGACTGTACTTTTCTTAAAACAGGCAAGTAATACTCATTGAGACAATAGGGTTGTTTCCATCTACAAATCTTAGGGCAGAATTGTATCCCAATAAATTCTTTTGGATTATAAGAACATGTTAAACCACTTTGAGGGGACCTGTAATGACCATATTTTTGTAAATATTGAATTTAAAATATCTTTTGCCACACGTCACGTGACCAAACTCGAAGATTCTGATGACGTCACAACTCTCAGATTGACACTGTTGACAGTTAGGCGATAAACAACAAATAACAAATGTCAGTTGACAGTTCGTATCTTCTACGTGTGTATGTAGTTATGTGTTAAACCGTAAACTGTGACGTCACACAATTTTCAAAGAGCGTTTGAGCGCGAAAGCATCTGTCAAAATATATTTTGTTAATTTATCATATTTAAAGCCGTTTTTAGTATAAAAGTTGAGGGCAACTTTTAGTTAATATAGAACGTAATACAAGCGTTTCAAAAAATTGGAAACAACCCTATTCTAACGAACCCAAATTAGGTTGGGTTATTTCTACGGCCATTTCCTATGTCCATCGATAAGCACGATCAGTTCGATGGTACTATAGCATTGCATTGTCTATTTAGTCTATTTCTTATTTAATCTGTTTATTTCATTAAAAAGATATGCATTTTTACAAACTTACCTAATTAAGTACTTAATGTGTAGTTTCAGCTCAATCGAATAATGTAAACTGGGTCTAATTTAGCTTGCAAGATTTGACTCGACCATGCATAAATACAAACAAGTTAAATAAAAGCTTGTAAAAAACAAATCCCTACTGGCTGGAATTAGAAACCCGACTACAACCCAAAAGAAAGGTCCTCGGTAATGAATCGGTTCTCGGGTCGGGTCGTGTCGTGTCGATGACGCGATTGCGTTTCCCACTGTCGCCAGTGTTGCCAACTGACTTGACAACTTCACTTGCTAAATTTAGCGACATTTGAAGAATGACCGATTAGCAACTTTTTTCTTTTTAAAGCGGTCTATTACGTTAGGTTCATATATTTTAGCAGCTTTTCGCTCCTAGTCTAATGTCTACCTACAAGTTTGTAGCGACACAATATGGTAATACCATCACATTTTAAGTTATGTTTAAGTACTCATTTTTCTGTTTCTCATTCATAAGTTTTCCCTTCTTTTCATATGAAGTTTAAAGAGAGGTAGGTTAGGTATAAGTCTCGCAATTTTGATAATAATGGCGCGCGGTGGAATTACACACACAATATAAAGGTACCTTCTTCTTTTTCCTCGCTTTGTCTCGGCATTTTGCCACGGCTCATGGGAGCCTGGGGTCCGCTTGATAACTAATCCCAAGATTTGGCATGGGCACTAGTTTTTACGAAAGCGACTGCCATCTGACCTTCCAACCCAGACGGTAAACTAGGCCTTGTTGGGATTAGTCCGGTTTCCTCACGATGTTTTCCTTCACGACTGGTAATTATCAAATGATATTTCGTACTTAAGTTCCAAAAAACTCATTGGTACGAGCCGGGGTTTGAACTCGTGACCTCCGGATTGAAAGTCACATGCTCTTACCGCTAGACCACCAGCGCTTCACCATATAAAGGTATGAAAATGATAATTCTAAACTTAAAATGACATTAATTTTATTTCATTTTATTTATCAGGCACACAAAACAGATAACATTTATCACATAAAATAATTATTTTAAGTAGAGGTTTTGGTCGGGAATGCCATCCAAAGCATGTATGCGCAGCATGTAATACATATTAAAGCGCGAAAACTACAATTATACTAACTACACTTAATTACACAATGAAACAATTTGAAGGCACAATACCTAATTCGCATAAAGAAAATGAAGCAAAGAAAGTTAGTCATAGATTAAAGGAAAGAGAGATTGAAATACACATGTTGTACTGACGGCACATTCTTAAAATAGGGTTGTAAAATGAAGTATTATTTGTTTACACTTGTAGAGCAAAAGTCTTTAGAGCACGGGACCTGAACCGGGCATAAGTCATATTGTTGTGTGCATGGCCACTCTCTAAAATCTCTTAGGACGATCTCTTAGGCTTTTCTACTGAGGCGGAGATACTCAAGCGTGGATATGTGTAGTGTTGAAAAAATCCGGAAAAATACGGGAAAATTTTCAAACGGCTCGTTTTTTTTCAAGTTTCTTTCAAAAAAAACAATGCAAATTTCAATTACAATACTTCCGAAAAAAAACGAATAAAGCCGAAAAAAAACAAGTTTTTTTAATCTTCTGTATTTTTCAATATGTATTTAATTAGGAATGGAAAGAGGAAGGTTAAGGTTTAAGGTTGCACGTCTATGTGTTAGTTTCTGGCATTTTATTAACTTTGACACTGTTCACTCATCAGTGGCAATGTGTATGACGCATTTATTTTTTCTGAACAAAACAGGATAAAACCTAAAAAAAATTTTTTTGTAATATTACCGAAAAAATAATTTGTTTTTTTCCGGAATTTCCAGCCTCTGGTTCTCTTTTTCGCTCCGCTAAATTACAGCCAATGCTATGGTTGATCTCTCATCTCCGCCTCAGAGGAAAGGCAGCCTAAAAAACCACCCCACTGCAAACTTAGACGGAATCTAGCATGTTTAAAAAATCTAGGTTGGCAACATTGTCCGCCAGGGCGCAGAAAAAGTGTTTTAGTGCAGCTTTCGATTGCTGAAGCTGAGTGTTAAAGGTTTCTAGGACATGAAAGTTTGAAACCTCGTGTCATAAGGTCGGACATCGTACAGTTATTCTCGAAACCGGGAATTGTTTTGTTTATTTATTTCCTATTGTAAAGTATAACTAGGTATAATGAGTTAATGCCAGGTAGACGCATTCAGTAAAGGACTGATCAATGCCGGATTTAGAGGTCTGGAGGCCTCGGGCAATAAAGGAGTGGAGGTTTTTAAATTGAGACATGCCAGAGTTCCTTATATGTATCTAGGGGTAAATTATTAAATATTTTTTCTGACATACCTACACAAAATATTATCTTGAAAGAACGCGGATTTTGAAGGAAACTTTATTAGGCTCCACATGACTGACACTTATCCGACATGTATCCCTGACATTCCCCCCCCCCCCCCTCTCCATAAATATACCCCACCCGCAGCTTTAAATAAAATAGTAAACAATTTATCGCTATTAAAGAAAAGGTTGGTCACTAGAAGTGAGCCGCTTAAGTTCAAACTCTGATAAATCCAACTCAAGGCCCCCCGTTATCTGTTAGGTTAGGTCATTTAGGTGGTGGACAAGCTGTATAATAAAATTGTGTTATAATAGTTAACTGTTCATTTTAGGTCCTTTAAATCCTTTCTAGTGCAATTAAAATGAAAAATAAGTTTTTTGCAAAAATTTCATTTTTGGTACAAGCTTTTATCGCTGACTGTACTTTTCTTTCCACAAGTAACGAATACTCATCGAGACGATTCTAAAAACCCCAAACACAATTAGGTTACGTTGTTTTATCACAGAGTTCCTATGGCCACCTCCTGTCTCCATCATCAGATCATCTCGATGGTACCATAATATTGCATTGTCACCTGACTTACATATGTATGCAAATTTTCAGCTTCATCGGAAACCGCGAAGTGGGTTAAATTTAACTTGCAAGATTTGATTACAAACAGACAACGGTCAGGTGAAACTAAATAAAAGCTTGTAAAAATGCCGATAGTTTATCGACATGACTTTATCGATATGGCCACAACGTCTGGTTACTCATTGTTAATCGTACATAAAAATGTGGCTGTGTGTGTGAGGCTATGGTAACACGGCGTTAGTTCGGTCGGATCACTCGGATTCTCGGATCGCTTTGCTGTCAGTGTATCTTCTCGCTCCCGTTCCGTTTCACGTGTGTACTAAAATGTACTAAGATCAGTACCTTGGAGGAAATTGCGTGTTTTTGACTTTAGTACATGTACTACACAAGCCTACAGTGTCGCAGCATAATACACGTGGGCTTATTTCTGAGCTCTAGTCATATTTCTATAGTTATTCTAGTTCATGTAAGTAATTTACAATACAAAGTACCTCGGTAAACTGTATCGTTTATAGTCCATTAGTACACCGATGTCGACACTATCGTTACCGGCAATACCGTGTCGTAACGACAACGAGACTACCAGAGCATTTGCCTGGAAATGCGTACGTGAAAGTATATAAACACTAACACTACTGGCCCTGTGAGCTGTAACATTATACCATACAACATCGCTATTTTAAAGAAAAAAAATTGACAAAAAATCCCTATAATTATCAAATCTGCTCACAAAATTTCCTGAGAATCGGGTCAGTAATGCGCGCACTGCTACAAATATTTTGCCATTGAACTACGAAATCTTAATAATAATCGCACCTGAACGAATAATTATATTTATAAAATAAAACAAAAAAATATTACTTTGTTAATCCGCGAAAAGATAAAATGCTAGTCAATCAGTGCTAACCCGTTATACTTACTTGCGTATTTTTACATCCAATTAATGTTCCCTCCCTCAACCCGCAAAAATAAACACGCAAATAAATATAACAACCCACCACCAAAAGTACAAAACTCAACACGTGTTTTTTTTATACTACGTCGGTAGCAAAAAGCATACGGCCCGCCTGATAGTGAGCAGTCTCCGTAGCCAATGTACGTTTTTTTTAAATATTACGTCGGTGGCAAACAAGCATACGGCCCGCCTGATGGTAAGCAGTCTCCGTAGCCTATGTGCGCCTGCAACTCCAGAGGAGATACATGCGCATTGCCGACCATAACACCCCTCCCTGCCTTCGTTGAGCTCTGGCAACCTTACTCACCGGCAGGAACACAACACTATGAGTAGGGTCTAGTGTTATTTGGCTGCGGTTTTCTGTAAGGTACTTCCCCAGTTGGGCTCTGCTCTAGATCTTGAATGACATCCGCTGTGCTGTGCCCTACCACACAAAGCGAGATAACATTCACAATGCCCATACCTCTCTTGTGGACGTAGTTTAAAACGTTACGTTAATTTTGGACAATAATTAGAAGCTTTATGACTATAGTAGACTCGTTTTACGGTGTGTAAAATGTATCGTTTATCTATAGTCCATTAGTACGATGTCGACACAGTGTCGTTAACGGCAATACAATGTCGCAACGCCAATGAGAGCATTTTCCTGGGAATGCGTACGCGTGAAAGTGTGATCGGATCATTTCAATATGCACTTAGTGGTACAGTCGCCCGCAAATGGGTTGTAAATAATTTGTTATGCTTGCTATTTTACTTGAGTGTTTGTGAGCCGAGGTAGCGAAGGAAAGATGGCAAGCAAGTATCATTGAACAGCGAAGTGAGATGTTCAAACTTAAAACAGTAGGATCATACGTTGTAATTTTTAGTTCATAGGATTTCTAAAAGAGTAATATACACTCATACAAGTTATTATGTAATGGGTCGGTAACGAGCATATGAGGTGTATTCCCATCTGTCCCCTCCGGGCACAAATGGGAAGGATCCATTCACATCTGTAGCCGCTGGGGACGAATGGGAATGAATCCTTCCCATCTGTGACCGCCTCGGTTTCTTTCTGCCTTTTTTATTATACTAATGTCGATTTTATATAGCAAATTTTATTTTGCATAACTCTATACTTGTTATAGGTAGTTGTTATGATGAAAACAGTAAAGATTTTTTCACATTTATTATCTAAATAATGCTGAACCGCGTCAAGTAGGTACCTACTTTATATGATTGTTGTTTCACGAAATGGAATTTTAACTGTTCAAATAGCAACCATCATAATCGACATTTGTATAATAACAGAGAAGGGAAGAAACAGAGGCGGTCACGGACAGGAATGATTCATTCCCATTTGTCCCCGCCGGCCACAGATGAGAATGGATCCTCCCCATCTGTTCCCGCCGGATACATATGGGTTTACACCGCATAAAAAATCCTTGTAATTGTTAATTTGACCCTTTGAGTTACCATCAGGTTCAATATTTTACACCAAGTAACTTATAATACGAATTCCTAACAATATCCTTCCTATTGTAAAACTTCCTATTGTATTTTAATATATTCCTTCTTATTGTAAAACGATCCTTTGACAGCATTAAAATATTTTCGGTTTACTTATTCCAAGCACCGTTGGTACCGGTAACTCGAAACTCATAAGTTGTGTTATCGCTGCGCCGATACCATTCGCTATTGCATCGTTTGGAAACCGAAAGTACTGCGCGTTCAGGTACTCACCATATTTTTAACTTATTTGAAGTAGGAACACTACTATATGTATAAATTAAATTATGAACTGAAATAAATGTCCTATACGAAGGAAAAAGTGACCTCCAGTGCCTGGAATCAAAGCAGCGTCCCCTACAATTGCGACTGATGCCTAAAACATCGGACACGCTGGTTGCGGCGTCATAGGTCGGACTTTCCAACTATTTGCTATTTTTTTCGGAAATAAAAATGAACAAATACAAATTAAGCGACTATTATCTTCTTATTGTAAAATAAGCCTTAGAAGGCATTAAAATATTTTCGGTTGACTTATTCCAAGCACGTGCCAAGCACCGTTGGTACCGGTAATCCGAGACTCATAAGTTGTGTTATCACTACGCCGATACCATTCGATATTGCATCGTTTGGAAATCGAAAGTACCGAGCGTTCAGCTAAAGAATAACTCCTCGGAGAATAAAGTGAACGCGCGTTGATACCTATTATTATATCGTAACGTCCAACCAAAGATACATTGATTGAGTAATATGTATTAATTCTAAGATAGTTTCGTGCTTCGAATATGACAGGTAAACGAGATGGCGCTGTAAGGCTCCATACATTTTATGGTAACATTCATTGTCAAAAGTTCTGCGGATCCGGATCTAGATCAGGTTACTTACTTTTACTTACTTACATATCAGGATTGTTGGTCCTTATTCAGGATTGCGGGAGGACTTGGCGAGTGACAGGGTTTATTAGAGACCTCTAGAAGTTAGCTAAAAGTTTGGAATTTGGGTTGAGGATCGGGAAGTTGACGACCGGTCTGGCCTAGTGGGTATTGACGCTGCCTATGAAGCCGATGGTCTCGGGTTCTAATCCTGGTAAGTGCATTTATTTGTGTGATGAGCATAGATATTTGCTCCTAAGTCATGGGTGTTTTCTATGTATTTAAGTATTTATAAATATTTATATATTATTTAATTTGACAGTATCACATATAATGTTACATTTAATTGGGCATTATAAAAATAAACTAACTTATCTATTAAATAAAACTAAATTAAAACTAAAAACTAATACTAAATAAAATATATTTATATATTATATATATCGTTGTCTAAATACCCACAACACAAGCTTTATAGAGCTTACTGCGGGACTTGAGTCAATTTGTGTAAGAAAGTCCCATCATATTTATGTATTTAAGTTTAAGCTGTAACTACAGCATATAGTGGCGAAGGGGTCACTGTCCCACTAATTTGCTGGGCGATTTTTTGAGGAAACGTCTGTAAATATTTAAGGTTATAGAGGCTTGAATTAAATGGTACACTGCACTTTATCAGGTTTATTAGAAGAAAAACTTAAACTATCACATTTTGGTAGTTATGAACGCTGCGAGAGCAAGGAAGAGAGAGAGTTGAACGGTGTTGCCACACGCAGGACGCGATTATAATATAAAGGCGTTTTTGCACGCTCTGATATCCAATTTAGGTGTGTTTCACACAACGTCCAGGAAATGTCAGGATATTTAGGGTGATTTTGTTGATATTAGGACGACTTAAGGCAATACTCTTACACTACATAAGCTATGTGAGCTGTCGTTATATGTTATATTGTATACGCAAGTATACATCGTTTAAGGCATTCCTTGGCCAGTAGATTGCTAAACCATTATTTTACACGGCACTTTACAATACTCCACATTCACAATCACCAAATAGGTCCCTTTTCTGTCGTGTTCTGTCTAACATGGCGCCTTCGTTTTACGCAAAGTGTATAAGAAATATCTATATTGATGTAGTAATGCGCTATGCTTTTGAATAGAAATAACATACCTACTGGCAAAATACACTAAAATTTATCTTAAAAAATAAAAAAAATATATATACCTATATCAGTGGCGGCGCGTCACAAATATTCGTAGGGAACCCGGAGCTAATTTTGCTGTCCTTTTCTCCATAAACCGATCGTGAAAGTACTCAACGGGCTGAAATTAGACAAGGCGGTGGGAATCGAGTTCTTTGAACGATCCGCCACTGATATATATACATCTTCGGCAAGACTTGAACTTGCGGCCACTGGAACCCGGTCAAATCGCTTCTGCCGAGCTACGGAGTTACCAGATAGCGCTTGGTGGAAAATTGAAGTCATTTTTCAGTTTTCCTGTAATATAAAAAAATCTAGCATCGCTCGCAGACGTTTCTGCTTAATAAAAATTAAGTTTATCTTAATTTAGTCTGTTCATAGCATTGAAACCGACGGTTATTTATACTTATATCTACTGTAAGGATACTGTTTAGTTTATATAGATATTTTGTCATTATAATACATTTTTCTAGATTAAATAAGCTAACTATACTATTAAAAGTATTTGTAACGATCGATCGCGTGAAGAGTTACGTGATCGATCCCTCCATCTTAAATATGGAACGAGCATTGCACATGACATTCGAACGATGACAGTCGATGCAAATTACAAGTGGTTACGTTGATTGTATTATTAGCAGGTCAGTACGTTTTGTTTTGTTAGAACTCGAGATAATATAATTGCTTGTCTAAGCGTACTACTGTCGTGTGGTTAGTTAGATTGGAAGAGGTTATATTCATTATGCCAAATAAATGTATTTTGATCACACCTACCGTTCTTTTAATATTATGGGTAGACCCCTTATATTACCAAGAGGAGAAACCTAAAATGATTTTTAGTTTTTAAAATTATAATGATCACATGTATGTATGTATGTCTGTAAGGTATGTATAATCTGGCAAACAACTTTGTCAATAGCAAAAGTCGTTAAATTCAAATTTTCTATGGGACGATAATATTTCGCGCCCACATTTTTTTGATTAGCCGCTTTTTTCTACTAACGAAAATGGCTTGACAGGCTATATCTAAAGGTCTTTGTTGCCTGACAATATATTTTTTCTCTGATCAGACCGATAATTTTTTTCGTTATTATTAAAATAAATAAATTTGATCTGACATAACTTACCTACTTTTTCTCAAAATACCTAACTTTTTTCTTTACTTTTTTTTATAACCAATTGTACCCAAAGCTCACCCAATTACTACGCTTCGAACAAACATGTCCGTTACCCTCAGGGTCCTGGGCTTCAACAAATTAAAACTACGCCGGGAGCTCAACAAACATAATTTGGATTTATGTGCCACATCGATCTGTTAGTGGCTAGTTATGTTGGTAATTAGCTCATGTGTTGATTAATACGCTTGTTAATAATAATTGGAGGTTATTAACCGCTGGTTGATGATGACGTTCATTTGTATGGCTTGCATGTAAACGCTGACAACACTTTACCATAAACATGTCACTGAAATGAAAATGCTGCGCTGGTCTGGAGGTGTTACTCGGTTAGATAAAATTCGGAATGAGTATATCCGAGGTACTTTTAACGTTGCAGATATACATCATAAGATGCAGGAAGGCCGATTACGCTGGTATGGTCATGTAATGCGCAGAAACGAACACCACATGACGAGACGAGTGATGGATATAGACGAGGGCAAGAGAGGCAGAGGCCACCCGCCAACCAACTGGACTAGAACCATCTCCAAGGACATGACGGAGCTAGGCCTAACGCCAGCAATGACTAAAGATCGCAACCAGTGGCGATCATGTATCAGGAGGACCGACCCCAAATAGGGAATGCGCCAGGAGAATGATGAACACTTTACCATAAACAAGAGCTGCTTAAGTTTAATTTTTCATTGATATTTGTTAGTTTGAAAATTAATGACGCCATACATCCCATGTCTGGACCAAAAAACATAGTTTTAATTGGTTAATAATATTGAAACCAATTGCAGTAGCTTTCATTAAATACATAAAAAACATAGAGGACTAATTGGATATTCAACTTTTAAAGCATAAAGCGGTAGAAATTTTACAGATGTCGGTGAAATATCAAAAATACTCCAATTTTTCTCTTAAATGTCCCATGATTGGTGCCGTTAACAGGGATCGGAAACCGGTATTTTTTGTATGGGAACGAAAACGGTATTTTTCGTTCTTTGTTAATTACTTCAATTCTAATTAGGCAATCTAATAATACGAAGTCGTTATCTGAAAACACAACTGAGTCCTACATTTAGAGTATAAAATAAACCGAAATATATGGTTATTCCGATGTTTTTGCAAAAAGCCGGTTCGATCCCTGGCCGTTAACATACTTGTGCGAGTAGCAGTATGCGCATGGCCAGTGAAAGTGATCTGATCATTGTTGTAATGACTACCATTTAAAGAACGGACACAGACGGACCGAGTATCAACAACATTTACATAATTATATCATCGTACTATTCTTGTACGTCAACGTCATATTATACGTTTTACACTACCGGTAGGTCAAACACGGATTTGCTGTTATCTACAGATCCAAAATGGCGTTTACGCTTAACCTTTGAACGCCAAGAGCACCTAAAGTCATCGTTACTAGTCGCAAAGAGAATTGGAAATGGAGGTGGATTGTCAAATAACTTTGTAGCCACAGTAAATTTACTGCCATCTTTCGACACATGATTAAAACTTTTAGAACGCCATTTGACTTTGATGCATATTCTTTCACTGATATGTGTTTTTGTTAAATATCACACTATGGTCATAACACTAAGTTAAAATAAAATTGCAAATGGACGCAATTTTAGTTGTAGACCAGACATAGAAGTTTTTGTGGCAAAAACGAGTGCTTGAGAAAATGAAACATCGACAAATAATGACACCGATAAGTCAGTCATAGATTAATAATTAAAATATTTAAATTCTACTTCCTGTAGTAACCATATAAAGTAGTAGGTATATTTAAAAATAAAAACGTAAACTGTAGAATACAGTGTCAAAAAATAAGAAAACTACCAAACTATCAAAGAAGATATCGAACGTGTTGTGTATTTCGCGGTAGCTATCTTTTTATACAATGTTAAAAATATCTGTAACGCTAAGGTAACATCGATAATGGACATGTCGATATTTGATTTGGTCAATCACTTTATTTTGCCACAAAAACTTCTGTCTGCTGATATGTGTTAAATTTGTTTAATATAGAAAAGTGGTCATAACACTAAGTTAAAATAAAATTGCAATGGGGTTGGCCGGTTGAAGTATTAAACAGATGGCGCCATCATAGCTTGCCCTGTCAATCCCTAGAATTGTGTCAAATTCTTGTTTTTTTTTTGGAATTTTGTGACCTGGATTCCAGTACTTTAAGCCAAATCTCATAGAACAAAACTAGAGACAGGGGCAAGCTATGATGGCGCCATCTATGCAAACCTTTGACAGTTGCCAACCCCATTGGACGCAATTTTAGTATATGACATTGACAGGCAATTTTGTACGTTGTAGGTCTGTGGTCGCTGTTTAGTTGTCTGCAGTGAAAGTGATCGGATCATTGTTTGCGGTAATGACTGCCATTACCATGTAAAGAAGGAGCGGACCCTGACGAACCGCTGAGTATCACATTTACATAATTATATCATTGGGTTCGGTTGTTCTACTGTCATAACATATTTAGTTAAGGAGAAAGTAGGTTTGAGGTTGGCCGTTTAGCTTCAACTTCAACATTTATTCAGCAAATAGGCCACAAGCAGCAATAGGCTCAGGCAGAGCTCAACGAGGGGGGTGCGGTTAGGGTCGGCAACGCGCATGTAACGCCTCTGGAGTTGCAGGTGTACATAGGCTACGGAGACTGCTTACCATCCGGCAGGCCGTATGCTTGTTTGCCACCGACGTAGTATAAAAAAATAAAAATAGGCAGCAAATAGCCATCAAGTTTCTATAAAGAAAAGTAGCTATACTGTATGTAAACAGCATGATTTCTATAGTAATCTAAATTGTATTTTTTTTTCTTATTTAATGCATGTTAATTATAAGATGTAATGTTTTGAATAGATGTGTCCCGCCGAGTTTCTTGCCGGTCCATATTGCGATACCTTCATCCAATTGAAGGGGGATTTAAAACTTCTCTGGTCAGAGGTGTAGGAGTTAGAGCCGGTGTAGTTTTATTTGACGTTCATAAGCGCATTGTAATATGCCTACTTGAATGATAAACTATCTTTCTCTCTATCTTTATCAGGGGCATTTTCTCACGTCAACATGGCATTTACATACAAGCCAAAAAAAGCACACTAACAATTATAAAATACAATTAACTGAAAATATCAATGCAAACTAAAGTATTACCATTGTGTTCTACTTGACTGTGGTAATTGTACCACATGTATTGACATATTATACGTCCCGCGTCGAATGATGGAATATATAACAGTTTATTTGAATACACGTAGCTTTCACGTAATATACAGGTGGTCCAGAAATAAGTCAACATTTGAATCGGCCGTTATATTTGCTTGAGTGGCAATGGGAAAATGCAGGGTATGTCAAAATTAAGAGTAATCGCCGGTAATCTTATTTCATAAAGAGGTAATAACTGGCCACCTCTCTAACCATCTAAGCTCCATGGAGGAACTCTCCATCTAACCACCAGGCGGGATGTATGCTTGTTTGCCACTGGCGTAGTATATAAAAAATGTTTTGGTATAAAAAACGAGTGCAAGGCATGGGAAAATCAAAACTACACCACGACCCCATTTCTAACCATTAAAAAACGCCATGTTTTGTCTACTGTTGTGAATGACACCGTGAGTTACACAACTAGAACAAAGCGACATACAAACATACGACACGCTATCTTTTTCAGTTGTCAAAAGAACCTACTTAGTATTGAACAATACTGGTGCAAACGTAAGTAACGTAACATATTGTTTAGGGTTGCAACAGTCAACTAAACTAATGTGTAGTATTTTATTGTGAGACGCGTATTCTGTACAATCTAAATTCGTGTAATTTATTGCGAGTTTTTCGTTCAGGATCCCGATGCAGATTTTAGACCTTCCGCGAAAACCGAAATTCGCAAATTGCGGGGATCTTTCTCTTTTACTCTCACTAAGACGTAATTAGAGTGAATGGGAAAAATGCCCGCAATTGACGAACTTCGATTTTCGTGGTTATAGCCCAGGTATCTTGATTTATCTCAGCAATTGAGCTGAGAATCTCAGAATCTCAGCAAACAAAACTCATGAAAGTATTGTTTGGTGAACTGGTGATTAATCTAAACAACACACTTCAATTCTGTAGTTGTGATTTTTTGATTAAATCTTGTTTTTTTAGTTTAAACGGTAATACCCGTTTTCCGTATATGACCTTATAGAATAAGCTAGCGCAAAAGCAAATTCACTATGCGTGAAGTATCGGGATGAGCGCGCGTTTCGGGTAGCAAGCGAGCAAGCGCCGCATTTTTAGATTTATTGTTTAACGATGCGTCGACTTAACAACTTGTTACCGGTCTGACGTCCTTGAATATCGCTCACGCTGATTAAATCATGCGAAATGAAGTTAGAGGCGTTTCAAAACATCAAGGCATCTCCACGAAGAAATCTGACAATCAATATATTTTATTACACACTTGAAAACATATGACATACAAGTTTTTTTACACACACAAGTAAATTATTTAAAACTAAACTAAACTACGAACGAAATATAAAAATCTCACCAAAGTCTCCTCTGGAATGTAGCCAAGGATGCTGGCGGCTTTGCCCCTTTGCACCACCAGACTTAAACGCTGGGCAAAGAAGGAGCCTCTGTGGTCGCGCGAGGTACCTATTAGTCGACACGTCTTTTATGTTTTTTTTTGTGTCAGTCGACCATGGGCCTAGTGTTTCTGTTGCAAGCGCCGCAAACTCATACTCGTTCATTAGGAAAGCGTATTTGCGGCGCTTGAGAGTCTCGGCCTGGTCCGAGGCGGTCCCGGGCCTCCGAGCCGACGCTTCTACGTGGGACGGGGCCAGCGTATCGATGTATATCTGAGAACCGATAATGTTTTGAAAATTGAAAGTAAGAAAGACAATGTTAAATTCATAGTCGATCCACAAATATCATCATCTCGGCCGAAAGACGTCCACTGCTGGACAAAGGCCTCGCCCAAGGAACTCCACAACCAACGGTTCTTCGATGCCCTCATCCAACGGCTTTTCATTTCATTTAATCCATTGTTTTATCATGTTCATCAGTACATAAAGATCTTTTTTTAGACTTAGGCTTCCAGCGAGTATAACCAGATCGTCGATCCATCTAGTCTGGGGCCTTCCCACGCTGCGTTTTCCGGTACGTGGCCGCCACTCGAGAACCTTTCCGCCCCATCGGTCATCAAATCTGCGAGTAATCTGGCCCGCCACAAATATGTCTTCTTCTAATCTAGGTTAAAAACCATTTCCAATTGCAAACCTAACATTCAAAGGAAGTAAAACCGTGAAATTCCGCGTTGTTTTAAAAGCGTGTACGCAAGTTGTCGCACGTTTCTCATTGTCTACGTTACGTGAGTTTCGTTATGCACGTTATTGTTTACTTGCACTATACGGAGCAGTTATGTAACGAGTTTCTTGTTTTATTTTGTTTCGAGGTAAAAATGACGGGAATTTTATAATGTGAAGGTAAGTGAGAGTTATTGTTATAAGTACTTTGATGTAGCTTTAAAATTGGAACATGATAAAGCTACAGTACTCAAAGGAACAAATGTAGAATTTTGTCTATTTCACAAACCTACCTATGTATACTCGAATTATGGTATGTATATCATGAAAGTTTAGTGATACCTATTAAACGAAATAAAATAGATAAATTATTAATTTATTTCTCATTGAAAATTAGATGATATATAACAATGTCACAATGTTTAACAATTAAGTATTAAGGAAAAAATAAACTATTATGCGACCGAAAAATCGAACTTCTCGTTTTGTAACTTCGGCCCTTCAATTAAAAAACTTGGCTTGTGTGCCTGTTGCACAAAATACCTATTTTACTTATGTTTGAGTTTTTTCTTCCATTTATAAAAATATTTTGCCATAGAAAAAGCGCTGGTGGCCTAGCGGTAAGAGCGTGCGACTTGCAATCCGGAGGTCGCGGGTTCAAACCCCGGCTCGTACCAATGAGTTTTTCGGAACTTAAGTACGAAATATCATTTGATATTTACCAGTCGCTTTTCGGTGAAGGAAAACATCGTGAGGAAACCGGACTAATCCTAACAAGGCCTAGTTTACCCTCTGGGTTGGAAGGTCAGATGGCAGTCGCTTTCGTAAAAATTAGTGCCTACGCCAAATCTTGGGATTAGTTGTCAAGCGGACCCCAGGCTCCCATGAGCCGTGGCAAAATGCCGGGACAACGCGAGGAAGAAGAAGATTTTGCCATAGAAATATTAAACGCTCCTCTGAATTAAGATTTGAGTGTTAATTTTGGATCATATCTCAGAGCTTCTGGATTATTAAATATTATAAAATAAATATAAAAATTATGAATATCAATCACAGGACATCTTACACCGATCGATATAGCCCCAAACTAAGCAAAGCTCGACTATGGGTACTAGGCGACTATATACACATACTTATATACATAGAAAACACCCATGACTCAGGAAATATCTGCGTTCATCACACAAATAAATGCCCTTACCGGGATTCGAACCCAGGACCATCAGCTTCATAGGGGCTGCAGGGTCACTACCCACTAGGCCAGACCGGTCGTCACCTTATTGGCGGCCTGATTCGAAGAATGAGATACGATAACGATTAGTTCTGGTTTAGATAAGTTCTCAATTAGATATCGTGTGTATTTCGTATAATTGACAAAAGCAGCTCGATTCGGGCAACCAATGTCGCTTTGACGTTAGAAATATCGTAAATAGATCTTATTGGGATCACAGCGGAATCGAAATAAACGTCAATTTTGGCATGTCGTTTAGTTATCGATCTTATACGTGTCTTAATCATTCTTCAAATCGGACCGTGTGTGGTTTTAAGGTACGATTTAATGTTGTATAAAAGTATTGCGCAATATTTGGCAACACAATCATGTTTCTCTAATTCAATCTAGAGTATGAAACGACACTACCAATAGCAATTGAGCGCACAATAGGACACTTACGATGAAAAATGCGTGCAATTTGTTTATATGTTGATGCAACCATTGCACGGGTTTATTGAAAGGAGTGAATGGTGTTGGAACTGGCAATTAGTACAGACAGACAGGCATACAAACATATCTCACGCTAGAACGGAACGGAAGGATCCGGGCCGAGGCAACCAACGCTTCATTTTCTATGATAGGTGACCGGTCTACCGTTCTATAGAAAACGAAGTGTCGGATGCCTCGGTCTGGACCCGGGCCGTTCTAACGTAAGTCATCCTGTATCAGACAGGATTCTCACTTTATCTTCGCAAGGGGGCGAGAGGAGCGCGAGATTTTTATTTATCATTTTACAGCCGATTTTTTTTTAGGCAAAGACCACTTGCTACGTTCCTGATATACCTCTTTCGCTTCATTCACTTTCATAACATTCCTCATACACGCTCGTCGGTTTAGGGTGTTCTTGACTTGGCCTTTGTTCAGGATTTCCCCAATTTGATGAAATTCATACGCTTTAAAAAAAAAAAAAAATCCGGTTAGTCATTATCATCGCGTACTCACAATGGTCTTAAGTGCCATAGACCTTAATGACATCCTTCATGCCGATATCCACCATTTTGAACATTTTACAAAAACCGACAGAAAATGTAGATATTTAACTAGTAAACCTGCCCAAAAATTACACGAGAAACGGTTGAGAATTGCGAAAAAAAAAAAAAAAAACATCCGGACAAACGAAAGAAAATTGCCCGAGTCAAAACTCACGCTTCGATCAACTAAAATTCTCAAAACAGACCCTCATAAGGAAAAAACAGCTTATAATATTCAAAAGTGTTTTTTAGCCGTACAAAAACTTGTATCTAATTAGTCGTGCGTATAAAATTAGCAAAATAAACAATCCATCACATTTTTTTATAGTTTTTATACTCTTAAGCCTGGACAAACAAAGTAATTAGAAGGTTTTTTTCTTTTCGTCCTGAGTTATTCCCGATGCGTAACGAAAACAGAATGTAAAAGATATAGAAACCAGTATTACTTTAATACGATTTTCATCAATTAAACGGGTCGACGCTGGGCCCTTAATATAGCCAAAAGAATTTATAATATAATTTTATTAGGTGATTTTCTAGTGTTATGGCTCCCCTATACGATAGCCCAGCGCTGGACCAGCGAGATGGTTGATGGCTCTTTTACACGATGGCCCAGCGTAGGCCAGTCCAAGGGACCCATTTATGTGTTAGAGGGCGCAAGTGATATTGCTATCTCATTCCACTGCATTGCTGCGTCCCTTAAACTGGCGTACGATGGGCCATCGTGTAGAAGAGCCCTGAGAGTACACATCATCGCTGGCCCGGTACCGTTGATTTGCGGACAAAAAACCGACACCGTGGCCATCCCATAGCCATCCCGCCGCGTCATAAACCATCCGACACTACAACCCTCTCTACACGCTGGCCCATCTTAGTGGGCCAGTATGGTGGCCCATCCTGTAGAGGAGCCATTAGGGGGAAAACCGTTCCAGAGATTGGCACTGATCATCTCAAGATCAAAATATTCAGTAGGTCAATCCCTGGTTCTGCCAATAACTTGATTCACATATAAGGATCAGAAGGCCACGATACCCTGGTACCTTCACATATCTTCTCGCTCACTCACTAAGAACACAGAGTAAAAAAAGTTAATTGAACCAACACGACCTTTGCTAAACCTTGTCATTTCTGCGTATCACCCACGCTGCGCGAATACTCGCGACTCTTGCGCCATGTGTGTGGGTTCCGTCCGTGGTTGTGTTTGTTTACCCTTGTGACTAAATTATTGGTTCCTGTATGGGTTGTATGTAGGGCTGCCATCCGTCCGGGTTTTCCCGGATTAAAATAATAATAACAACACTACTTATATGGATGATACGTGATTTTAATTATTGTAATGCTTTATATATTTGATTTTAATTACCTATTATTCTATTTGTCGTTGTTGTTTACAGATTTATTTTATAAGAGAGTGCCTTAGAAATAAGTACTTAGACATAAAAATGTTGCTACGCCCTAGTAGGGTCCATGATTGTACTCTATTTAAAGAACATCTGTAATACCATGGTTGCAACGAATAAATGAAATGAAAATAAATGAAATGATTTGTCCTAGTTTGGAGGCCGTCCGGGGGCCGTCCCGGGGGGTGTCAAAAAAGCACATTAAAACTACATGTAAAATTAAAGGTCTTGTTTTTTAAAAATATTATTTTCGGACTCGTCCGGGGAAAAAATGCGATTAACGCCAAATGTCCGGGTTTTTTTAAATCTTTGTCCGGGTTTGGCGAAATTCAAGATGGCAGCCCTAGTTGTATGGAGGTTAAGGATAGTTTCGTAAATTTTTACTGTACTTGATGATTTTAAATTCACAATTTTGAATTTTGATTGTAAATATTTGACGGCTCCTAGCCTAGTCATACATAACCATTAAATAATTAAATATCAGAAGCATTTCTTTGTCTCAAGGGTGAACAAATCAATTAAGATAATAGGACAATTTTACACAGATCTACCTAATCCCACGTCCAACAGTAAGCTTTATGTTCTGAACATTAGACGACGATATTTTTAATCTATTTATATAAATGCGTGTGTCCTGACACTCCCGACTGACTGCATGATTCATCAACGCAGATTCGAAACTACAAAAGCTAGCATATATATATAAATAAATACTCATATACAAATATACATTGAACATATCCATAATTCAAGAACAGGAATATTAATGGTGATAAACGCCTCTACCAGGATTCGAACCCAGGATCCTGCATTGCGGATGAATACGCAAGCGTTGCTGTAACCACGCCAATAGGGCGGCGAGGTGACATATGGGGGGTTTTTAGTGGGTATAGCGTGGGCCTCATTAGCCTAGACGGGAGTCCCACATAACCACTCGGGTCACCCTCCGCACCCGGGTGGTATGCGGAATGCATTTTCCCCCTAATAAAAAAACGGACAGACAGACGGACATGACGAATCTATAAGGGTTCCGTTTTTTGCCATTTGGCTACGGAACCCTAAAAAGTCTAAAGGTCGTCAAATTGTCAGTGTCAAGTTGGCAAAATAGGCGCCTGCTTTATCATTACGGGCTAGGAAGAAAAGGCTGAATTCCAGGTCCCCTTGGAATTCCAGGGTCCACTAACGGACCCCTAATCCAGTCCCAGCGGAATCCTAATGGCGAGGAAGTCACGTTAATATTTTTACGTTTTTACGCGTAGATGTTTAAATGTCTCACATCTGTACGCGCAAATTGCCAGTCATTCATTTTTTCTAACTATTTACTAATTGTTAGGATTTTATTTCCGGATTAAGATATTTGCGGATAAAAAAGAACTTTTCTTAGCAAATTAAACTTAATTCATTCATTTAAATTAACTACAGAATTATTATTTTAGGCTTAAGAAGAATAGCTTTGCGATCCTAACGAAATAGCAATACTTTTTCTATAAAATTCTAATTATATTGGTCAGAATGGTCGTCAAATTCTTGTTGTTGTTGTTGTTGTTATAGGCATTTTTCGATTATGCAGTATAAAATACTATGTTTTTTATATCAAAATCTACCATAAAAACCATACAAAAACCAATAAACCATTCAATAATAGAAATCTGAAAGTAATCGCCATATGAATTTGACACCGCTCAACTATTCAATACTGGATAGAGGTCGCTTTTTACCAAAGCAATTTAAGCATGCTTTAACTTTTTCATGAAAAAAAAATCACATCACGTTATATATATACAATAGCGAGGAAAGCGAAACTCAAAGAAATTGAAAGCATTTTATATGAAAAAACACAATTCCATCGTTGGAAACTATTTACTTTCTATTTGCTATGATATTATATATTTTCAAGTACCCAGCTTTCATTTATATTTTTTACGTTTATTGCTTTTTCATGTGAATTCGATGTAACTGGCCTTATAGCGTAATGCTTGAGTTTAAATAGTTATATAACTGACTCATGATTGATTATTTTATTATAAGGTTAATTCGATAAAACTATTAATAAAATTAATTTTAATGCCTTATCACAACGGAGATATTTTTGATATCAATTAAGTTTTTCAGAAAGAATTACTCAATTAAGAACTTTTTAATTTATTTTATATTTATATTTCTTGTTAATTCTACCCTGACGATTCCTTTTTAGGAGATAAAATATTATATTATTTTATGGTTTTTATGGAATTCCTGCATGTTAGTTTATAGTTTATGACGATCGTGATGTGAATTTTTATAATTCCGGCTTAGGCAAATTTGTATTTAAAATTAGGTATATGACGAAGAAAAATAATCTAATCTAATCTATTTTTATTTTCGTTACAGGTATGTCCAAACACGTCAGTGACTGCTAAATTGATTGACTGAAAGGTACAAAATATCATCTTCCTTGCGTTGTCCTAGCCCACGGCTCACGGGGGCCTTACCACTAGTTTTTACGAAAAAAGGTACAAGATATACTACTACTACTAATTAATGGCGCAGCGACCCAAAATGAGTCTTGGCCTCCGACACGAGTACACGCCAGTTATCTCGATCCTGTGCCATCTCCCGCCAGTTATCGGCCTGGAGATCGCGCAAGTCCGCTTCAACAGCATCGCCCCAGCGATATCTGGGACGTCCGATAGGCCTCCGCCCTACCGGGCGTCCCAGGTATGCCCTTTTAGTGCCGCGATCCTCCTCCATTCTCAAAACATGGCCAAGCCAGCGGAGATGGTGAGCTTTAGTTTCGCCGACAATATTGGGTGTAGCTACAAGATCTTCAATCTCGACGTTTTTGCGAAGTCTAAAACTGCCATTTTCTCTTCTCACAAGATATACATTTTATAAATTGAATCAGGCAAATATATTAATCAGTGAAAGTCTCGTAATAATATAATCAAACGAAAAACAACGTTTACCTTATCACCATGACAAATCCTTGAACACGTTTTGTACAGAGCAATAATAACGCCAACATAAGTAATATATAATAAATATGTAACTACCGTTGCACCCACACAACTGTCCTTTATGACATAACTCCATACAACGTCGACTTTAACTACACACACACATACATACATACATAATGTCGACCTTATTAGCGGAGGCTCGAGAAAAATAACGCTAATCATATTACACCGCGGAAGTACACAATGTATACGGCATACGGCGTGTGTGTACACTGCGGACAATAACTACGAAATATTTAGTAGTAGTATTAGTAAACACTTGATTACTCAAAACAAGTACATAACACAGAGAGAATACAGTAAATTTGTACAAAGGCACACAAAAAAAGGGTGTGTGTATATCTAAAACATAGCTTTACATTTTTACCCACGACGGAACGGAGAGTCAGTAAGTGCTACTGGGCATTTTCCACAAATCACCAACTATAGGGACCGTGAACGTTGGAGGGTCTGCCATCTTGTGGTCTGGATCGGAACCATAAACATGCACATTTACACGTCAAGTGTTTTCTGGTGCATAGTAGGTTCTGCCATCTTGTGGGCTACATCGGAACAATAAACATCACATTTACGCCTCTTGCCAAAAATCTGACAGCTCCTGTGCTGCCTCCTACAGTTCATGCACGCTCCCTATTGAGCATGTTTTGTGTTAAAAACGAGGCAGCGCTACACTAACCCTTGTTTTTGATACTTCTAAAATGCTCCAGCAATGAAATGAGCATGATGCCGAGGTTTTCTGTAGGAATTGCAGCTTAGGGTTCTTTAAAAAGCGGCCAAGTACGAGTCGGACTCGCCCATGAAGGGTTCCGTACCATTTATGACGTATTAAGAGAAAACTACTAACTAGATCTCGTTCAAACCAATTTTCGGTGGAAGTTTGCATGGTAATGTACATCATATATTTTTTTTAGTCTTATCATTCTGTTATTCTAGAAGTTACAGACATTTTACCACTTTGGAAGTGTGTCGCGCAAACTATTCAGTTTAGAAAAAAATGATATTAGAAACCTCTATATCATTTTTAAAGACCTGTCCATAGATACCCCACACGTATGGGTTTAATGAAAAAAAAAATTTAGTTTCGGTTCTAAGTATGGGGAACCCCCAAAATTTATTGTTTTTTTTTTCTATTGTGTGAAAATCTTAATGCGGTTCACAGAATACATCTACTTACCAAGTTTCAACAGTATGTTGTTAGATTTGTAGCTGGCCCTCAACGGCTTATCTTTTGTCCATTGTTAACTAAAACGGCGCGTGCCACTACCTGTAAAAAAAGGGCCCGGTCACTTTAACCGCTTATTTAATTACAACTCATATGGTAATTGAAATAAGATTCAAAATGAACAAATGGAAAAATAATTTGCGTGTTCTTGTGTGGTCCCTATACGGTTACTGAGTGCCGGCGAGTCGAACGCTACCGAACCAGCCTAAAATGTGTCCTCGATATGCGTAACAAAGGCCCGTTATCGGAGAGCGCACCTACACTGGTTTTTTGAGCGTTAGACTAGCCCGCGCTCAGGTGCCAATTAGAATTATACGACCCTTTTTTTGCACGTGGCACGCGCCGTTTTAGTTAACAATGGACAAAAGATAAGCCGTTGAGGGCCAGCTACAAATCTAACAACTATATAGTTCTTATAGTTTCGGAAAAAAGAGGCTGTGACGGATAAACGGACAGACAGACAGACATTACGAATCCATAAGGGTTCCGTTTTTTGCCATTTGGCTACGGAACCCTAAAAATGCTCACCCTTTTTGAAAAATCATGCCGCTTTTTTACATAATAATACGGTTTTTTAAATAACAATTTTGTGTAAGGGCTTCAGCCATTTGAATCATGATTTTTTGACCTCCGCTCGATAGAGACAATCACGAACATAGGTCTTAAACGCACTTATCAATGTATGCACAAAATCTAAAAATATGAAGTGCTTCTAAAAATGTGCAATTTTATTTTTGAGCGAACGCAGTGATTACTTTTTATAACTTACAACAAATTAAAATTCAAAAACATGATATCCGAGGTCCCGAGCGCACATATCCATCTCGCTCACGTTTACAATTCAATTCAATTTATTTATTTATTTCATGACCACGGACCATGTCCATAGTGTTAGTGTACATTTCCTTAATCCTATGTTAGTTAACTACTATACTAAATCATAATAAATTATACACTAAGTCTCTGGATCCCATATGTACACCCTCCCAGTGTTTCCAGAAGGCGCAAGCAGGCGACTAGGCGCAAGAGTTTACGCCTTAACCAAAATCAATAATTCTGAGACAACTTGTATAAACTTACATAAGTTAAACACACAGTCTCTCCGACACAGGAAACGCCACTGCTATGTCAATACAATGTTTAGACAGCATATTGACGGACCGAAATCATTGAATGTCGATAATCATAATATGCCCATGAGCCCGATTCAAATTCAACAACTTGTCACTGTTTTGGTCTTATTTTGATGACCTTGAAGATCGTTAACGCTGATAGGTGCATGCGAAAAAGTCGTGCGTTATAGTTAGTTAGTGCTTCTGGGCATTTTCCACAAATCGACAACTATTGTGCCTATTAATTTTTTTTAGCTGGAATGATTTTGTTTGACATGACGACAGAATCCATTTATCTTCATAAATTCTTCGTGAGCATCCTGTTTAGGTATTACGTGCTAAATATTTGATGTGATTTATGTTTTGATTAATATTTGAGTCTCAGCTCGAGAACGCAGGTATATAATTTTATGTTTATTGACGTTTTGTGTATGCTACGCGATTTAAACTAAATATTTAGTATATAATGAATATCTTGTGTGTGTCCGAAACTAATAAACCGATTTTACTATGTCATTTACTTAATGGATCAAATTTTTTCGGGAATACAAGCGTCCTAATAGTTTCTCATAGCTTAGACGTCAGTTCTAGAATAGTTACATCTGTTTTATTTTTCATTTTGCTTTCTTGTATCTTAATGCTTGTAGTTTTTTTCTTTCATTTTGTTCTGGCTAAGGTTAAGAATTTTAACATAAGTACAAAATTTAAGCGCTAATATTACCAAGTTGAGTTTGCCTTTAATTGGGTGAATACTCCAGTATGATTATTGTGGTTATTATAATTTAAGTTCATTTGGATATGTATTACACCTGTTGAAATTATAAAAGCTAGCGATTTGGATATGTTTATCGAAGACTTTCATTAAAGAAATTTTAAATAAGTAGAAGGTTTTAATATGCTGATAAGGATAAATTACGAAAATAAGGCTTTAAATTTCGTTTGTTTTATGATGTCCACAGGAAAGCCACATAACCTTAACTCTAGTATAAGTTAGGGTTACTAAGTAAAAGTTTTTGGCACTATCTAATCTCATTTGTTAAGAGGTATAGTCAGCGTCAAAAGTACCTGATTTTCCGGATAACTTTTCCAAATATAGATAAATTGTTAAAATTCGCGCTCAAAAGTATAACTTTTACAGTCTTAGTTATTCTGTATTAAAGACATCACTTTTTGGTAATCTGTTACAGAATGGTAGATACTTATGAAACGTTATTTGATCCGCTACTTTTGATGCTGACTGTACTAGATCATAATATATTATGCTTCACATTATTACGGGGGTTACGATAAGATTACACTATAATAAGGCTAGTTGACAAAGCTATTTGATCTACGCTAGAACCGCGATATTTCCTCTGATATTAATTACCTAGGGTAACGGCGCCTGACCGCGGCTATCCGTTGCATCACCGCACTCCTTCCGCTTATTATTAATTTTACCCTGTAGGATAAACCCTATTAAATGAACTTCATATTTCCGGGTTCTTACAGAGCACTTTCTTAAAGAAATAAATGAAATAATTTAACAATATTTGTATGAACAGTACACAGAAGTCCGTCGAGAAATTTCGAGTCGCGCAAAGAGGCATGGAGTGCGTCGAGAAATTCCGAGTCGCGCAAAGAGGCATGGAGTCCGTCGAGAAATTCCGAGTCGCGCAAAGAGGCATGGAGTCCGTCGAGAAATTTCGAGTCGCGCAAAGAGGCATGGAGAGAGCGCTGCTCGGGATCGCCCTACGAGACCGGAAACGTACCGATCGGATCCGAAGCTAGAACAAAGTGAGAGACATCATGGCCGTCGTAACGCAGAGAAAGTGGACATGGGTGGGGCACATTGCAAGAATGGACATAATGAGTCCTTGAATGGAGGCCCAGAGCGGACACCCGAGGAAACGGTAGACCACCGCAGCGATGGGTGGACGACATCCGACGATTCGGAGGTCGGGACTGGATGAATCGGGCACAAGATCGACAGGAATGGAAGAAGAGGGAAGAGCCCTACATCCAAGATTGGATCACCAAAAGACCACCATGATGATGATGATAGTATTTACTCAGGCAATCCTAAACTAATTTACCAAGCCATTTTCGAGACATAATTCTACCTGCTTATTGTTTCTAAATGGACAAGCCGGTGGAAATCATCATAAAGTCAAATGGCTCTATCAAATCCAATCTATTTTTAAGGGCATAACATTCAATTAGGTAAAAATAAAATCGTATCTATTCAAAAATTAATTGGGAATCTACAGCATGTTTAAAAGTATGAAAACAGTTTTTGATGTCAATGATCTAACCCTGTAAAGTGTAATGTGAAAAACATGATCTAAGAAACAAAGATTATTTAGGGTTCCGAAATCAAAACGACATTTTTTTTAACAAATTCGGCATGTCCATGTGTCTGACTCTAAAAGTTCAAAATCCTGACTGACCTAGAAGATTAAGCCAGTTGAACCTCTTGTCTGTGTATGATAAGGTTCCTGGGCTAATTATTAGTCATCGTTTTGCATTTATTTCAAGAACGATTTTGTTTATTCTGCAGAAAGGTAGAGAGGGCCAACAGGGAGTACTCTCTCCAGGCGGGTGTTATGCCAGGGGACTGAAAAAAGGGACAGAAAGCCCACTGAGAATAGCTGACAATCGAAACTCCGCAGCGCGATGCAGGGTTCTACATAATTGCGTTCTAGCTTGCTAACGCCATCTCTTAGAATACTTTGGCACGACGTTAGCAGTGACAGAGGAGATGCCACAATTCTATACAGCAGCATTTTAATTTTTGACCACCATACACATTATTAATTTATACAAACGGGACTTATAGTTGTCCCCGTGCCCGCGACCACGGGGACAACGCCGTCCTCGAAACGTCGAACCAACTAACTGCTTTGGCTCAGCGATCCAAAAAGAATCTTGGCCTCCGAAACGAGAGAACGCCACCTGTCCCGATCCAGCGCGGTTTCCTGCCATGAATCGGCATTCAGCCGACGCAGGTCCGCCTCCACGACATCACACCAGCGGTACCTGGGGCGCCCGATTGGTCGAAGGTGAATTTAAAACATAAAACGCGATCACGTCCCGTTTCTATAATTTCATAATGTGTAAAAATCGTTAACCATGCACATATCAAGATTAATTGGATCCAAACTAGCACTCAAACAATCCAATAAAATACTAAGTTCTTCACAGACCTATAAATCTATATGCTTGATCCAAAATTTAGATTCTAAACTTTCTAGAACATCCTGTATATTCAATATGTCGAAACGGGATACAGTACGTCGATTCGGTATTTTATGACATCGGATTTTAACGAGAGCCAGACGTTTACGGTGCGTTAGCGGACGTGATATGTTGACCGTACGTAATTCGTATGATTTTAACTGTTTTTCTTACTGGCTGTACGGTTTGTTGTGCTTGAAACCGATTTACGATCATTCGATTTACGAACATAACTTTTTCGACACACTACGCGACGTGGAAATTATTGAACTGCTTTTAGGCTCATTATCCTAGATGTTAAGAAGAAATTGGAGGACCTTTTCATACAAACGTAGTCCTCATTTTCCTCTGTGGATAGGAGCATTTAAACATTTAAAATTATGAAATTACTTATGACAACTGTTTTTCGCTGTGAGTTTTTACAATAATCAAAAATCGGAAAAATATATATAGAGGCATATTGTTAATATACATCAAATTACCTATGTAAAAATATTTTCCATATGTCAATATCCAGTGAGGAAAATGGAGACTACGTTTGTATGGAGAAACGGGCGTCCCCTTTCCTCTTAAAACCTGTGCGCTTTTTCATTATAATCATTAGGTATAATTATCGCACTACCTATGATAATCCGACTAACATCATTTTTTTATGCTGTAACCGTTTTAAAATTTTCAATTTGATAAATATATACGTTTTGTGTTTTTCCTAGCAAGAGTGTTGAATATTTAATTATAATTTTAAAAAACACTTTAGTGTCAAAAGGAGCTCTACGTGTTGGGTTCCGCTCCGCGCACGCCTCTCAAATGTTCGAATCACCATTGTTCCATAATAGGAAAGACATACCTACCAACAAGGGCCACTGTTTTCATTTGAAACTTTAATGCATGTCCATAGTATGTAAGAATTCTGTTAAGCATCAAAGCTCTCACGCAGATTAACATAACGGGGACAAAACAATATTTTCAAGTAAACGGTCCGATTGCAGCTTATCGCGACATCTGGGGTCACAAACGGTAGTTCGTTTTTACGTTCATAACCCCTAGTGTACATTCATTCGATAGCGTGACGTAACGGACGCTTTTTCGTTAAGTCTCATTTTGTATGGGATTTAGAAACAGCGCGCCAAGCGGGACGTTTTTGAAACTCAAAACCCCATACAAAATGAGACTTAACGCAAACGCGTACGTCACGTTTCGCTATCGAATAAATGTACACTTGGGGTACAGAGTTTTTGAAGCCGATTATGCCCCACATTGATAGGTTTAAGAAATGCTTGGTTGACATCCTTTTCTCCTCTCTCACTGACCGATGACATCTGCTTTTGACTCTTAAGTTTATCTCATTTGCGAGGTTTAATCTTTATAATGTGAAGTGTATTACTCTCTTATATTTTAATGTTTAGATAGTTATTTGTTCTCTGATATTTTTCACTGTAGCTATGATATGGTGTTAAATTAATTTACAGTACATATGGTGCTACTTTACCGCACTAGTGCGAAAATTAGCATATTACGTTACTATGTCGAACATTTAAAGGGCCATATGTACTGTAAAACGTTGTACGATACATGTGCAAATAGGTAATTCGCAACTCGTGTCGTGTCGATTTATCGCCACTCGTTTCGAATTTCCTATTTTTCGCACTTGTATCGTAATGTACTATTGTAACATCAGCGCTTACTTCTAAAGCATACTGTGTACACTTGTTTTGGATTTCGTGCTAGTTTTTAAGCCATAATATGCAATTGTATGTTTCTCATGATATTGTACAGTCAGCATCAAAAGTAGCGCATGAAACAACGCGCCAAAAGTATCTCTAAATTCAAAATACAAAAATTTATTACTTTTTTTACTTTTAAATATAATACAACATTTATAGTAACATCATATAGTGACATGAAAAATACATAACAACATTTATAAATACAACAGCCAATACCTGGGTAAACATTACATTATAATAATCTTAAAATAAATAATTACTACAATACAATAGAGATGTATAGTCTCTATGGTTAAAAACACATTAAATCTGGAGATGTAATTGTAATAATCATAATTCTAATAATAATATCTAAAAGCGCTGGTGGCCTAGCGGTAAGAGCGTGCGACTTGCAATCCGGAGGTCGCGGGTTCAAACCCTGGCTCGTACCAATGAGTTTTTCGGAACTTACGTACGAAATATCATTTGATATTTACCAGTCGCTTTTCGGTGAAGGAAAACATCGTGAGGAAACCGGACTAATCCCAACAAGGCCTAGTTTACCCCTCTGGGTTGGAAGGTCAGATGGCAGTCGCTTTCGTAAAAACTAGTGCCTACGCCAAATCTTGGGATTAGTTGTCAAGCGGACCCCAGGCTCCCATGAGCCGTGGCAAAATGCCGGGACAACGCGAGGAAGAAGAAGAATAATAATATCTGATATACGGATAACTTTTCCAAATATAGATAAATTTCTAAAACTCGCGCTCAAAAGTAATATCTTTTACAGTCTTTGTTGTTCTATATTAAAGACATCACTTTTTGTTAAGCTGTTACAGAATGATAGATACTTATGAAACGTTATTTGATCCGCTACTTTTTATGCTGACTGTACGATATCTGTTCAATGTTTTTTTTTAATGATAGAGGAGGCAAACGAGCAGACGGATCACCTGATGGTAAGCGATCACCGCCGCCCATGGACACCTGGAACACCAGAGGGGTTGTCAGTGCGTTGCTGGCATTGAAGATGGGAGTACGCTCTTTTCTTGAAGGTTTGAAGATCGTATCTGTCCGGAAATATTGCAGGCGACAGTTCATTCCATAGTTTAGCTGTGCGAGGCAGAAAGTGTACCTAATAAAGTAAAATAAAATAAGATTAAGTACATGTTCATACTTATAGCGTTTGTATGAACGCTGACAACCCCACTTGTGTATTCCATGCCTAAAAGGTCCATGCTCTATGTGCACGAAGACCTTTCTCTGATGGAAAGCCACATATAAATAATAAATAAATATTATAGGACATTTACACAAATTGACTAAGTCCCACAGTAAGCTCAATAAGGCTTGTGTTGAGGGTACTTAGACAACGATGTATATAATACATAAATATTTATAAATACTTAAATACATAGAAAACACCCATGACTCAGGAACAAATATCCATGCTAATCACACGAATAAATGCCCTTACCAGGATTTGAACCTGGGACCATCGGCTTCGTAGGCAGGGTCACTACCCACTAGGCCAAACTGGTCGTCATCTACAGTACCTACAGTATCGTATTAATCTTAGTTTGACTATCATTATCAATTATTTATCTGTCTCAGCTGCTTAAAGGTTAGCTGGAAGAGATCCCTTACATATTTATTGTCGTTTTGTGTTATATACTTAATTGCTTTGTGTAATGGAGTGGTTTTTCTCAAACTTGCAATGAAAAGTTGACATGACTTACTTCAAATAAGGTCTGGAAATACTACGTGTCAGGTGCGATGAGTGAAGATTATGTGTAAAGGAATTTTATACAGCCTTACCATCTAGGCTTGTAAAGCAACCTTCTTTTGTTTTTCAAACGTCAAATTGTGACACAAGGTCCTGGCATTCAACCATCAAATATTAGTAGATTCGTAATTTGTTGTTAACTGTGTAAACCTGCTAATAAAACAAAATTGATTATTATTATTTTTTAATGCAAGTTTGAGAAAAGCACTATACAAATCTCAGCGAGAAACGGGGTTGCCGGCTGCGTATTCCTATCGACCTCACTACGCTCGGCCATCTATATCTACATAGCCTGCAACCATTCGTTTCCCGGGCTCTATAGTAACGTACTATTAATTACTGCTATTACTATAGTTCAATACTAAAATCGTGTGGCCAGTTTGTGTTACGGATTATGAGATGCTGTGATTCAACCTCAATTTTTTTTTTGCGTTCAAAATGTCAACGTTTTCCTTATAAAGTACAGTTTTACATACATACCATGACAAGATTTTACTGTTAGTTTAGTTACGAGTAGACTTGTGTATCAAAATAATGTAAGTTTTGGAAACGAAAATTTCGAAAAGAGTTTATTATTAATGTTATAATAGTACATTACGATACAAGTGCGAAAAATAGGAAAATCGCAATGAGTGGCGAGTGAGTGGTTTTTTAAACCGATTTGTGTCAATTATAGCATATTTTTTGTTATTTTATAAATCATTTAAAATCGATTTTTCACAAAAATGGATATGGCACAAACTTATTCTTACCCGACGTATTATACCACCCACAAACCATAATGACGACCTAGATCATTACATCTCTTTCCCTCCTGCTACGATTATGCAATTATGAATGAAAAGTTTTACGACCCCAGTCGTCAGTTTGTATGCGGATAGTATAACTACCAAGATAAAGCACTTGTGATATAAACGACATAAACCTACTCGTTCTCAAATCTTGTACCGCATCGGCATCAGATGGGCATTCCTTCATTAACTGAGTCTAGCGTTCCCCAAAGCCCTGTTCCCAACTAGTTTCCGTTCCCAGAGACAAACCAGAATAAGATTGAACCCTGGTTTGAGATGTTTTAACAATTGTGTATTGTGTACTCTTTCGACCCGATTCGAAGAATGATGTAGACACGTTTAAGATCTCGGAAAGATCGATAACTAATCATGTCAAAATTAACGTTTATTTCGATTCTGCTGTGATCCCAAAGATCTATGTACGATATTTCTAACGTCAAAGTGACATTGGTTGCCCGAATCGAGCTGCTTCTGTCAATTATACGACATATTAAACGATAGCTAAATGTGAACTTCTCTAAACCAGAACTTACCGTTATCGTATTTCATTCTTCGAATCGGGCCGTTTGTGTTTATGATCTGCGTTGGGCTCTAAGAAATGTATTATTATTCTCTTTATTTATTTTGGATTTTAGGTTAGGCATTTTATAATATGGTTATAAAAGTAAAATACAAAAAAATCATCCAAAAAGAATACATAATGCAGCGCAGGTGTAAAGAGGTGTATGTTCCACGTAACACTTATGCCCTTATACACCTAAACTACCAGAGACTTGTACCCTTTTTCACTAGGGCCACAGTTTATATTATAAACACATTATAAAAAACCTAACCTAGGGTGCCGCCAGCAGCGGGGCAGGGCCCAAGCTCCCGGTGGTCAGGGCCGCAGAGAGAGGAACCGGCGGACTATCCGCGCCGTGTCCAAGATCACCGCCTTCTGCATCTGACCCTTAATCCAACCACCTAGCGAGAGTCTCTCAAGGTGTTGGGTCGAGACTCTTCGCTATGATGGTGGGTTCAAGAGCCTGAAACAGAGGCAGTATTCTTGAGCGATACGCGGATAGCTTTGTTCCCCCCTCTGTAGACCCCATAGTACGCTCGCATGACGTTCTCGTTTATCGATGGAGTCCATTTCATGCGGCGCACTGCACCACCACCTGCATTATTATTATTATTTAGTACCAGGTGCATGACCAAGCTTATTATAATATACTGATATACAGTGTGTATTTTTGATATTACCGCAAACTTAAACTAGACGTAGGTTTTATTGGTATAAAACGATTCTGAAAGTTTTTTTTTATTTAGTCTTAACTATCAGGGCATAGTGAATTTTCGTAATTTTTTCGAGCGGCAATGTATTTCGTACATCATAGATCATAGTCACTTGTGACAGTTGTGACAGGTGTGTGTGACGTCACGTTTTATGACGCGGCGTTTTGAGTTAAAACAAAGTAGTGATACATTGTTGGCTGAATTATTTTATATGGAAAAATAAAAGTCGTCTATTTTTAGGGTTCCGTAGCCAAATGGCAAAAAACGGAACCCTTATAGATTCGTCATGTCTCTCTCGTCATGAAACTCAAAAATTTTTTTTTCATCAAACCCATACGCGTGGGGTATCTATGGATAGGTCTTCAATGATATTGATGTTTCTAATATCATTTTTTTCTAAACTGAATAGTTTGCGCGAGAGACACTTCTAAAGTGGTAAAATGTGTGCCCCCCCCCCCCCACGTAACTTAAATAACAGAATAATAAAACTAAAAAAAAATATATGATATACATTACCATGCAAACTTCCACCGAAAATTGGTTTGAACGAGATCTAGTAAGTAGTTTTTTTTTTAATACGTTATAAATGTTACGGAACCCTTCATGGGCGAGTCCGACTCGCACTTGGCCGCTTTTTTATTAATCCTATGAAAGTGTGTAAATAAAGCCTGAACTAACTGCCCTTTGCCTATGCGGTCGTATCAAAAATACACGATGCATGTAGTTTTACAGGTGGTTTTTGTCACCTGCAGTAATTTACGGGGGAATATACATATAGGTCATAGTCATACTGAACAACTTTTACCTTGACCACAGATCATATAATACTAGCCTTGACCAACCTTGAAATCGCGAAATAAACTAGCTGCTTCATACATTTTGGATGGTTTAATGTTGATATTTTGGATGGTTTAATGTTGATATTTTGGATGGTTTAATGTTGATATTTTGGATGGTTTAATGTTGATATTTTGGATGGTTTAATGTTGATATTTTGGATGGTTTAATGTTGATATTTTGAATGGGAGGGATTGGTCCCTTAGTAAAAGTTATTCAGTATGACCTATATATTCACACTGCACCGTAAATTATTGCAAGTGCCTAAAAAATCCCGTATGTTTTTTTTTATATACCACGACGGTGGCAAACAAGCATACGGCCCGCCTGATGGTAAGCAGTCACCGCAGCCTATGGACGCCTGCAACTCCAGAGGTGTTACATGCGCGTTGCCGACCCTAACAATGACTGATGTTTGAAAAATGTCACATTTTGCGCGTTTCACGCCCTTTGCTGGCCTCCAAACAATTAGGTATTCTATTATCTAGTACACCTAACTAAACTAGATGGGTTTAGGTAGCTCATTTTTTCCGAACTCAGTTCAGTCGTCGTGTGTCTACGTAAAACACAATGCGCCCACAGTTACGCGAGTGATATGACATCTGTCATATTCATACGTTGGAAGGTTGGAACCATATGTCACGACTGTGGCCCAGCCCGTAACCTCGTGGTCACATATTCATTGGTTTTATTGAAGAGCCCATCGCTTGCTATCCCCACAATTCCTCAGGAATAACGGCCATGCTCCCGTCGTCACAGAAATCACTCCACGTTGCATCTAAATGACACTCGCTGATGATCTCATTGCGTTTTTGCACGATTCTAACACGCCTTAGATACCGACCAGCTTATCTTACACAACGACTAAGCAGAAATAAACCTTAAGATTGTGGAGTTAGAGTTTAATTTTGATTGTAGCGATATTCATCGAAAAAAACGGTAATTGTGGTTGATTCGAACTAGCGTGAAATTACTGCTAATCAAAAATGCACTTTAAATGTATAATATTAAGGTTAAATTTTGATAGTCGTTTATTTATTTCTAAAACGTGGTTAGTATATTTTCGTGGGAAGCGTGTGCCACCTGCGTTTTGTACAATGAGTGACGAAGCTTAATATTTAAAGGAAATTGTAACGTATTGTTTAAGTAATAGAGTCTTTTATTATGGCAATTTGTTTTTGTACTTTAGATAACCGCAGACGCACCTGTAACTTTCGGTGTGTTAGTGACGCTAGATTTAAAGTATTGTGTATTAGTACATTTGCAATTTGCCTAATGTATGTTTTGTTCCATATTTTCAGCCCGATTCGAAGAATGATTAAGACACGTTTAAGATTTTTAAAAGATCAATAACTAAACGACATGTCAAAATTGACGTTTATTTAGATTCCGCTGTGATTCCAGTACATAATGGATACACTGGTGTTACTATAACTAGCTTAAATCTAAAACAGGCCCTTGAGGCATTGTACCAAGGATGTGCTGGCGGCATTTCCTCGTTGTATCGCTATGGTGATACGTTGTGCGAGGAAGCCGCCAGCTCTTCGGTCACCAGTTACGACAACCAGATGTTTCGCGATTTCTGCAAAAAAATTGTGCGTGAGGGGACCCCAATGGACCTAGAGTTTCAACGCCAAATGGTACAAAATGGTAGCTTCTCTCTACCAAATTATTAATTAATTAATTATGGCTCTTAGAATATATGGTCGGATCAAAAATATACGCTGTATACAGCCCCATACACATATACATATGGGTAATGTAAAACTTTCTCATTGCTGGCTCTTTATTGCTTTGATTCAAACGTCCCTGGAAATCTGCATATGATATCTCATATAAATGCATAGTTAGATTATAAACTGACCAGTTCTGGTCGTGTAAGGCGAAGGTTAAGAATGTGTAGGCGTAAACACCTTTATTCCGATATATAGCGGCGTAACGGCCGCCTAGAGATATGACCTGCACTAGATGCTTGTGACCATAGATAAAAACAGCGCGAAGGTTTGAACCAGAAAACGCCTCTTATCTTATAGGGAGCGTGCATGAACTGTAGGAGGCAGCACAGGAGCCGTCAGATTTTTGGCGCGAGGCGTAAATGTGATGTTTTTTGTTCCGATGTAGCCTACAAGATGGCAGAACCTACTATGCACAAGAAAACACGTGACGTGTACATGTGCATGTTTATGGTTCCGATTCAGGCCACAAGATGGCAGACCCTCCAATGCGCACGGTCCCTATCTTTCTTAGCGCGTCAGGTTATGTTTGCGGAGTCGCGCACTGACTGCTTCGGTGCAATAATATGCAAAAGAGCTGCCTCCCTAATAATGCGTCACGTGCGTGACAGTTCCAACAGCCTCTTGCGCCTAGTGTTAGATTCGCCTGCTTGCGCCTTCTGGAAAAACTGGGAGGATGTACATATGGGTTCCAGAGGCGTAGTTTATAATTTAGTATAGGTTTAAAGAACTACCATAGGATTAAGGGAATGTACACTAACACTATGGACATGGTCCGAAATAAAATAAATTGAATTGAATTATCTATTGATCGGATGTAAGTACACACACATTACTGGGGGCCTTATGGCTCCTCTATACGATGGGTCATACTGGCCATGGATGGGTCAGCGTGTGGAGAACGCAGTGGTGTCAGATGGCTTATAGGATGGCCACGGTGTCGGTTTTCCCGCACAACAAAGGTAGTGGGCCAGCAATGGCAGTACGAATCTACAGGTGACCCATTCCATAGTGCGTGCTCTCAATCATCGCATGGCCATCTCGCTGGTCCAGCGCTGGGCCATTGTGTAGAGGAGCCATTAACAAGGAAATCGTAGGTACAATTAGCAATTATATTAGCTTAGTACCTTTGCATACAATCTTCTACGCAGGGAGGGGGGTACCTTGTTTTATTAATTCCTATTAGTCTATTTATTTAAACTTTATTGCACAGTAAAAAATATACAATGAGAAGAAGCGGACTTAATGCCACGCGTGCCTATATATCTTTTGTGAAAAACTGCATTTCACCATGATACACTTCTTACAATGTGCTATCTCATTTCGGGACGAACAACCAGTACTACAAATTTCTGTCAAAAAAAATTGAGATACATACTTTTATTGCTGACTGTTCCTCTTCTCATTTATTACTACTTATCTCGACGTGCTTGTGTTTTTCCATCCAGGAGTTCTTATTTTATACTACTTTTGTGACAAAGAAGCATACGGCCCGGAAGGGGTTTAATATTTAAATTGTAAGATTTGAAACAAACATATCGATATCCTAGTTCACAGTTCACACTAGTTCTAATAACTACGTGAATTATTTGGTTGTAATAATTAGAGACGTTTTTGTTCACTATTTTTTTAGTAATTAATAGGAATGTGAACTCGATATATACAAACAATTGACGGTGACGCTAAATAAAAGCGTGTAAAAACCTAAGTGTTTGTTCTTATACTATCTAAGCTGTTGTATTCTATAAAGCCCGCAGCAATACCTATATCTGGACTAACAACGGGCCTGCCCCTTGTATTTCAATCTGTCCGGTAATGGGCTGTATTGTTATTCTGCTCTTTATTATTGGAGCGGAGTGCCCATTACTCTACTTTATGGTAAAACCAGTACGCGGTAGGTATAGTTCGGATAAAATAAGTAAAAAAACTGTGTTTACAAGTTCAAGTTTGTAACGTAATAACGTTACATGTTTAATAAATAGACCTTAAGAGCTACTACTTATCTAATTCAAAATATATTCTGCGGGGTGCTTGCCGCCCGCTTGCCGTTTTGCTACTGGCGTGTTTCTGGTCCTTTCCCCGACTCAGCGCCACGCAGTTTGCAGCTGCGCTGAACTCAGCGCCGACCAGAAAAATCGGCACCTACCACCTCGGCACCGTCAGGGGAGTACTCTGGCTATGAACGACTTGCGGAATCCGATCCTTATAAAGTATTGGCGCGAACCACGTTATTATACCCATTTTTACCAACTGAGCTGGTTGTGGTAATAAACATTTTGACCGTTCTTCTGCCTCCTCATTTATAAATCCTCATACCTAACGTGACGTTTAGGAGGTAGAACTTACCGAACGCGACAAGGTCCTATCATTTGAAGATAGGACTTTGAAATTTCAAACATTTAAGGATGTGCGCTGTCTGTTATAATATGGAGATAGAGTACTGTTTTATAATATAATATGGATATAAACATTTCTAAGTCCAAGTTTTGTTCACAACTTAGACTAGCGTAACCAGTTCCCTATTAAAACATGTTCTCGGTCTAGTATCGGATCTAAATCATGGTACCGATGGGGATGCTTTCCAAGTTTCCATGTGACAGTCGGACGGGTATCTAGTGCCGTCAATGTTGCTCATTTGCATTGATCCCGGATACATTCGTACTTTAAAATACGATGTTGATTTGATATTAGACGCTACACATTTAACTAACTACGCGCACCTAAGGCATCAACACCAAATAAGGCCAGATTCTTAAAGGATGCATCACGCTAGACCGGCCGCAGCGCAGGCGTCCGACACGTCATTTTCTATGACGGTTGATAGGTGATCACGTGGTGCTTTCATAGAAAATGAAGCGCCGGACGCCCTGGCCCGGCCCCGGCCCGGTCTAGCGTGAGTCATCCTTAAGCGTGCTAACTTCCAAAACTTCATACTTTTATAAGTGTGAATAAGTTCAAACTTTGCGTCCATGTCCACTTAGGGCTCCTCTACAGTAGTAGGCCAGTCTAAGGGACGAAGCTATGCGGTGGAATGAGATAGCAATATCACCTGCTCCCTTTAACGCATAAATGCGTCCCTTGGACTGGGTACGCTGGGCCATCGTGTAGAGGAGCTATTATAGATATCAAAGAGAAAACTGCACGTTCATAATGTTCATATTAAACATTAGAAGAGTAAAAAATAAAATAACGATGGGCCTTATTTGGTACAGGCACCTTCCCTTATCTTCTTCTCTGTCGTTTCGCTCTTGGCAGAGCGGTCGTGGTCACGTTGAGGGGCCCGCATCGGCAGAGTCGGCAGGAAAGGCGGATACGACTCTTCGCACGATCTCCCGCCGTGTCACCCTGTTGGTAGACTGTCTGGCACAGTCAGATACGTGGTTTCCAACTGCGGAAGAATTTAGTCAGTTCCGCGCATAGGTGACCTGCCGCGCGATCCTGGTTCCCTCCAATCTTCCCTATACGACCAGCCGCTCTATGGAGTCTATCTCGCCTAATGACATATCTGTTTGACGTAACTGGTGACCGAAGAGCTAGCGGCTTCCTCGCATAACGTATCAGCATTGCGATACAACGAGGACATGCCGATAGTATCCTTGGTATAATGCTTCAAGGGCCTATTTTAGATTTAAGCGTATTATTAATCAGAGATGAAGATGGAACTTGGTGGCGTAGGAAGAATAGGGAGCAAGAGAAGCTGGTTGCGATGCCCAATATAATTGGCGAAATCAAAGCCACACGACTCCGCTGGCTCGGTCACCTAGAGAGGATGGGAGAGGATAGTGCCGTGAGAAGAGCGTATGTGGGGCACCCGGGTGGAAAACGTCCGTCTGGGCGTCCCAGATACCGCTGGAGTGACGAAGTCCTAAAAGACCTGTTCGCCCTCGGAATACCCAACTGGCGTGAAGTGGCGCAGGATAGGGCAGAGTGGCGCTCTCTTGTGTCAGAGGCCAAGATCCTGTTTGGGTCACTGAGCCAGTGAAGTAAGTAAGTAAGTAAGTATTAATTTAGTATTTATACGAGTACCTAAATTAAGATCAGATTATTTAAGTTAGAATGCGGTTATTGGACAAGGACTAACTACACGCCTGGAGAAACTGATGATTCTATTGTGACAGCTCATTCATTTAGAAAAGGGCTGTATTTGAAAGGACCTAATTGAAAACACGTTTTATAATCATTATTATTATTATTATTTTAAGCTTTATTGCACATAAAAAAGAGTACAACAGGCGGACTTAATGCCAATAGCCATTCTCTACCAGTCAACCATAAGGCAAAACAGAGAAACTTCAAGGTGGGTGCACTGAGAATTGAACAAAAAAAAAACCGTAAATTTTAAGCGAAAAATTTTTTCTAAATAAATACTATAGTACGTTTCATTATACCTTATGATTATGAGTACATAAATATATACATATATATGGACAAAATCAAATACAGTTTCAAACTAAGTGCATTGCTGCCATCTTACAAAATATTCATTAGGTTTTTCATTTCTCTTTATTGACAAGTTAATAAAAAAATTTATATAAGTAATACAATTAACTAAGCTGATTAAGGGAGCTGGAAGGGGTAGACCTCGGCGGACTTTCTCTGATCAAATTGGGGAAATTCTGAAGAAAGGCCAGGTCAAGAGCACCCTAAACCGACGAGCGTGTATGAGGAATGTCATGAAAGTGAAGGAAGCGAAAGAGGTATGTCAGGATCGTAGCAAGTGGAAATCCGTGGTCTCTGCCTACCCCTTCGGGAAATAGGCGTGATTATATGTATGTATGTATGTATGTACAATTAACTAAACTAAAACTACTATATAAAACTAAAAATCTAAATTAATTCCATCTACCAAATCAAAATTCGCCCAACGCCAATTTCCAACTCAATCGGCTAAGTTATATAATTCTGTCAATAAAATACTTAACATTTACCCAATGCCATACCAAAAGTGCAGAGATAGAGTAAGATCATGGCTAAGAACACTAGATTATGAAGAAACGGAGGCACAGTTATTATGAATCCCACTCGCATACACATTCACACATTCACACACACACACACACACACACACACACACACACACACACACACACACAAACACTTACTCTTAAAATCTAATTTAATAGTGTTACCTATTGTTATAAAATATTATAGATCCTTAATTGTAATAACACAATTGAATCGGGTCTGAAATTGTATACTTATTGTAAATTGTAATAGTAAATAATAATCAGATTTGTAAATTGTATATTAATTAAGTTAAGTACAGTTTGTTGTTTTTACCCTATTTC
Source organism: Cydia pomonella (assembly GCF_033807575.1). Lineage (NCBI taxonomy): Eukaryota > Metazoa > Arthropoda > Insecta > Lepidoptera > Tortricidae > Cydia > Cydia pomonella. The sequence continues at coordinate 1,577,698 of NC_084714.1, forward strand.
CTAATGGAAGAGCGGGGTCTCCCGACACAAGTATTGTTATACTTAATGGGAGATTCCAGCCCTTTATGTTATGTGTATTATAAGTTAAGCCAAATAAACTATTTTGTATTTTTTTTGTATTGTATAAAATGGGCCCCCGTGGCAAGGTACCGAGGATGCTGGCAGCATTTCCTCGCTGGATCGCTATGCTCAAGCGTTGGGCGAGGAAGCTGCCAGCTCTCTTATCCCCGGTCCCATCCACCAGCCGTTTCGCCAATTGCCGGTATAGGCCCTGCGCTGCGGGCCCGCGGGGCCCCACGGACCAAGAGTCTCGACTCCAAATGCAACAAAGTTGTAGTTGGTGTCGAGACTCCCGTATTTGCGCTTTTTGATATATGGATAAACAAGGATAGATACATATACATACAATTGCACGTGCGTTATGGTTATCATTTGTTATATAACAACGGTGTATATCAAAATGTCAACTAGCCTACCCCACTACGTATCTTATACCTTTAAACGAGCAATTCTTGTATATATATAAATATATATTATCTGTGATCTCGGCTCTAACGATTTCGCTGAAATTTTGGTATATGGGGGTTTTTGGGGGTATACAATCTATCTAGATTAGTCTTATGTTTGGGAAAACGCGTGTTTTCGAGTTTTCATGCGTTTTTCTTCCGACGCAGAATATGGTCGCTAATTTCGTGTTGCCGGCCACTGTCCGTCTGGTCCAGCGGGTTAAGACGCGGACTGCTAAACGAGTGTTACGGGTTCGAATCTCGCCCGGTGACTAACTTTTGTTTTTTTTTATGTTCAAGTTTATATATAATTTTTTAATTTTTATTGTTTTAGACAAGTTTAATTTAGTAAAAAAACGTAGTTAAGATTATCACCTATAGACCACCATATTACAATAAATAGAGGTAGTTATAACCGAGCAAAGCTCGGTCGCCCAGGTACTTGTTTTTTATGTTTGTCAGGGCAGGGTCTGTAGGTACAGAAAAAAGATTTAATTTGTGACCCATTTGGTACCTTGTCACTGTGACAAAAGTATGAGGTCTCTAGCGACTTTCTGGTTGTTTGTCAATGTGACAAGCTCTGAAATGGGTCGCAAATTAAATCTTTTGACTATACCTAAGTAGTAGGTATGTTTTTTGTACTCTATTCCATCGTAGCATCAAAACGACTGAGCTGATTTTGATGACGTAGAATCAGACCAAGCTTATTTGGCAGCGATTTTGATAGCACACTGTGCAAGTGTTAATTGAAATGCCAAACTTCTATAAAACAATAGTGTTTAAAATAACAGTGTACAGTCGGTGCTATCAGAATCGCTACTGATTTAGCTTGGTATGAATCTATTAAGTTATTCGTTTCTATGCCCGAGATAATTAGGCTACATTTTAATCGACTACCAAGAAGGAGTTTCTTAACGAAATATTTTTGGATATATATATACAGATGATTACTATAACTAGCTTATATCTAAAATAGGCCCTTGAGGCATTGTACCAAGGATGCTGGCGGCATTTCCTCGTTGTATCGCAATATTGATACGTTGTGCGAGGAAGCCGCCAGCTCTTCGGTCAAATATTAGTAAGTGTAATAATTTTAATAATATATTTATGTCAGTTTTTTTTTGTTTTAGGCAACCACGGCCGATATCTCGTTCAGCTAACCATTTTAAGGTAAATATCTTTTACGGCTATTTCAGTTTATAATTTCTTTATAGTGGTGTATAATTCGTGTCATCCACGATGACGTGCAGACAGAGGCGGCGTTAGGCGTGGGTGACGTGGGCCACCGCCTACGGCCTCGCGGTCCGAGGGGCCTCGCACCTCAAATAAGTACCCTTATCTCGGACACAACGTAAAATGTTCGTTATTTCTTGCGCCACCAGAGGGCCTCGCTAAAGTCGCTAAATGTACCTTGCCCACATAAAATTTTGGCCTTGCCCCGCCACTGCGTGCAGATTTGTCAAATCTAACCTTTACTACCATGATAATACGAATCAAGGCATGCGTCTTCGTGAATGACACGATCTATATAAAACTATAACTTAAAACAAAAATCAAGATTCTTAATTAATGAAATACCTGATTTGATTTGTTCCTTGATTTGGAAACAATTCTATTGACTTCTCAGTAGTTGATAATGGCAAAGATAATTTGAAATACATATATAGATTATCAAAGAAAATTTTGTAGCCAAAGTAAAATTACTGCCATCTATCGAAACATGATTAAAATTTTTAGAACGCCATTTGACTTTGATCCTTAGTCTTTCACTGATATGTGTTAAATTTGTTAAATATCAAAAAGTGGCGCCATCTAATAGATCAAAGGCCAAAGGTATGGCGGCATCATTTCGTGCGACGGCGCCTGGCGCCACAACCTTTAGCCGATTCACGGTAAGATGGCGCTACTTTTTGATAATATTATACACATAACAGTGAAAAAATAAGGATCAAAGTCAAATGGCGTTCTAAAAATGTTAATCATATACTTATCGAAAAAGATGGCAGTTTTACTGTGGCTAAAAAAAAATCTTTGACAAACCACCTCTATTTTAAATTCTCTTTGATAATGATAATTAATTCCATTCTGTCACATGTAAAGATTCTCAACTTTATATACAAACTTAACTATCTCATAGTTTTCCTCTTAGTAATCTAAAACGCACATTCCAAAAGGTCTTATCTCTCTAACATTTCCTACAACTTTACTACCTTTTTTATCAAACAAGAACTAAGGAATGGTCCACCAAGGACGCCTACCTCGATAATCGTAAATATACTAAGATAATAGATAACATAAGTAACAATAAATACTATAAATAGCTACCTTATTACTTAGTACTTAGGTATATAATCGTAATTATGTCGCAACGTAAAACGGTTATTGGAATAGTAATTTTATGAGGTAAGTAATAAGGATATGTTTAGTATGCCGTTCGTTGTGAATGTTTGAATTGCCGCGTAAGAGGTATAGTTATTATTATCATAATAATGATACTTCATCAAGTCCTATGCTAAGTTTACTATATAAAGCCGGAAATTATCTTTAACACTGGATAAAATTGTAGCATGCTTCAATAAAATGATTAGCTTGTTAATGTTAAAGACTAAAGAGGAAAGGAGATATCTGTCGCCTAGCGTCGTATAGTAAAATTAGTGCGATAAAGACTAACAGAGGGAGAACTAGAACTTAGGTAAACAATCCTGCGTTGTAATCTCAAAAATCGAGGTACTCGACTGTTTAATCATCCAAAACTTAACCAGTCGTAGAATTTTAAAATCTAAATTATAATTATATGATATGACAATTAGCCAAAAAAGCAAAACAGTCCGATACAGATATTAAAAATATTAATCTGTTTTCACAAAATCATTGCTCTAGGATCAGAAACCACGCAGGAAACAGTCGAGTTCGTTTGTATGGAGAAATGAGCACTCCACTTGCCTCCAAAAGCAGTATTTTTTTTAATATACTACGTCGGTGGCAAACAAGCATACGGCCCGCCTGATGGTAAGCAGTCTCCGTGCCTACGTACGCCTGCAACTCCAGAGGAGTTACATGCGCGTTGCCGACCCTAAACCCGCCCCCCCTCGTTGAGCTCTGGCAACCTTACTCACCGGCAGGAACACAACACTATGAGTAGGGTCTAGTGTTATTTGGCTGCTGTTTTCTGTAAGGTGGAGGTACTTCTCCAGTTGGGCTCTGCTCTAGATCTGGAATGACATCCACTGGCTGTGCCCTACCACACAAAGCGAGATGACATTCACAATGCCCATACCTCTCTTTTGGACGTAGTTTAAGGACGTACCCGGGTCCGTATTACAATGTATTTGTTCAGACTTATATATGTATATCTTCTTCTTCACGCGTCATCTCCCTCGATTATTTTGTGGGTAACATTAAAAAAAAGTCGCGAGCATAAATTCAAATCCACCGTCAATTATTAATATTCTTGGAATTACATGAAGGTTGTCTGGAAGAGATCGCTTACAGCGAAAAGACCGCCTGTTGCTGTTGCTACCTGTCTTTACATTGTAAATCTGGTTTTAAATTTGTTTTCTTTGTGGTAGAAGAGGGAGCTGGAAGGGGTAGACCTCGGCGGACTTTCTCTGATCAAATCGGGGAAATCCTGAAGAAAGGCCAGGTCAAGAGCACCCTAAACCGACGAGCGTGTATGAGGAATGTCATGAAAGTGAAGGAAGCGAAAGAGGTATGTCAGGATCGTAGCAAGTGGAAATCCGTGGTCTCTGCCTACCCCTTCGGGAAATAGGCGTGATTATATGTATGTATGTATGTTCTTTGTGGTGCAATAAAGAATATTTACTTACTTACATTGAAGCCTTTCTCTGCTATTCTCAAATAACCATAAAAATAATATTCCCTCTATTGAGATCACAAGATTTAAGACTCACATAGCTACAGAAGCATTCTTAGAATATCCTACTATAGCATCTCTGTACAAAGTGTACAAACCACTTCATTCATACAACAATTCAGTCCAAAAAACTTGACCTACAGATACTTTGAAACTATATGTAAATTCAGCTCAAGTTTAAACTGGTATTGATGAGTGAGTGAGATGATTACTTGAGAATAAGATAGAAAAAGATAAAAGATAAGATGAGCACGCGCGGTCTGAGTGACGTTTCAATTAAAATTAATTTATTTGTAAAAAAGTATGCACCTCGATACGGATCTGTGTCGGCGCAGCTTTATGCGTTAAGGAGGAGAGACACTGGCATTAAAGATTGATGAAAGTCGGACCAAGCTATCTCTGCATGGGATTTGACAATAACAATGTATTTGCACGGCATTACAGACAAACCAATACGTCGAGAAATTAAACATTACAAAAATAACAGTTTACAAAAGACATCAAATGTAACAGGACAAAATATAGGTGACATCAAACAAAAGTACTGGATAGCCAGTCATTCATCTACTCGCAAAACCTTAGACATTCACTCATTCAGTTCATTCATTCAATGATAAAATGTGGCAATTTATTAAACTTTATTGCACATAAAAAAGAGTACAACAGGCGGACTTAATGCCAATAGGCATTCTCTACCAGTCAACAATAAGGCAAAACAGAGAAACTTCAAGGTGGGTGCAGTGAGAATTAAACAAAAAAAAACCGTAAATTTTAAGCGAAATAAAATTTCTAAATAAATACTATAGTATGTTTCATTATACCTTATGACTATGAGTACATAAATATATACATATATATGGATAAATAAGGATAGATACATATACATATAATTGCACGTGCGTTAGGCAATGTCATCTTTATTCTCAAATTTCTATTCTATGGAAATTTGACGTTTATAGTGACACCCCTCACTTCGTTCTATTTAAGTCGGAGCAAAGTTGTAATAATGACTCAACGAACTAAGTATTTTTTACATTTTTTACGCTTATGAATCTTATCATGAAATCTACACCTCACTGAGCCACGTTTTAGGTACTCGTACTACTCTACTTAAATGAATTGACCGTCTCATTCGTCCTTAACAACTTACAAGATATATCTTTTGTTAAGCTAGTGTTGTTACACATTTTCTTTTACTCCTAATTAACTATAAAATAGGGCTGTACAAAGAGAAGCGACGCTTCAGTATCGATATCAAAAAGCTTTAAATCTCATCATCAGACAATTTCGGACTAAACTCTATTGCAACTTCATAAAGTTTACATTAGAATGAAAGTGTTTTTCTTCTTTTTCAGTAGTGACGTGTTCTTTATATCATCGTTTTGTTGGTTTTGTGAGTTAATATTGACCTTGAATTATGTTTTAATTCTTCAAAGCCTATTCTGTGAGTTTTTTTTCGTAAATTTTCAATTGATTGGGTCTTTTGATCAGTGAATAGGTTTTGTGTGTTAATTACTATAGCGTAGGTTACTATAATAACCCTTTATTCAAGTTTCAAGAAAAAGCATACAATAAGGGCCCGATTCCAAGAATGAGATACGATAACGATAAGTTCTCATTTAGATATCGTTTTAAGTCGTATAATGACAGAAGCAGCTCAATGCGGGCAACCAATGTCACTTTGACGTTAGAAATATCGTAGATCTTATTGGGATCACAGCGGAATCAAAATAAACGTTAATTTTGACATGTCGTTTAGATATCGATCTTTTGAAGATCTTTCCAAGTCCGTAAGAGGTCTGTTATAATGCAGGTGTCAGCAGGAGAGTTCATATGAATGATAACATAACACGAAGGTAAGTAATAAATGAATAAAATAAAAAGCGGCCAAGTGCGAGTCGGACTCGCGCATGAAGGGTTCCGTACCATTTGAGATGTATTAAAAAAAAATCTACTTGCTAGATCTTGTTCAACATTTTACCACTTTGGAAGTGTCTCTCGCGCAAACTATTCAGTTTAGAAAAAAAATGATATTAGGAACCTATATATCATTTTTGAAGACCTATCCATAGATACCCCACACGTATGGGTTTGATGAAAAAATTTTTTTAATTTTATGACTTATTTAAAAAAAACTACTCACTAGATCTCGTTCAAACCAATTTTCGCTGGAAGTTTGCATGGTAATGTATATCATTTATTTTTTTTAGATTTTTCATTCTGTTATTTTAGAAGTTACGGGGGGGGGGGGGGACACACACATTTTTTTACTTTGGAAGTGTCTCTCGCGCAAACTATTCAGTTTAGAAAAAAATGATATTAGAAACCTAAATATCATTTTTGAAGACCTATCCATAGATACCTCACACGTATGGGTTTGATGAAAAAAGATTTTTTGAGTTTCAGTTCTAAGTATGGGGAACCCCCAAAATTTATTGTTTTTTTTCTATTTTTGTGTGAACATCTTAATGCGGTTCATAGAATTGAATACATCCACTTACTAAGTTTGAACAGTATAGCTCTTATAGTTTCGGAAAAAAGTGGCTGTGACAGAATCGGACAGACAGACGGACATGACGAATCTATAAGGGTTCCGTTTTTTGCCATTTGGCTACGGAACCCTAAAAACCCTTTTTATTCCGTAACCACTTATAAAGTTTCGCTTAGTTTACTGCAGCATTACCTTATCTATATTATGTATTTCTTAGTGAGAGCGTTTTAGGAGGTAGGTGCACGTCTATTGAACTGTATAACTTATCATTTATACTATTATTGTATTTCCTTCTGTTGTTTCTCCAATAAAGATTTTTTTTTACTTTTTCCGTTTTTTGATTACGTTACGTTTTCCGTTAATTGAGTTATAAATGTAACCAGTTGTCAATATCAAGTAAATACCAAATTAAAATATTAAATATTCACTTGTAATAAAAAATTCTTTATTTTTTTCGTACTATAATTGTATACACTAGCTATCTCTGGTAATAAAACAAAAAATCCATTAACCCGCATGCCATATCAATGTGGTTCAGTGAAGGGGACGGACTGAAAATCAGCGCTGCGCAATCAATTTGTAATAAAATGGCTGACGTAGCGTACGCTGAGTCCGTTCCTATTGCCGCGCATGCCTATTATTATTATTTTTAAGTGAAACATTGTATTTTGTGTGGCAATAAATGGTTTCTTATTCTTATTCTTATTCTTGATTATTGTAAAAAACAGGAGCGATAAACAGTTTTCATACAAATTTTTAAATGCTCCTAACTCACGTTCTAAACCCACATTTTCTATTTCCTCCTGTGGCACACAGTATGCTAAAAACTCTTTCTTTAGGCGCACTTGTTATTTGTATAATGAATCTCTTAACGATATAGATATTTTTGTTCATAGTTTGTCCGTGTTCAAGAACAAAGTTCGGCAAATTTTGTTTTCTAGAAATTGATCAATTTGGTTCCAGTCATATTTTTCATACTTTTGTATGTTTTCTTACCTTACTTGCATGTAGTACACAACTAAACCGGTAATTTATAATTGCGTAATTTACATTTCTATGTAATAGTTTTCTTAGTAATGTAGGAAACTTTAGGCCTATTTTTAGTTCATTTACTCTAGACATATTTGTAAAAGGCTGTTTGTTTTCTAAATAAAAAAAAAAAAAAAAAAACTCTTATAAGGTGCATCGTATACTTCTAATTTCCCGGCTGTACACCTCTTAAGAACCAATGGGCCAGAGGATACATTAACACAGTCATCCCCATTATAAAACAGGACATCCTCTCCTACCGTTATATTCGTGCGTTCGCGCACGCCGCGAATTCACGACCACATTCACATACAGCCTCATTATCCCGATTTATTGTCGTTCACTTATCGGTTCATTAAGTTTAGGTGCTAGGAAGACATCAGTATTGGATAAGGGTGCGACGGCTGTCATAAGAGGAGCGTATAGCGTGTCTTAATCGCTTTGCTTAGACTGGAATTAGACTATCATAGAAATCATATAATTATAACGGATCCTATTTGATAGCATTGATCATATCTATACGCCAAACTTGTTAAAATTTTTGTTATTATACACCATCATAGGTTATTCATATTTAAATGACTCCTATATCTAGGAACATATTTCTATGATAATCTAATTGCGGCCTTAGACTGACAGGATGGCCGAAAATACGTTGACAAAGGCTTTTTTAAGAATAAATAAATATTATAGGACATTATTACACAAATTGACTAAGTCCCACAGTAAGCTCAATAAGGCTTGTGTTGAGGGTACTTAGACAACGATATATATAATATATACATATTTATAAATACTTAAATACATAGAAAAAACCCATGACTCAGGAACAAATATCCATGCTCATCACACGAATAAATGCCTTTACCAGGATTTGAACCCGGGACCATCGGCTTCGTAGGCAGGGTCACTACCCACTAGGCCAAACCGGTCGTCAAACTTACTACTTAAGTATTTTTTGCTTTTTATACTTTTATTACTTACTTGTCTTTCACAAAATGTCATAAAAAAAATAAAACTACAATAATTAAACTGAAACATAACATGTTATCTTCAAAATATTCAGCTTTCGCTTTAATACACAAACGCGAAAGTTTGGTAAAATAATAAATTATGAACCATATTCAGAGTAAATCTTTGTCAACATATCTTAGAGTCATCCAGGATTTAGGCATTTTAAATTTAAATTTTCTCCGTCCCAGTCAAAGAAAGTCATTTTTTGCGTTATCATATAAGTCATGTTTTATAACATTTTCAGTTTTCTAAAGAATGCATTACGAGATCACAGATCTCCGTAATAGAATACGAAGGTTTGGACGCGTAGGCCCCGACCCGGACCATTCTAGCTTGTCATCTGTAAATCCAGTATAGCTGATATCAAAGATATTATTACATTTATCGTCTAATTAAAAAGGAGTAAGGTGAACATTTGTAAACACATATTTGACGTCGACTGTTTCAATTTTCCGCCCCCGCGCCCGCCCGCTTCTAAAACCTCTGCACTGGAGCAAGGCTACGCGTGGGAAACAGCAGAAATTAGCATAGCAGCATCTAATAACTGCCTTAGTAAGGCGGATAATGTGTTAATAGATCTGACAAGGTCCGCAAAAGGTCAGGAAACTCGGCTACTATACAGTATCTATCTGAACGTAAAGCAATTACTCAAACCCGTTCACGTTTAGGTCATGAGCAACTTTTAATATGGAACCAAAGACAAATCCCGAAATCGCGAAAAAAAATTGACTCTCCCGTAGGAAATTTCAAGATCAGACCAGCAAAATGTATGAGACAGCCTTTTTTTCGCGATTTTAGGGTTGGTCCCATGGTAAAAGTTGCTCAGTATGACCTAAACATCGGGTTTAAGTAATTGCTTTACGTTCAGATACAAAATCTATAACTGGCTAATTGCATTCGTTACAATTTGGATCTTCGCATAGCTCTTTCATATCAGGAAACCATGCTCCACACTTTTATTAATTGTGCGCACCTCAACCGTCTTGTTGGCGGTCTTGTCGCTAAAAAGCGATCTCTTTCAGACATCCTGGCCGCGTAACCAACATGCAAATCGCTTACGCTCCGTAGCGATCGAAACGCAACTGTCTCTGTCGCACTAATACGGAAGAATTATAGAGATTAGAGACACAAAGCGATTGTCACTTCGCCGGCCGGCTGCTCTTGGGATTACATAAGCTAATCCCCCCCATCTCCGTTCTGCCACCGTGGGACTAGACGCGGACTTGCGTTTCACCCTTACGTCGTTATTCTGCCACTGATTCGCACTAAACGCTACGCATCTTTATCATGCGAATAGCTAAGGAATGGAATTCACTTCCTGCAAATCTATTCCCAGTCCACTATAACTTGGATCTTTTTAAATCGAGAGTGAATAGACATCTTTTGGGTAAGCATGTTCCATCCTAGACTGCATTGGCACTTTCCGTCAGGTGAGATTGTGGTCAAATGCTTCTCTTAAACAAATTGAATAGGTATATTTTTTTAACGATTCTGACATCACCAAAACACGTGCTATAACTTTAGCAACACGTTAATTTGTTTCTGATTTTACCGACCTTCACAATTTGAAAACATTACGGAAGGTGGAATCTCCATATACCAAAAAGTGTCATCAAAAAACCTTAAATAAATGGCGCTACAATACCTAGAATACTTGAACAGAAAATCAAATCATAGACAGCGCACTTTCACTCCGTCAATAACGCCTAGGTTCTTAGCTACTCTAGGGCTACTCTGGAGAGATTTGGAACTATTATTTATAGCTGACCACTGGACACTTTTGTATAAGTTCTTTTTTGTATAAGTTTTGACGACCGGTCTGGCCTAGTGGATAGTGACCCTGCCTACGAAGCTGATGGTCCCGGGTTCAAATCCTGGTAAGGGCATGTATTCGTGTGATGAGCATGGATATTTGTTCCTGAGTCATGGGTGTTTTCTATGTAATTAATTATTTATAAATATTTATATATTATATATATCGTTGTCTAAGTACCCACAACTAGTGATGGGTAGGACATCAATTTAAAATGAGTTTGTATGAGTACCTCATTCTCTAAAATGAGGTGTTACAATGTCTTACTTCAAATGAGGAGAGGTACTAGCACTTTTGCAGCATCGACTATTCCATCAACTCCAACGGCAGCAAACCATATTTAATGTAAATACATATTTAGGCATTGCTAAACTTCCTTTTAAATATTTAATTGGAGTGCAATTCTGGAGGTTTAAAACAGAACTTTAACAACCATTTAAGAATCAAACTAAGGAGTTAAAGTACATACATCCTATTGCAACTTAATTTGATGCTTTTATGAAACTTGTTCTAATTTAGCAGTTTATTATTTTTATTGTTAGATTGTTCAGTATCAATCCTTGCTACTTGATATCATTTTAAGTTTAACATTCATATATTGAAATAAATACTAACCATAAACTACCAAACAAACAATTAACAAACTAAGGAGAACAAATCCAATATTTTTTGTACCATTATTATATAGATATTACTAACTTACCACCTCATAATTTATCAGTAATAATAGCATTGTAATATGATAACAAACGAAAGCCTCAATAACGTTCGCGCGGTAATGCCACCGGCGTGTAATATACACTTGATTTTTGTATGCAAAAGACACAAAGAAAGACCCACAGGTATATTTTATCGCGAAAACAATGTTAATATATTGTTATTTTGGTATAATTATAAGAATGGTCACTGATCACTATTTATAAAACACAACTAAAGATTACGAACAACTTTTTCGAGTTTCTCGTACTATAAATATGTCAAAATTATAAATGATCGAAATACTATACGAAGCACGTTAACAAAAAGTATTACAAATTCAAATCGTTAAAATGTACATGTTTATTTCACCTATACAAATTATATTTACTTTTTTATTAATAAACTAATGTAAAATATCATATTTTGTGTACGCCACTATATTATATTTCAATAATTTAAATAATATTTTGGTCTCTTAAACGATAACTGTTTTTAAGCAAGCTTCGTAAATGCCCAGTGAGACTTGGTTGGCATTTCAATCGCTTATCAAGTAACCATTTCACTGTCCAGTCTAATTGATTCAGATTATACATGACACCAGCAATATGAGTCTTGAGGTCAGGTTATACTGGTATGCGCGTTAGTACAATAATAGCTAACAAATATGGAGGCCTACCGCGAACCACGAAGTTTTGCTTTGCTGTCGCACTTACGTATGAAATTACAAGTGCGACAGAGAGAAAAAACTTTCTTCGGTAGGTTCTTTGATGACTTAGATTTTTCGCTTTTGCAATGCTAGGATCAAAATGGCGTAATATGTATGTAAGCTTGCGGACGCTTACGCTTGTTTTCTTTCGTGTTTCATTTTTAACGTATTTTCGATGAGGTGTTATTGAAGCACGGCGCGTGTCTGTCTCACTCCCTCTTTCGGTAAATCTAGTTCATTGTTTCATTTTGAAAGGATTTTTGAGGGATGTCACAGTGAGGCGAGTGAATGGTACAAACACAACGCATTTCTCGGTGGACCTTTTGTCCTTGCAATAAGGTTTGTAGTTGGGCAGTTGATAGTGTGAGCGATGAATGCGATGACGTCAATGACTCATTTCTTCATTTGAATGTCGGCGAGCACCGAGCGCCTCGCGACTCTCTTGCGAGTTGTGAGGAACGCGAGTGAGTTTGAAAGGCTGAGAGTTTTTTTTTTAAATTTGAAGTGTTTGAATGGTTTTAGTGGTAAGAGCTGTGTGTGATGCGCGCGAGTAAATGAGTAAAATTAATTGAGGAGTGATGTATGACATTTATGCGGTGTGAAGTTCTGCGACAATTTAGCTAAATGAGTGGTACAAATGAGGTGCCTCACGACTCTCACGAGTGAGCAACTCAACACTACCCACAACACAAGCCTTATAGAGCTTACTGCGGGACTTAGTCAATTTGTGTAAAAAAGTCCTATTAAAAAAAAAAAAAAAAGTTCTGCCTATGGAGATTACGTTCCTTAACTCTACCTTCCATAGAAAACATCTTACATTCCAATGTCAAACTTGTACCAATTTGACACGGCCCGACCTTTGACATTGACTGACAAGATAAGGATTAAATTAACAATTATGTAGTTTTGTATTGTACGCGTCGACGCACTTTTGAAGTGTGTCAAATGCTTTTAAATTGATGTACGCTGTCAAGTAAATGATGCGTACTGTTGTATGTATACATTAAACTATTAAAAAAAAAACGGCCAAGTGCATGTCAAGCCATGATCTGTGTAGGGTTCCGTAGATTCTGAGTCTTATAACACAGATAAAGGAAAAATTGCGAAAGCCGTAATTTTTTGTACGGAACCCTCGGTGCGCGAGTCCGACTCGCACTTGGCTGGTTTTTCATTTTTTTACGACAAGCAATTAACATTTTGGTTTTAAACGGATTTTTTGTATAATTTTCATTTATTAATTCCCCATTCCATAAATAACGATAAGTTTACCTAAATTGTTAATTGAAAGTACCCCTAAGTAATATTACTAAAGTTAATACTTAGCCATGTATTTTTAAATTCACAGGGTTTTTACTTTCCTCGTATTCGAAAAAAAAAACCAGACAAGTGCGAGTCGAACTCGCCCACCGAGGGTTCCGTACTTTTTAGTATTTGAAATACATTATCTGTGAAAATGTCAACTGTCTAGCTATCACGGTTCATGAGATACAGCCTGGTGACAGACGGACGGACGGACGGACAGCGGAGTCTTAGTAATAGGGTCCCGTTTTACCCTTTGGGTACGGAACCATAGATACTATACATCTCTATTGTATTGTAGTAATTATTTATTTTAAGATTATTATAATGTAATGTTTACCCAGGTATTGGCTGTTGTATTTATAAATGTTGTTACGTATTTTTCATGTCACTATAATGTTTTACTGACTTGTAAAAGAGCCCTTGAGGCCTACTTGCAGAATAAGTTATTGAATTTTGAATTTTTGAATTTGAACCCTGAAAAGTAGTTTTTATTTTATTATATTTTTTACTTTATTCCTTAACAGAAATCGTAAAATATCATGAGAAATACACATAGAATTGCATATCATGGCTTAAAAACAAGTGTACACAGCATGCTTTACAAGTAAGCGCAAATGTTAGAAATTAAATATTATTAATTTAACACCATATTAACTTTAACTCCGATGAAAGGCAAAGTTTCAGTCTCGGATTCCCTTGATTAACAATCTGCTATTAAGAAACGAGGGTGGTCTAGTCTATTCCATAAAAAACTATTTTATTAGACATTCCCTGTCAATAGAACAGTTATATCGCGGCTATTTGTAAGATGTAAATTGCGTTAATTAATATTGTCACGTTGAAAATATTTGTCGAAACGCCGCCGGCGTTTACGGGACTACACAGTTAAGTCACAAGAGATAGCGTTTGAGTTCATGCTGTATTTATCTTATATGTATAGTCAGCATCAACGGACCGGACCAGCCCGCGTAGCCAACGTGCATATCGTTCACGCTCCGGGGCGAACGAAACGCAACTGTCACAGTCGCACTAATGGGGAAGAGTGATAGAGAGAGATGACTGCGCTACGCTACGGAGCGTTAACGATTGTCACGTTGGCTACGCGGCCAGACTACGCGTCAAAAGTATCAACGATTCCCTGATAGCTTAAGCGGCAACAGTAGTGGTCATCAGGAGTAATCTAACCGTCTAAATGAGCATCAGTGTCTCCGACCTCCAATCCCTTATCGTTCCCGCTGCCGCCCGTGTCAAACATCACACCACTAGTTGTTTCCACGTCGGGCATCCGGGACCGTTCACACGGTGTGCAGATATTTACTGTTGTCAGTTAATTTCTCCAACAGCTTTCTGTCGCTTGTCGCTCCCGTTAGTGCTTGTATCTCATACCTTGTCACTAGTCGTTCCTACGTCGAGATGTTGCGTTTTCACATTTCGGAATTGATAAGTGATATGTATTGGTATCTCCAACATCTTCCTGTCGCTTATCGCTCCCGCTCTCGCTGCCGCTTGAGTCTTAGACAACATTACCAGTTGTTCCCACGTCGGCATGCCGCGTTTTCACGGTTCGCAGTTAATGAACGTAATGAATTAGTGGTTCCGTGACGAGTTATTGTCGTTTTACGTTCATTTTATTATTCATTAAAAAACGGGTTTTAGTTATGTTGTAAGTTGTAAGTGCTACCATGATACGCGTGAGCCAGGGATCGGAAACCGGTATTTTTTGTATGGGAACGAAAACGGTATTCTTTCGTTCTTTGTTAATTATTTCATTCCTAATCGGGCAATCTAATAATACGAAGTCGTTATCTAAAAACACAACTGAGTCTTACATTTTGAGTATAAAATAAACCGAAATATATGGTTATTTCGATGTTTTTGCAAAAAACCGGTTCTGATCCCTGGCGTGAGCTTTAGAAGATCATCATCATACGTCCCACTGCTGGGCACAGGGCTTTTTAGGGTTCCGTACCCAAAGGGTAAAACGGGACCCTATTACTAAGACTCCGCTGTCCGTCCATCCGTCCGTCCGTCTGTCACCAGGCTGTATCTCATGAACCGTGATGTATCTCTGTTGCCGCTATAACAAGAAAATACTAAAAAGTACGGAACCCTCGGTGGGCGAGTCTGACTCGCACTTGTCCGGTTTTTTTAATGATATAGGATGTAAAGAAGCAAAAGAATCGCCTATTATGTAGGGTTGCCATACGTCCCGTATATACCGGGACTGTCACCGTATTTAAGTATCGCGTCCCGTATCTTTACCCGTCCCGTTTTTGTTTCGTATATCAATACCGCCGCAGAATACGCATATAAATTGGTCACAATCATCTCTGTTTAACCACATTGTTTCTATACCTAATATATATGTGAGTTAAAGCTATGGGAATATTTATTCGCACCCCAAAGCCGCTTTATAAGTAATTTTCAAATATCATACCTGCATTATAATCCACTGGGAGCATAATTTCCATGTTTTTTTCCCTTCACTGAAAAGCTACTTAAGTAAGCCTCGGTAGAGAGTACCATTTTGTACTATTTGGCGTTGAAACTCTAGGTCCATGGGGTCCCAGCGCGCACAAGTTTTTGGAGAAATCGCGAAACGTCTGGTTGACGTAACTGGTGACCGAAGAGCTGGCGGCTTCCTCGCACAACGTATCAGTATTGCGATACAACGAGGAAATGCCGCCAGCATCCTTGGTACAATGCCTCAAGGGCCTATTTTAGATATAAGCTAGTTATAGTAATCATTTGTATATATCCATTATGTATATTGTTATTGTCAATAAATATTTTTCATAGTAAGTTCTATTTTATTTTATTTATTAGGCACACAAAACAGATAACATTTATTACATGAAATAATTATTTTAAGTGAGGTTTTGGTTGGGAATGCCATCCAATGCTCTCATACATATGCGCAACATGTAATACACAATAAAGAGCGAAAACTACAATTATACTAACTACACTTAATTACAAAATAAAACAATTTTTAGACAAAACAATTTGCATAAATAAAATAAAGCAAAGAACAAACCTAACATAATGGTGATTGATGGCAAAGAACTTCCAAAACATGTTTCCGAAAGATGGCAAATTTCGAGTTAAAAATATCAATATACCCGGACCCGGACCCGGGTACGTCCTTAAACTACGTCCAAAAGAGAGGTACGGGCATTGCGAATGCCATCTCGCTTTGTGTGGTAGGGCACAGCACAGCGGATGTCATTCCAGATCTAGAGCAGAGCCCAACTGGGGAAGTACCTCCACCTTGCAGAAAACAGCAGCCAAATAACACTAGACCCTACTCATAGTGTTGTGTTCCTGCCGGTGAGTAAGGCTGCCAGAGCTCAACGAGGGGGGGCGGGTTTAGGGTCGGCAACGCGCATGTAACTCCTCTGGAGTTGCAGGCATGCATGGGCTACGGAGACTGCTTACCATCAGGCGGGCCGTATGCTTGTTTGCCATCGACGTAGTATAATTTTTTATATATATATATATATATGATTATGCTTAGATATCATGTCGTTGTACTGACGGCACATTTAATATATTTCAGGGATCTCGGGGACGAAAAATCAATCTAGCTAGGTCTTATCTCTGGGAAAACGCGAAATTTTGAGGTTTTATATGTTTTCCGAGCAAAGCTCGGTCTCCCAGGTCTTTATGATAAACTCTCAGTTAAAATGATTGGAAAATCCAACCAGCTATCGTAAAGTGTACGTAGTCTGTGAAACGATATAGCTTCAACCGCACGCTTGATCTACGGCCATTCTACGGCCACATATTTATTGTACAGGCCGCATGATAGCCAGCGTATATGATATGAGTATCGGTTCTAGTATAGGTTATGTTTATACTTTACCAGTAATAGAGAATCTGAAAGGTGTATTGTCAAAGAAAACTTTGTAGCCACGTAAATTTACTGCCATCTTACGACACATGATTAATCCTTTTAGAACGTCATTTGACTTTGATCCTTATTCTTTCACTGATATGTGTTAAATTTGTTAAATATCAAAAAGTGGCGCCATTTACCGGGCACAACCTAGCGGTTATGGCGCCATCGGTTGAAGCGATACCTTTCCTTTGGCCTTTGATTGTATTTAACAAAAACACCATCGAATGCGCCGACTTCTGGCCGAAGGGTGTCGTGTTTCGGAGGTTCCGGGGCCAACTGCCGAATCTGATATAAGAACAGCACGCAACGGAGCCACGCCGTTTTGTCGCCTAAATAGTGTTTAGTAGTAATTTTATAAACTGTATATGTATGTTAGTCTATGATGTGCAGGATGCAGGCGCAGGGCTCGACGTAAGAGTGCCACGAAGGATTGTGGTTTATGTCGTCGGAAATAAAATCATATCCTTGCTCAACAAAATAGTAGTTTTAATTTACCACAAATTACACTACATTTCGTATACGTCAAAGCACGATGTATATTGATTAATATGTCACATATTTAAATAATAAAATATAAAATTGGGAGCGACTTCATGGAGAGCCATATATCGAACAGAGAGGAGGTCAAAGACAAACCGGATAGGTTTTATAGAGTAGTATCATAAAGAAGAAACATAGGTGTTGCCTGTTTATATTAATAGACAATACATGTAAAGGGTATAGACGATTTCTAACAGTATATAAGACATTTGTAATATGGGCCTTGTTGCCTTAATCAAATTTTTGCAGTGGTAAAATACACCTTGTCACTTTCAGTAGTAGTGAAAATAAATGGTTGCAGAAATAAGTACACGAAAACTTTTAAAACATCAAATAAATGCCCATGCCGGAATTCTAATCCAGCACGTCCAGCTTCGTAGGCAGGAAAGTCAATTCGAACGTACATTGATATTAGAATTAGAGACTATTTCCTTACATTATTATAATGTCCATTGGCGTTTTCTTTCATCGTTTGCCATCTCGGGATGGCGCCGTGGACTAGGCCTGAAGGCTGTTAATACAAGCTCACGATAATCTCACTTAATGCAGAGCAATGCGCGGCCGCACGGCCCAGTATTTATCGATTACTATGTTTACATCTGGACACGCAACCCGCTCGAATGATACCGGTAACCGGGATTTGTGTCTTGGACACGCGCCGATTAAATTGTCCCGTTTGTGTTCATGTTCACGTTCAGTTTCTCCCAGTAGCAAACATATATTGATTGCACTGGACTAGATAAGTAAGCTCTAAGACGATTTCGTGCTTCGAATTTGACAGCTACACGATATGGCGCCATATGGCTCATCAGTATGTTAACGGCACCATTCACCAATCATAGGACATTTAAGAGAAACATTTGGAGTATTTTTGATATTTCATCGACGTCTGTAAAATTTCTACCGCTTTATGCTTTAAAAGTTGAATGTCCAATTCGTCCTTTATGTTTTCTATGTATTTAATGAAAGCTACTGCAGTTGGTTTCAATATTATTAACCAATTAAAACTATAGTTTTTTGCTCCAGTAATGGGATATATGGTGCCTTTAATTTTCATACTAACAAATATCAATGAAAAATTAAACTTGAGCAACTCTTTGGCTCTTGTTTATGGTAAAATGTTGCCACCGACACCGTAAAAACTGATGGTAAATACTAGTTTTACAGGATTTGTCTATACCATCCCATTACTGGTGCCTGTTTCATTATAGGGGTGTTTACTACAGTAGGGTTTGCAATCCGGATTCGAAATGTATGAAATTATCCGGATCTGGATCCGGATCCGCGGATCTTATTATAAATTTCAGATCCGTTGATCCATTTCACATTATGGTTGCCAAAAAATTACGTTTAGCCAGTGGGACGACACTCCACATTTCGGTCATTTTCGGCTCCGTTCTTCCCACCATTGCTCCGAGCAATTATTAGGGTTGGCAAAACTTGACGTCCCTTTGCGCGAACGACCACAGATAAGATAATGGCTTGAATTTTGACAATCCTAAATAGTCGAAAGGGATAGTGCCATACATAGGAAAGACACAGCATTATTCGACCCTGAATCGCTGTAAAACTTCGGTGTTGTAGGAAGTGTCATTTCCGTACGGTAGTACTATTATTTATTCTGTAGTTTAGCGAACAAAAAAGACGTAAGGCGTCAACCGAGACGAGAGTGAAAGAGACGACGTGGTTTTCGCTTTTATTACGTAGACATAAAGCTTTTCTTGTATCGGCTATTGCCGTCGATAGGTGTGGGAAGACTCTTAGTTTTAGTTTTCGTCTTTCACATATTGTACTACATCTATTCGCGATGCAAAATACTATCTTATTAGCAGCGTCAATGAATTTGTAAGAGCCCAGAGAGGTGCGGGGAGCAGGGGTGCATCTATTGCATGTCCGAACAAACCCGGTTCCAAATTCGATTCCGCGCCAGCCGCACGTCTCTTGCGCTCATTTTTAGGGTTCCGTAGCCAAATGGCAAAAAACGGAACCCTTATAGATTCATGTCCGTCTGTCTGTCCGATTATGTCACAGCCACTTTTTTCTAAATTGAATAGTTTGCGCGAGAGACACTTCCAAAGTGGTAAAATGTGTCCCCCCCCCCCCCCCGTAACTTCTAAAATAACAGAATGAAAAATCTAAAAAAAAAAATATATGATATACATTGCCATGCAAACTTCCACCGAAAATTGGTTTGAAAGAGATCTAGTAACAACATCATTTCCAAAAGTCATCACCATCAGGCCTGTAAATTATCATCGGAATCACATCATGAAGCATGTAGCCTCCCAAATACAGCCCTATCTCTGTGACTCCCAACATGGTTTTAGGCCAAGGCGATCAGTAGAGACAAACCTTTTAACCCTGGTAGACTCTGTTTCTGAGCATTTGGATAAAGGAATACAGGTGGACGTGTTGTACTTTGATTTTAGAAAAGCCTTTGATCGCGTGGATAACGACATACTACTAAGGAAGTTATGTATCATCGGTTTCTCTCCAAAACTGCTTAAATTTTTTGCTAGTTATCTACGCGATAGGCAGCAGTATGTGCAGCACGGATGCTTCGTTTCCAATTCCTACCACACTCGCTCCGGAGTAAGACAGGGTTCAATTCTAGGCCCTTTTCTCTTCGGCGTAATGATTAATGACTTGGCGTCTCTCTCTAGATATGCCCGATGTCTCCTTTATGCTGATGACCTAAAGCTTGTTTATGGCCTGCAGCAATTGTCTGACTCTGAATCGCTCCAAGATGATATTAACCGAATCTATGAATGGAGTATCACGAATAAGCTGCTTTTTCATCCTGAGAAGTGTTCCGTGATGTCCTTTAGCCGTGCTCGTAGTCCTTTATCTGTCAATTACCGGCTTGGAACTAAATCAATAAAACGCGTTGACACTATGAAAGACCTGGGTGTCACATTTGACTCAAATCTTAATTTTCATGGCCACATAAGAACCCTTGCTACCGACTGCTATCGGAGATTGGGATTCGTAATCCGCAATGCTCGTGAATTTGATAACCCCTTTGTCATTAAGCTTGTTTACACCGCCCTAGTTAGGAGCAAACTGGAGGCAGCGTCTATAGTGTGGAACCCCCACGAGGTCACTTATGCCCTGCTTCTAGAGAAAATTCTAAAGGCGTTTTTGCGATTCTTATATAAAAAAACCTATGGGTACTATCCCTTCCTTTACCCAACAAAATTTCTGCTTGGCACCCTGGGCTTTAACTCCTTGGAAGTGAGGCGTAATTATACTCTCGTGACCGCGGCGTGCCGAATAATACGTGGGGATTCGGACTGTCCACAGCTGGTCTCGCAACTTTTACGCCTTCTAGTGCCCCCTCTGTTTCAATCAAAGACGAATTTTAGGCCACGTAAGCGCGACTTACTGGCAGTTCCTAAAGCGCGCACTGTGGCGTACAGGAACTCACCATGAGTTCGCGCCTTACAATACCTAAACGCACTTGTCAAATCAGCTCCTGACTGTGATGTTTTTGCCAGTAGTTGGAAGATACTATGTGACGAATGTAAGAGATTATGTGAGGCGATGGATGATCACGCGTCTTCGGTTAGTATTTAAGTTTATTTGTTATTGTATAACACAACTTTACGTTAACGTTTTTGGATAGTAATTATATTGTATGCATTCCACAGTGCCTTAGTGTCTCACTGTAATACTGTGTAATCTGTTTGAATAAAAAATAAAAAATAAAATAAAAATCACCATCGGAATGTGATGTTATTGGATGGCTCTGTGTAAAAGGAGTATTAACTCTTAATCTTCTATCCTATAGTAATATTTTTTTAATCATTTTAAAAATATTATTTACTTTTTGTCCTTACTCCTCCTGCCTGATACTTAGATTAAATCGTGAACCAAGTCTGTATAAATACAGTCTGTTATTTTCTCAGAGTATTAGTTCGTTGTAATTATGTGTCAATTTTATAATAATATCAACACACAACGTATCGGTACTGCGATACAACGAGGAAATGCCGCCAGCATCCTTGGTACAATGCCTCGAGGGCCTATTTTAGATTTAAGCTAGTTATAGTAATCCTCTGTATATAATCCATTATGTATATTGTTATTGTAAATGCACAGATTAAGCATATTATGTTTAACAATATTGCAAGTATTGTTGAAACAGTTCCCGGATAATCTTTAATCCAGTAATTATCTGGCGGGGTCGGTTCCGACCCAATTCCAGCGGCGGGCAGTTTATCATCGCAGACCGTTATCTTACCGCGGCGCATTCGCACTACGGCCGCCACCGTTTTGCGCTAGTACAGTCGTCAACAGTTATATCGGAGCGGCCAAGGTGTACACAAATATCTGAACAAGCACTGTAACGCCTTGATAATAGAGGCGTGTTCAGATATTTGTGAGCGCCTTGGCCGCTCCAATATATCTGATGGCGACTGTACTCGTAAAGCCTGATTCAATAAAACTTAAAACTGTAAGAAAAGTGAAAAATTGTATAGTTATTTACTGACATAGCAGTCATATAAAATGACCGAACCCTCCAGTGGGCGCGGCTGGTTTATTTTCCATATTTATTTATTTATACTTTATTGCACATAAAATATTAACGGCCAGATTCGAAGAATGATTAAGACAGGTTTTAGATCTTGGAGAGATCTTTAAAAGATCGATAACTAAACGACATGTCAAAATTAACGTTTATTTCGATTCCGCTGTGATGCCAATAAGATCTATCTACGATATGTCTAACGTGAAAGTCACATCGATTGCCCAATTCTGTCAATTATACGACATACAAACGAAATCTAAATGAGAACTTATCTAAACCAGAACTTATCGTTATTGTATTTCATTCTTCGAATAGGGCCGTATGTGCTTTAAGGCATTCAACCACTGTGTCAAAAAGAGACGTTTGTTAGGTGCAGGCTTTGTACTTGAGGATATGATATCACTATTATCACTATAACCTACTACTTACAAATTAAATACTAATTAATATACATAATAGAATGAAATAATAAACTTAAACATATACTTTATATGATATACTTACATAAATATCTACATTATACATGTCATTGTCTTTAGTATTCGTCATTTATTTCAGTTTATAATATTATTATACCTATAATTATATCTACTTATATACACGTAATATGAATAGTACAGTTTATCACTTAACAATTCAAATCAAACTATTTAAGTAATAAAAATTTTTTGGCAAAAAATTGATTTAGCTTTTATTGTTGACTTTTCTTTCCACAAGCAACTAATACAAATAAATTACGAGTCAATTGTAAAAGCCCCAAACGCAATTAGGTTGCGTTGTTTTATCACAGAGTTCCTATGGCCACCATGGCCAAACATGGACGACGCGATGCAGAAACGCGGCAGTCTCAGCAGCATCCATGAAGCATTATTGTATTGAATGCTCAAGGCATTGTAAGCTCGCTGAGCATATCTTACCCACAGACTCCAACAGAATAGCCTACATGCTTGTGATAGAATAAGTTAGGTACATATACCTAACATAATACATATCACTAACATAGGTTAAGTATAAAAGTAATAAGCTACTAATACAATATGGAAAAAAAAACCGAAATAAATGATTATTTAATTTATGTTTAATAAAATAAATGTACAATACACATAGGATTTTGTACGACGGATCTGAAATGTATGGGATGATACGAGTATCCGGATCCAGATCGGAATAATTTCATACATTCGGATCAAACCCAACATGCACAGTCGATAGTGACGAAACGGCCCTCGCCCGACCGGGCTAGCTACCCGCGATTCGCTCCGTTTGAGTTTCGTTGTTCTGCAGGTGTATCGGAAGCCCTTTACTCTTAGGTCGATGACCGCTCAGCTAGGAACTAGACCTAATCTCTACTATTGCTGTGTTACACAACTAAACAATACTCTGTTTTAGTTTATCCCCTACTCAACTAAGGTCTTTTTTGATTCACTGAATTTGAGACAGCTAGGAAAAGGTATACATACGAGTACCTAACAATGAACCATTTCTAATTACTTTACTAACTTTAGTTTACAATTAAAATATACATAATGCTAAACTAGCTTAAATCTAAAATAGGTCCTTCAGGCATTGTACCAAGGATGCCGGCGGAATTTCCTCGTTGTATCGCAGTACTGATACGTTGTGCGAGGAAGCCGCCAGCTATTCGGTCACCAGTTACGTCAACCAGACGCTTCACGATTTCTGCAAAAAACTTGTGCGCGCAGGGATCCCATGGACCTAGACTCTAGAGTTTCAACGCCAAGTTAGTTTTGACAATATTTGTAAATACCTGTCAATAGTGTCAAGTATAACAAGCTCTTGATAATCGGTTATCCTCACCCATCATTATGACATTTGTGTTTGTTAGAAAGGGACAAAATTTAACATAGGTTTGCTAAGTTTTATGAAAGCCGGTCTGTCTTTAATTCCACAAAAGTGTGCCTGGCATTTGCTCATCGGTGGAGATCAGATCATGCGATGTCGCGCGTGAGTCCATACTTGAAGTCGCATTTGACAACGCAACGCAAGTCACGCTAAGCGGTTTCAGATTACATCGATCTAAAAACGGTAGCCTATATCTAATAATGGTATCAACTTGTAACTCACAAACAACAGTTCCCGCAAACCGCAACCAAGTGCCATAGACATAAATAATAGGTTTAAAGACACATCAATCCATAGATATAAGAAGTAAGGAGATTTATAACGAAGCATAATTTCAACGAGTCTCGCTGTCTCCAGCTGTCCCCCACCACATCATTAAAGGCGTGGCCAGACAACCAACTCACGCGCTGTGATTGGCCAAACCGCGCGGTGTAGGAGCCTAGAGCGGCGGCACTAGAGTGAGGACAATTCGATAGAGCTATCGATATTTTACATGTTCTGAACATAAGTAACATGACCTTAGAGTTTTGACATTTTTGTTTTAAGTAATAATTGCCATAGACTTAATTTATATTCCTCTAAATTTTTGACCTTATTTACGAGCTAAAAATTTTAAGGTACGTGTAAGGTATATTAGTTGATCCATAAATTCTCTCACAAAGGTTTTTGCTGATAAAATGTAATACAAAGCTTTTAATTTAAAAAAAAAAACATGTACCATGATGCGAAAGCTTGTTTATGCTTAACTAATCAAATTGGTTTAAATTTTAGTCATTATTTGATGTAATGTTTGTTTAAATTGTTTACTTTGGGATTGTCGTTAGACGTGAGCGCTTCATTAAAAAAATAGTTTCAGTTTACTATAGCATATTTCGTCACCAATTGAAAGCAATTCCAGCATGTTACATAGAGTTATGAAGAACTGCGAAAGCAAGTTATAGTAAATTATATTGTAAGTATAATGCACCATTAAATAAGCTTTTAAATCATATGTACGAATAATAAGGAAAGAGTAATCATAATTATCAGTAAAAATCTTTCTGATAGAACTTTTGGATCGACTAAGTATAACAATATACTATTATTTTAAACATATTTATATTCTATCGTTATATAAATGAGGTGAAGTGTAACTGGAAAATTTTTTCTTGAAAATGATCCAAACAAATAACACTTTTCTCGCTCGTAAACCAGTTAGGGCCCTCTACCTGTAGCATCTATCCATTTTTTTTAATACTGGAATTTTTCGGGAAACTGAAAAAAATTGCAATCATGAACATATTTGATTATACCTAGTGCAGTTATTCGAATCATTGCTAAGAACCTGAATAAAATATACTTATAGGTATAAACTATAATGTTATAAATAAATTGTACTTAATTAAATCAGTTTATTTTTTGGCTTACCTATTCGATTTTTAATCCAAATTAATAAGTATTAAATTAAACATTAGGTGCATATAAAATAATTGTAAAATTTTACTTGAAAAATAATTACTTTCATTCACACTATATCCAAACATTTTTATCGATAACGCTCAAAGATTATATGCACGAGCACCACTCTACTTCGCGGCGTCAATGAAGGGAGCGGTTGGCGGTCGTACCAAGAAACAATAATGCCCCTGTGAATATCGTTAGCGGTTTAATGCATTGCGCCGTTGCTATGGACACTACAAATAGTTTTCCATGCCAAAGCGTCAATGTAGGATGCATAGATAAATTGGCACGCGTTTGTATGATAACATGGTCTGACTCAGAAAAATCATATGTCACTGGATTTATTTGTTAAAATGTGTGGTTTTATTGACTAATACGTGAAAAAAAATGTGGTATGTAACTCCATGATCCTTATAGTTTTTGGATGCACTCCTATTTCGACACAAAATAACGCTATAATTCGGCATTTCAATAAAATAGACGCGCACATTGTTCAATGACAGCTAATTTGCTACTGTCTTACGGCGGGCCGGTATGGCCACGATGTGGCCATGTCGCGGCGACACGCGCCACGCCTCCGTCAGCCATCTAGTACTTTCTATGATCTGAGCATCAATCGCTTTTATATAGCAAAAACAAGTATAGTTTATCCAATGATACATAATGACGGAGTTTGTGACGTGTTAAGATTGGTTTAAGAGTTCTTGAACCAACCACAACCATTATAAAGCGACCTTGAGATTCTTATATAAATCAGAGAATGCACCTTGGTTATTATTGGGAAGAACGCGCGGAGATGAGACTGGAATGACGTTGTACCTTGCAGGATGGCATGGCAAAGTGCGACGAAGTAAGCTCAAGTAGAAACGACTTCGCAAAGCTGCCGGAGCACCTCAGGAGTCAAGACATATCTTTGATCGACGCAGTAAGAAATGCCGATCAGATGTTTATCGCAATAAAGTATGTTACTCAGCCATCGATGTAGGCTGTAGACTAGATATTAATGCTTATGCTCTAGGTAGCAATGCTTTGAGATTGCTCATCGTTTCTTGTAGGCAAAAATGTATAATCTATAGACATGGAGCCTTTTGAGGATTTTTTGACTTCCCTATCTGATTTTTACACTACCTATTATTTTAATTGATGAAAAGTGATATTTGGCGAAACTTCGCCTGTCCTCCTGACAATGACATTGAAGACAATGGACGCGCCTCACTTCCATTGGTACATACCACTTACATCTTCGAGTTCCTTCGATTTTTGCGTTATTTTCAGGTTCAGCAGAAAGACTTGTCCTTGGAACCAGGGTATGTCCTTAAACAACGTCCAAAAGAGAGGTATGGGTACTGTAAATGTCATCTCGCTTTGTGTGGTAGAGCACAGCACAGCGGATGACATTCCAGATCTAGAGCAGAACCTAAGGGAAGTACCTCCACCTTACAGAAAACCGCAGCCAAATAACACTAAACCCTACTCATAGTGTTGTGTTCCTTCCGGTGATTAAACCTTGCAACCACCAGAGCTCAACGAGGGTGCGAAGTGTTAGGGTCGACACGCTGGAGTTGCAGGCGTCCGTAGGCTACGGAGACTGCCTACCATCAAGCGGGTCATATGCTTGCTTGTTTAGATAAATAAAAGACTTCCGTTTGTAGGAAGTCACGCGAGCTAGGCACAGGCAAGTCGTTGGAATGATCCTAATGGAACAGCGTATCATTCTATGAACGGCTTCATCTGGTTTATTACATCGTGGTTGGTATTGGCTATTACTATAGATGGCTAACGAAAGTTGGGTCGATCAAATTCTATTACCTTACAGTTCCAATACTGTTCTAATTAATTTAAGACATATAACTTTAGGATCCAATTAGGATAGGATCCAATTGCCGTGACCATTACGTGGCTTGGTAATGAGGATTTTACATAAAAAATTGTATTATTCAGTCAACGCATTTAGTATGTATTTTATTAACCCATATTAACCTAATGTGATATACCAGTGCTCTTAGACTATCTTTATACGTAAATAACTTCCAGCTGTATACAATTGCTTATCTATTCCTTATCTTAGATAAGATAAAGAGATAAAGGTAATTTATTTTCCAAGTATGTTACAATAAGCTTATGAACGTCAAATAAAGCTACGCCGACTCTAACCGTACACCTCTTACCCGAGAAGATTTAAATACGGATAGGTATAAATAGTCCGGCAGAAACACAAGACTATGAGTAGGGTCTAGTGTTATTAGGCTGCGGTTTTCTGTAAGGTGGAGGTACATACTTCCCGAGTTGAGCTCTGCTCTAGATCTGTAATGACATCCGATGTGCTGTGCCCTACCACACAAAGCGAGATGACATTCACAGTACCCATACCTCTCTTTTGGACGTAGTTTAAGGACATGCCCAGGTGAATCGACCTCCAGAATTACAATTTACAGTAAGAAACTCAACTAACCCTAACCTAAAACCAATTAAATAAAACTTCCTTAGCGACCCGTTAAAAATCCTAATCCTTTTTAATGAAGCCAGTGTTGCCAGCCTGGGTGGCGAGAAAACCTTCAGTGTGGCCATAGTGTAGAGATAGTGAGAGTAAACTACTTATGTAAAGATCCACCAGTGGCGGCGCGTTACAAATATTCGTAGGAAACCCGGAGCTAATTTTGCTTTCCTTTTCTCCATGAACCGATTGTGAAAGTACTCAACGGGCTGAAATTAGACAAGCCGGTGGGAATCGAGTTCTTCGAACGATCCGTCACTGAGATCCACCTCGCTAGCTGTGACCTACTTATACTTCCATAGCACACACAGACTGACTACCACTGACCTATTTATGGGTAAAGACCTGTAACCCTTCTGGTCACAGCTCTTTTGCTCCCGGGGCAGTCCCTTCGGGACGCCTCGGCGTTATAGCGATAGTTAATGGAGGGATCTCCAAACTTAGAAAAGACATAAAAAAGAGCTAGCTGTGATGTGAGCGCCCAGCATCCGTTAGCTCGTTGCGTTGGGTGGACATTCGGATCATCGCCTAGCCTAGGACCGCGATAAGTGGTGTAGGTACAGTCGCCATCAGATATATCGGAGCGGTCAAGGCACTCACAAATATCTGAACACACCTCCATTGTCAACGCGTTACAGTGCGTGTTCAGATATTTGTGAGCAATTGGCCGCTCCGATATATCAAAGATTCAAAGAATTTATTTGCACAGTGTACACGTACATACAAAGAAGGAGGAGAAGAGAAGGAGGATCAAATGATGGTTATTGATGATAAGCTGTGATTTTACGACGTGGATTGTCACTACTTTACTACACAAGGCCCGTGCCTTGCTTGAAGGTAGACGCGCGTACTCGATGAGAGGCCATAGGCTATGTTCAGCGGTGGGCGATAAAAGGCTGAAATGATGATGATGCGTAGGTAGCGTATGTTACGCAAGCACTTTTTCGACAAGCTCTCTGGTTAATTGTCCTTCGTAGTCATAGTATTTTTTGCACTGGGTACATAAATTAATATATATGTATGTATATTTAATTATAGTATATTTATGTAAGTTTATAGCCGTTAGTATATATTATTTATCGCTATTTTGCTTGTTTTAAGTTACTTATTCTGTTTTTTTTTGTTTAATGCCTGCACGTACTACTGTTTCTGTTTAGCCTGATGGTTGACTGGTAGAGAATGCCTTTAGGCATTAAGTTCGCCATTTGTACTTTATTTGTTATATTGTGCAATAAAGTTTAAATAAATAAAATAAATAAATAAATGATGATGATGATGAGACGCGCAGGCCATTCATTTAGTGCATACTTTCTTGGAAGATTGGCTACTCGATACAACTCTACTCTGTCGCGTCCCATGTGTGCGAGCCTTAATTGGGCCCATGTTCGTTCCGCGACGTTGGTAGCCCGCACGTCGCCAGTTAATTGCCGTTAATGTGCTACCGGCTTTATTAATTAAAAACTTTGGTTATCTATGGATTTACAACAGAATGTTTCGTATTTAGTTGTTTTTAATGGAAACTTGTAGTGACTTTGATAATGTCATGTATACACCAAAAGCCTCCCCAAACTAGAGTCTTTTGAGCGTCGGCGTCTAGTCAGCGCTATTGAAAACGGCATCGCCGAGCAGTTGCGCCAACGTTGCGTCGAGTAGCAGCCATAGAGTTGGCAAGATGCCGCCCTTAGCACAAAACTCCTAGGAGTGATGAGAGGGTCGGGAAGAGTGTTTCCACATTGTGCGATCCGATATTGGATGTACGTTGTAACAAGTAAAAAAGTGTAGTAAGTAGTTTGTAGTTCAAAAGAATTTCATAAGAAAATGGCTTTTGAACTCTTTTTACGACATTAAAGATTTTATTGACCTACCTAATAATTTAGAAATTTAGTTTAATAATTATTACGTAATGTATCTAATTTAATAATCCAAGTGAATAATTGGCATTGTACCTACCTATCCTAATATTTTAATTAATTTGAATGTTAAATTGCAATTTAGTAATGCTTAATTTAATAGTTGACATTAAATTATTCACATTGTACTTATCCTTTTATAATGCCATGACATGTAATATTTATAATATTACAGTTACAACTAAATGACTAACTATGGCTATGGCTGCTGCTCGACGCAACATTGGCGCAACTGCGCAGCGACGCCATTTTCCATAGCGCTGACTAGACGTTGACGCTCAAAAGACGCTAGTGTGGGGTAGTCCTTCTTGAGCCACTTTGAGTCCAAGACGCCATCCTCTAAATGTATTTATTGTGAACCTTTTTTCAAAGGCATAAAAAAATTACCGCATCCATCGGTGTCACTCTAGTCTAACCTGTGTTATTTTTAGGCTGTAGGTATAATTTTTTCTAAGAGAGTTTTTACTAAGGATGGCAAATCGATTGGAGTTGACCCCCCAGAGGGTCCAAGAGATTGAAGAATACTGAAGTAAGCTAATAGGTACATTCCTTTGTTTTCTAAGATTGTCAGATAGTTTTCCGTCGTAAACTGTGGATGTCGTATTGATATTGAATGGGTCTCACCATGGCCGCTACATCTTTTCCTGTGTGGATAAGATGGTTGCGCTCTCATAGTACTACCTACTAGGACAGTAGTGGGCATTCTTTCTTCATGGAGGGCCAGAAAGTTCAAGAGTCCCCAGCAAGCTCGGCCAAATTTCAGCAAACGCAGTTCCCTTGCAAACGGAGTTTCGTTCTCATTTTAAAACTACGTGTTGAATTGTAATGAAACTTTGCACGTATAATGACATAAGGTATATCTATCTAGTCTTGTTATTATTTTGTATACCTCCAGTTTATTAAACAAACAAAGTCGAGCAAAAACAAGATTTGTATGAGAAACTTAGATTCGCTGTATTTTTGTCTATGGTATCTGAAGCTATATAAACTAATTACTGGACTAGATATACCTTAGTCTATTGTAAGAACAAAGTTTCAGAGCAATCTGATCAGTCGTTTTAAATGAGAAAAGTAAAGTATCGATGCATTCGAGATGTGGTACTGGAGGCGTATGTTGAGGATACCCTGGACCGCCATGGGCACCAATGTATCGATCCTTTCACAGCTTCGTCTCCGAACTCGTCTATCCACAGTCTGACAGCAGCGCATATTGTTCTAGTAAGGCCACATATTGAGGAAAAGCTGATCATTATTGGAAACACGGAGGGCAGACGAGGCCGGGGACGGTCGCCAACCAGATGGAGAGATCAAGTGAAAGGGCCCAATCCTAAACCAACTTTTACTCAGTCGTCTGAGACGCGGTGAACTGGCACCGATGGGGCAGACCATGAAAACCAGCTGTGGAGCATCCACATCCACCGATGACCACGATCCTCAGTCATGAGGGAGTGACCACAGAGAGAGAATATTATCCATCGTGCCACGCCATGCGTTACTCTCGAACTTTGTTAGAACCTGACAGCTACAAGAATAGACGATATAAGCTCGACCATCGTAGGCGCCTACAGACAATGGCTACCTATGGTTGATTACCTAGCGGTTATAGGATGAGCTTTGAGGATTGTGTCAAGTTATTCAATTTTGTTCAATTGCTTTACTATGGTCTTAACCGGTACAAAAGTTTAAATAGTATAAACAGTTCAATTTTACTTTATTACGTAGTAATAATCAATAGTCTCCGGCAAAGTCTTTTGTTTGTTTTTGACCCAGTTACTTACCTACTTCGTTTATTGACCAATCCGGTGTAAGGGGCGTAGCTACCGACGTATCTGCCGTATCAATTATACGGGGCCCTCGGGCCACGGGGGCCCCCATCGTATGTTTATGTGAGAAATCTTTACCCTTCCTAAGGGCCCCCAAACAATTTTTTATACGGGGCCCCGCCAAGGCACGCTACGCCACTGGTGTAAGTAGTTCGTCTTCATAATCCTCGTAAATAATGACCAACACACTACGGTACTTCGTTGTCGGCCGTCATGTCAGTATTGTCAGTATAGCAAAAAGGGATATTGACTGATGCAAACGCCAGATAAATGAGAACCGTTACGCATAGCGTTCTAATAAACTTGCTGCGACTGTCCTGCAGAAGTAGGGTTGACAACTTGAAGCTATACATTTATATACAGTGCGTAAATTCAATACGGGCGAACTTTTAAATGGACCTTTAATACGGGTGAATTCCGTGTCTGGTTTTATTTATTGCCCGTATTGGATTTACACACTGTATATCAATAGCTGTGTTTATATTATGAAAGGTAGAGTTAAGGAATAATATCTCCATATACCAAAAAGTGTCCGACAAGAAACTATAAATAGGTGGCGCTACAATACCTAGATTACTTGACAAAAAAATCGAATCATAGACAGCGCACTTCACTCCGTCAGTAACGCCTAGGTTCTTAGCTACCTTTCATAGTTTATATTATGGTGGTGTATGTCTTCGTGACAGCGTGATAATGGCAGTGTTTTCAGACTGTGGTGTACGAGTAAAATAAGTTTTTGGAAAGAAGTTTTTTCTTACTCAGTTTTTTGGTACTTACCGCAGACAACTAATACCCATAGAGACATTACAAAAACCCCAAACACAATTAGGTTGCGTTGTTTCATCACAGAGATATGGTCACCTCCTCTCTCCAGCATCAGATCAGCTCGATGTTACCATAATATTGAATTGTCACTCAACAAAACTGACTACCATAACTATCTGTATGCAAATTTTCAGCTCAATCGGGAATCTTTTAAATTTTTACTTCCAAGATAGTTAACTAACCAAATAAAATACAAACTAACAGGGCAAGTTAAATAAAGCTTGTAAAATACACTTATTTTATCGCGTGAGTACCCAAAGTCATCCATAACATTCTAGAGCTTATACTGTTAGATGTTTGTTTAAAACACTAACTTAGGGTATAAAGTCTAGTGCTTCTTGTCTTTTAATCCTGTAAATATTGAGAGGATTGTTACTCAGTGACTATGCCGTCATTAATACTAAAAGGGGAAAAACACACTTAGAAAGTTTTATATCAATAAACAGAAACATGAAGTAATAAACTATGATTAAATTAATGTCAGTTTATTAAATGATTATGGAAAAATAATCCATGGGTTAGGCTTATTCGTAGGCCAAAGAATAGGCATCGCCATTCAGCGTAGAAATGTGGACAGCCTTATGGGCTCCCTTCCGCAGGGGACATACCTGGGGGATTTGTCTTAAGTGGGTGTAAGTTTACTTTACATTACTATAGAGGCCGGAAAACGAAAGGGTTGCAGGCCAAGTAGATATAGACGGCCAAGCGGATAGGTATACGCGGCCGGCAACCCCGTTTCTCGCCGAGATTTGTGTGGTACTTTTCTCAACTTTCCAATGAAATAAAAAACAATACTTAGTAGTCAATTTAACTGTAGGCTAAAAACAAATTACGAATCTACTACTATTTGATAGTTGATTGCCAAGACGTTGTATGACAATTTGACGTTTAAAAACAAAAGGTTGCTTTACAGGCCTAGGCGTGTAAGGCTGTATGAAATTCCTTTACATATCATCTTCACTCATCGCACCGGATTACGTAGTATTTCCGAACCTAATTTGAAGTAAGTCATGTCAACATTTCATTACGAGTTTGAGAAAATTTTATTTTTACGTGCTCGAATTTGTGAGTAGGTGCTTATCTTATTAAAAACTAAAATTAAATTAAACTAATTTTTTTTTTTGCGGAAAATGTTACAAATATTTAGTAATGAAGGCAACCCTAAAGGCTCGTTATAATTATATTCGTTGTCGATGGTAACTCGGATCGCGATAGCCCCTACAACCTGACATGTACTTTATGGATTCATAACTATTTATCTGCAGGTAAACAGGCTTCGGGAATGTCTGCCGTATCTCTTCATCGGGATTTAACTAATTGAAATACATTAGAAAGTAGCACGGTTGAGTTAGCAAGGACTATAAAATGTACATATATTTTATAGTAGATTTTATAGTCGTTCGTAGTTCTTTGTTTTTGTTATATTAAGTATGTAACTTGTCTTGTTTGTGTTTACGAATAAAAATAATTATATTCTATTCTATATAATTGGAGTATATCTGTCGAGTATTAATTATTAATTATTTATTTTAAGATTCTCCTTTATTTATCTTTTTCTCTCAGATTAGGCTTTTTACAATATGTATATAAAAGTAAAATATAAAAACACTTACAAAACAATACAAAAGATATAAACACATTATAAAAAACCTAACCTAGGGTGCCGCCAGCAGCGGGGCAAGGCCCAAGCTGCCGGTGGTCAGGGCCGCAGGGAGAGGAACCGCCGGACTATCCGCGCCGTGCTCAAGATCACCGCCTTCTGCATCTGACCCTTGATCCAACCACCTAGCGAGAGTCTCTCAAGGTGTTGTTCGAGACTCTTCGCTATGAGACCGTTCGCTGAAACGACTATCGGGACAATGATCGTCGAATCAACATCCCACATGGCGGTTATCTCGTGAGCCAAGTCTAGGTACTTACTGGATTTGTCCTTCTCGGCTTTCACGAGATTCTCGTCATGGGGGATGGTGATGTCGACAAGCACGGCCCGGCGTTGCGATCGATCTATTATCACGATGTCAGGCTTATTGGCTACAATAGTCCTGTCAGTGATAATAGATCGATCCCAATAGAGCGTGGCACGACCATTTTCGAGAACTGGCGCAGGTGAGTACTTGTAGTACGGTACTTCGCGGTCCACAAGGCCGTATAGAAGAGCAAGTTGCTGGTGAATAATCCTGGCTACGAGATTATGTCTGTGCAAGTACTCGCCGTTAGCAAGATGAGAACAACCGGAAATGATATGCCTGAGTGACTCACCGGGACGGCGGCATGCCCGACAAATGTCGACCGTACCGTCCTTCAGGATATATTTCCGATAGTTGTTCGTCATCATAACTTCGTCCGCAATTGCACAGGCAAAACCCTCGGTTTCTCCGAAGAGGTCCCCGAATCGTAACCAGTTCACCGACGCGAGCAGGTCTACGTCAGGTCCCGTGAGGACCTTGTAGAACCGCCCGTGTAGCACCTTACTCTCCCATGCCGCCCTGCGATCCGCAGTACTTAGTACCACAGGTTTGCGCCAGTTCTCGTTTGCCAAGGAGAGCGGCGTGAGGTTCCTGTCTACTGCCACCACGTCACGATGCATCCCACACTCGTTGTTAAGGAAATAATTCCTGAGATTGCACACCTCGCGGTTGTGGAGATCTTTGGCGTTTAGGAAGCCTCGACCTCCACACTTCCGTGGAATGTACAATCTCATAACAGACGAGCGTGGGTGTAGCATACAGTGTGTGGTGAGCAGTAGTCGGACCCTCCGATCCAGGGCGTCCAGCTCGGTCTGAGTCCACCTTAGTATGCCAAAGGAGTATGTGAGTAGGGGCATTACCCAGGCGTTGAAGGCGCGCACTTTGTTGCCTCCTGACAAAAGACTGTTAAGGACTTTTGTGAGCCGACTGAAAAAGCGCTCCTTCACCGACTGTCTAATACCCTCGTCCTCAATACCCAACGACTGTGACATACCAAGGTATTTGTAGGTTTCTGATTCAGAGATAGATCTGAAAGACATTGTCTCAGAAAGTTGTAAATTTGTTGAATTTACAACCTTCCCCCGCTGTACATGCATAACCGCACATTTATCGACACCAAACTCCATGTTGATGGCACTACTGAAGACTTCGGTGGTTTTCAGTAGCTCCAACAAATCTTGGCTATTTGGTGCAAATAATTTGAGGTCATCCATGTACAGAAGGTGAGAAATGACTTCACCCTCTCTCCGAAGCCGGCAACCTAGTCCCGAATCCTTCAGCAGGGTGCTGAGGGGATTCAGAGCTAGGCAGAACCACAGGGGACTCAGACTATCACCCTGGAATATTCCTCGCTCAATCCTTATAAAATCCTGCGGGCCAGGGCGGTCATCCCCGCCTCCTGGTTGACGAAGGACTGTGGTCCACTGCCTCATACACGCGCTTAGGAAGGCTCTTAAAGCTGTATCAACTTTATACAGCTCTAAGACCCTCCCCAGCCATGAGTGAGGCACCGAATCATAGGCCTTCTTGTAGTCAATCCAAGCAGCAGAGAGGGCCCCCTATTCCGCCGGATTTGTTGGCAAATGGTCATGTCTATGAGGAGGAGCTCTTTAGTACCACGGGACCCAACCCTACATCCATTTTGAGCGGAGGCCAAAATGTTGTTAGCAACAATGTGCGCGTTTATTTTTGATCTCAAAATGGATGTAAGGAGCTTGTAGAGTGTAGGCAAGCACGTGATGGGTCTGTAGTTCTTTGCTTCCGTGGTACTACCGGACTTATAGAGCAGGAAGGTGACACCAGTTGTTAAGGAAGGTGGGAGAGAACCAAGCTCGAGGGCTTGTTGAAATTGTGCTGCCAAGCGTGAGTGCGAGATTTTAAGATTATTATTATGTAATGTTTACCCAGGTATTGGCTGTTGTATTTATAAATGTTGTTATGTATTTTTCATGTCACTATATGATGTTACTATAAATGTTGTATTGACTTGTAAAAGAGCCCTTGAGGCCTACTTGCAGAATAAATTTTTGAATTTTGAATTTGAATTTTGAATTTTGAGTAACCTTTTCAATACAAAAACTGGCCAATGTCATGTCGGGCCATGCTCATTGTAGGGTTCCGTGGTTACCATTCTATCACAATAGGCTGAACTGGGGCTATTAATAAGTTTTAAGTGTTTTATTTTACTTAAAACCAAACTTTCCATTTAAAAATATCAAATCTAAAAATAACGAATCAAAGGGTCATAAGTATAGTATGACGTCATTGTTACGGCTGAAAAGCTAAAAGAATACTTTACAGAAAGAAAGAGCCCGCGAAGAAACGTAAAACACAGCATAACGTGACAAATGATACTGTCATTTGAAATTTATGACAGCCTAACAACCGGGCACAATGCAAATTTTATACATTTGTCTGGCCTAGTGTATAGCCCTGCCTATTAAGCCGATGGTACTGGGTTCGAATCCCGGAAAGGGCTGTGTATTAGTGTGATGAGCACAGATATGTGTTCCAGAGTCATGTGTGTTTTCTATGTATTTAAGTATTTGTATACTCGTGTTAATATATATTAAGTATATATATCGTGTCTAAGTACCCACAACACAAGCCTTCTTGAGCTTTCTGTGGAACTTAGTCAATCTGTGTAAGAATGTCATATAATATTGACGTAGGTATTTATACATAAAATATTTTATTTTGTATATCCATAGTAATGACGTCACACTTCCAGTTTACACTTTTCACAATTTTCTTAGAAATTAATGGAAAAAATAACATACTTATTGATTTTGATTTTGATCACAAATTTCGAAATGTTGTCAATTAATCCAATTAAAAATGATTATCTATTGTTCAATCAGCGGTGTCACTATGTCCGTCACTTTCGCACTTACATACTTGTTAGAACGAGACAGGCATGGTGACAAATGATAAAGAGCCGACCATCTTAGCCCTACAGTTTACGAGTAATATACTTATTGAAATATTTTTATATCTGTTAACAGTGCTTTATTTTATTTTCAGGTAAAAAGGTGTACTTGGTGCCAACTAAGTAACCAGATGAAACACAGCACGTACGCTCTTCTTCTTCCTCGCGTTGTCCCGGCATTTTGCCACGGCTTATGGGAGCCCAGGCTTCGCTTGACAATTAATCCCAAGATGCGACTGCCATCTGACTTTTCAACTCAGAGGGTAAACTAGGCCTTGTCGGGATTAGTCCGATTTCCCCACGATGTTTTCCTTCACCGAAAAGCAACTGGTAAATATCAAATGATATTTCGTACATATTATTTGGAGCCTGTCGTGTCCCACTGCTGGGCAAAGGCCTCCCCCCAATCTATGTAAGACCGGCTAGGGCATAGTGCTTTGTGGCTTAGTCGGACAGTCAATATTAGAGCAGGATATTGACTTAGGGTGGTGGCGGAGGAATGGCTAGTCCATCAACGGCGGCACCCACGAGCCGAGTAAGGAGGCTCACTGCTTACCTGCCAACACGCATTAGACAAGCGCGGTAGGTTAATCGTCTATACCCCCCCAAATAAATTTCGTACATAAGTTCTGAAAAACTCATTGGTACGGCCGGGGTTTGAACCCGCGACCTCCGGATTGCAAGTCGCACGCTCTTACCGCTAGGCCACCAACGCGTGATAAAGACAGCACGTAAGCTATGAATTAGAATTCAAACGTTATCACGATACGATATTGGGTATTCAAGTTTTTAATTGGTCGTAGAGTTCACAAAGGTTACCGTTTTAACTCGGGCATTTTGCTTTCGTATGTCCGAATGTTCTCCTCTACAGGTCGCAATTAACCGATTCTCGTGAAATTTTGTGACCAGTACCCCTAGTGTAAATATTTTCGGCAGCGAAACGTGACGTACGCGTTTGCGTTAAGTGTCATTTTGTATGAGATTTTTGACTTTCCAAAACGTCCCGCTTGGCGCGCTGTTCAAAAACCCATACAAAATGAGACTAAACGCAAACGCGTACGTCACGTTTCAAAATCGAATTTATTTACACTAGGGGTACAGATTCTAATAAAAAAAAGTTGTCGATCTAGTTTTTGTGCTAACGAGCCACTGTGATAACGACTCGACGAACAATTTGTTTATACTTCGTCCGTCGCAAACAGGCATACGGCCCGCCTGATGGTAAGCAGTCTCCGTTACATGTGCGTTGCCGATCCTAACACTCCGCACCCTCGCTCAGCTCTGGCAACCTTACTTACCGGCAGGAACAGAAAACTATGAGTATTATTTGGCTGCGGTTTTCTGTAAGGCGGAGGTACTTTCCCAGTCGGGCTCTGCTCTAGACCTAGAATGACATCCGCTGTGCTGTGCCCTACCACACAGAGCGAGATGACATTCACAATACCCATACCTCTCTTTTGGACGTAGTTTAAGGACATACCCGGGTCCTAATCTTACGCGAGGTTTATTCACATATAGTTTCAAACATACCAAATCAAACCGAAGTATTGGTTGATTTATCATACTTTTAATTAAACCTGTAAATAAAGTTCCCGTTATCTTTAGACAATCGAATATCCGGATCGGTAGTGTATCTCTAACCGGGTACCATTTAATAGGTTCACTTAACATTCGACCTTGAGACC
The DNA here is from genome assembly GCF_033807575.1 of Cydia pomonella. Classification (NCBI taxonomy): domain Eukaryota; kingdom Metazoa; phylum Arthropoda; class Insecta; order Lepidoptera; family Tortricidae; genus Cydia; species Cydia pomonella. The sequence goes on from NC_084714.1 coordinate 1,617,040, forward strand.
CGAGATAACATCTCAATTTCCCAACAACACATGTACGGGTATTCTTACTGTATTACCATCCAGTGTACAGTCGAGTACTTTTATTGCCAATGTAACTTGACACATACGTGCAAATATACATAATAACAATAAGAATTGTTAATTTAAAAGAAACAACCTTACTAACGTTTAAAAGATATCCTGCGGCACCACACTAGGCTATGCCTGTCACGTGGCAGCCAGATTCAGTTTGTATATTCAAAAAAGTAGTTACATAAAGAAGCTAGTTACTCCGGTAACAGCATACAGCCAAAGACAAGGTTAATTAAGAATTAGGTAACATAAGTAAGAGAAAAGTATGTCTAATATGTAATCTAATAATGAAAGAATGCACAAAAATATTGTCAGTGTGTGTGTGAGTGTGTGTGTGTGTGTATTTAACAATTTTGTAACAGTTTTAACAGTATATACGACGAAAAAGTTGTAGCCAGCTCTTATAGTAAAAATATGTACAATAAAATAAACTATTATCTGTTAGTACGCGACTCTACTCTAAAGTAATAAAATATAGTCACTGGCCTTAATGTTCTTGAATCTTCATCGAGCCAAACGATGAATCCTGGCAGCAGGTGCTACTGAGGGCTACGCGGGCCCACCAGGCGCAAGCAAATGAAAACTTCAGCAGCGATTGTCAAGAAATAAGTAGTCTTCAATTTTAAACAAGAAGAAAGGGTTGCGTTAGGTGCAGCCCATTAAGTTAAAAAAAATTTTTTAAATAACAATACAGCGTTTAAGCTTTCATAACATTAAATAAATTTACTTTGAGTCGTACAATTCGCTTTCAAATTGTCGAGAAAATTTCGCCCGAAGAAAAACAAAAGACGAGCGAGAAAATTTTCATTACCGGCCAGTGCGCGCGGTGACTGCACCATGCAGGTTTGCCATGTTACAAAGTGACCAAGGCCTCCAGTGCCCCAGGCTGGAATCGAACCAGCGTCCTCTGATATCGCGGCAGATGCCTGAGCCACTCGGCTACCGGGGTCACAATGTAAATGGCGCCGATTCCAGTCATAACATACATTTCTTATGTTTGACTTTCCTCATAGTCGAAATGAAAAGTAGAGTGTTTAACTCGAGTAAAAGTAACCATCTCACGCACGGACTATTGGCGCTCGAACCCTTGGTTAACAATCTACTATTAGATAGATAAAATCTTTATTCAACCACAACTTACATGCTTTGTGACACAAACAAATAACAAGAGAGAAAGAAAATTGACAAGAGACAAAGAAAAAGTAACATACAATTTGACACTAATATCAATAATTACGTCAATAATTAATAATCAAACGAACTTACCTGTGAAGTTTGATTACAATTATGCGAGTATCCAAATCCAAGACAACAAATATAATTTACTAGCAGCAGTACACGTTATCGTGCAGTCCAAGTCACACATTTTAGAGATTATAGTATTTAAAAAACAAGTTCGCGCTGTCCCTCTCACTCACTACGCTGCGTTCCTGCTTCGACATCGCTCCTCCAGTACTCATTATTTCAGAGTTATTTTTGTGTTATTAACAGAGACTATTTTATTTTCATTTTTGGGGATGGGGGGCGGGTCTTTGTTGTCTTGGATTTGGATACTCGCATAATTGTAATCAAACTTCACAGGTAAGTTCGTTTGATTATTAATTATACTTCGTATCCAAATCCAAGACAACAAATATAATTTACTAGCAGATGTTCAGAGCTTTGTATTTAAATTCAAATCCTGAATGCGAAAATAAAATAAAATATCGATATCAAATCAGTATGTTACGAACATACTGATATTATTGATTTTGACTAAAGAGAACAACGTACCACCTAGAAGTTATTAATTTATATCCAATTTAAATAATTATTTATGTATCTACATAGTATAAATGTAAAATGTATGTATAGCATAATAAAATATTATAATGATAAGCGTCATGCATTAAGGAGTGAAATTGCTCTTGGTATTTCATTTCGTTAATATTAAAAAAGTATAAAACTTTCTTTGATTTCACTGTAGTATATTGATAAAGTTGTATATATCTTAATATTCACAAGGTATAACTATTTTTATGTCATTTACAAGCCAGGACGCCATTAAGTGTAAATGTGTTTTCAAGCTTTAGTTGGCTCTAAATAAGTTTTAGATGGGCATTTTCTGTCTGTAACCATATAACCAAACCATTTTGTATAATTTAGAATTTACCAACCATTCTCTGGATGTAATTACAACGGAGACAAACAAGCATACGGCCCGCCTGATGGTAAACAATCACCGTAGCCTATGAATGCCCGCTACTGCAGAGGTATATTACATACGCGTTACTGACCCTAAAATATAATCTAATTTTATGTTACGACACTTTTAATTTTGAATACAGCAATCAATACTTTCCTCGGTAAATAGCCTTTGAGTGAGGTAGATAGTAGAAAAGGAGAATTTTCTTCATTGTAAAGCTACCATAAATATCAAGGCTATATGTAAGTACTTTAAAACTAAGTCTTGACAATTACTAGTAGAGTATCCTGTAGGTATTAAGTATTTGAAACTTATCACTTTGAAAATATAGATGGACTAATTTTAGTTATTACCACAGATCAAGAAATAGTAATATGATATTATTTATAACTAAATAGCTAATCTCATCTGCTTATGCGTATCTGAACGATGATGGCTACTACGCTAACAAGTGGCAAGGAACTTAGGTAGATTATGTGTTGAGTTATGATATATTTGTGAACAAAATATCTGGCATGACTTGTAACTTGTACTTCATTTTAAGGAGTAACATTTTTTAACGTTACCTACAATAAAACTGTACAGTGTGCATTGCGACGAAAAATGAAAACTATTTAAGCTTTCTTTTACAGCAAGACAATATGACAACCCGAGCATTTACATTTCAGACAATAATAATGTTATTGTTAAAGGATTTCAACCCTTTATTGCGATTATTAATCTAGCTACTTAGCGCAAGCGACTGCAACACGTGGCAGCATAACTCTAGTTGCATGGTTGCACAATTTACAGCACTTATTTCGCGTCGCGGGATAGTGCATCAACGGCGGTTCAGCTCTTGTTTGATGCGGCGATGTTCCCCTGAAGTTTGGAGCTGAGAATCCGTAAGTAAATTGTACCGGATTTATTACATTAGGCTCGTTGATATGGTATATTCTTGACAGCATATCAAAGCTGACGTTTGAAGTTAATAGGAGTATATAACAGCGTGATATGAGTACGAATCATAAATTTGGGTTAAAGGGTTTACAGATATATTTTTTCCTATATGTTGTTTACATACAGCATTTCTTTGTCTGTAAGGGCAATGACATTGCGTACATTTTGTTTAAGGTATTTTAGGCCGCATTAACACCTATTAAATTACCTCAGCGTAACAAGAACCTCCTTTATATTTCATTATTTTTACAAGTCCTGTAAACTTTAGCTCAACCTTAAATATTTTTGCTCTTTAGTCCCTTATATTTACATGCGTAAAGCTACTTCCAATACTATTAAAGTCATCAATCATTACATTGGCATCAACACTGTTATAGTAGAGCAACGTTTTTTTTTTTTTTTTTTTTTTTTTTTTTTTTTTTTTTTTTTTTTTTTTTTTTAACTTTATTGCACAAGTACAAGTATAACGTACAATAGGCGGACTTAATGACTTAACGTTATATATCTTTGACGATATCATTTTGAGATATGTATAATGACCGACTGTAGACCGAAGAGCGAAGTGACCGAAGAGCGTAGCGACCGAAGTGCGAAGCGACCGAAGAGCGAAGCGACCAAAAGGAGCAAAGCAACCGAAGAACCAAATGACCGAAGCATTATAACCTCGACACTTAAAATGAAGCACATATAGCCTCGACGCTGCGGAAATGGAGGCCTCGATACGATTATTGTGGAATTGTAGAGTACATATAACTTAAAGTGCGGCATATATCTTCGTCACTGCGACAGCTGCGACAGCGGACCCCTTGACACAATTATTGTGGAGTAATGATAGCATCCTCACTATGACGTGGGGCAAACTTAGCCTCAACACTACGACAGCAGAGCCCTCGACACAATGATTGTGGAGTAATGATAGCCTCCTCACTATTAAAGTGGGGTACATATAGCCTCGACGCTGTGAAAGCGGAGCCCTCGACACAATATTGTGGAGTAATGATAGCCTCTTCACTATTAAAGTGGGGCAAATATGGCTTCAACGCTGTGAAAGCGGAGCCCTCGACACAATGACTGTGGAGTAATGATAGCCTCTTCACTATTAAAGTGGGGCAAATATAGCTTCGACGCTGTGAAAGCGGAGCACTCGACACAATGGTTGTGGAGTAATGATAGCCTCATCACTATTAAAGTGGGGCAAATATAGCTTCAACGCTGTTAAAGCGGAGCCCTCGACACAGTGATTGTGGAGTAATGATAGCCTCATCACTATTAAAGTGGGGCAAATATAGCTTCGACGCTGTTAAAGCGGAGCCCTCGACACAATGGTTGTGGAGTAATGATAGCCTCATCACTATTAAAGTGGGGCAAATATAGCTTCAACGCTGTTAAAGCGGAGCTCTCGACACAATGATTGTGGAGAAATGATAGCCTCTTCACTATTAAAGTGGGGCAAATATAGCTTCGACGCTATTAAAGCGGAGCCCTCGACACAATGGTTGTGGAGTAATGATAGCCTCATCACTATTAAAGTGGGGCAAATATAGCTTCAACGCTGTTAAAGCGGAGCCCTCGACACAATGATTGTGGAGTAATGATAGCCTCATCACTATTAAAGTGGGGCAAATATAGCTTCGACGCTGTTAAAGCGGAGCCCTCGACACAATGATTGTGGAGTAATGATAGCCTCATCACTATTAAAGTGGGGCAAATATAGCTTCAACGCTGTTAAAGCGGAGCCCTCGACACAATGATTGTGGAGTAATGATAGCCTCATCACTATTAAAGTGGGGCAAATATAGCTTCGACGCTGTGAAAGCGGAGCCCTCGACACAATGGTTGTGGAGTAATGATAGCCTCTTCACTATTAAAGTGGGGCAAATATAGCTTCGACGCTGTTAAAGCGGAGCCCTCGACACAATGATTGTGGAGTAATGATAGCCTCATCACTATTAAAGTGGGGCAAATATAGCTTCAACGCTGTTAAAGCGGAGCCCTCGACACAATGATTGTGGAGTAATGATAGCCTCATCACTATTAAAGTGGGGCAAATATAGCTTCGACGCTGTGAAAGCGGAGCCCTCGACACAATGGTTGTGGAGTAATGATAGCCTCTTCACTATTAAAGTGGGGCAAATATAGTACCATGTCGACATCTCATTTATAAGAAAATATTTATTTAATATGTGTTTTAATTTTGAACTATTAATTAATGTGCATTATAAAATTACATTAAAACTTTAATCAACACAGTTAATACCGATTTTCTGTTTGATGAATATCTTGTTGCACAGTAAACCTAAGCTTCTAAGTACTCACGGAAAGGAGAATTATTATTAGACGGAGTCCACAATATTACACAAATCAAGTATATCTTTCCATAATATATTTCATTTTAAAATTATATTATATTATGTTAATCAAAGCTGTCTAATAATAACAAAGCGGGTAACTAACTGATGATCAAATTTAGGAGGCGACCACATCGATTGGGACCAAGACTAGACGATACCGCGATCTCCGATTAAAGCCTACTACCTAATCCGTCATGATCCATACGATAGATTCACTATGGCCCTCATATGGGGCATGGGGCGCACGGTATCGGAACACGCATAGCACGTCCCGTTTGTATACGTCGATTAATGGCATTAAACACTTTAAACTGTCAGTCAGACTAAATAGTCTTCCAATGTCTTATAGATTGTGTATTGATTGACATTACTCCTGTATATTTATACCTATAGGTATCCTCATAAGACGCTCATTAAACTTGTTGGTACTGTGTATGTACATTTGCATAAAGACGCGTTTTGTTATCATTCATAGGCACTTATTACCAATCGGCAAGGATTACCATTGTTATCTGTTTTATTATATGGTAGGGTAGATCGGACATGGTAAAAGCCGCTTTCGTGAAACGATTACCTAGTATATATTAACTTTATTCAGATATGGTTTGTATATTTAAATCTGTACGCGAAAGCATCTCGTAAAAAAAAATTGTGAGTGATCAATGCAATCATAAAATGAAATCTAAATAATATTATATTAGTAAATAATACTATAATAGTACGTATTACAATTATTTAAAGTTCAAATTGTAATCTATTTGTAGCCCCATACTTATTTTTTCCGTAATTTATTTATTCAAAAAAGAAGGTAGTTGTAGTAAGTGATTTCGTATGAACGTAAAAATTACTTACTTGATTTCTTAGGTAATAAGTTTATTACGCTAAACGAATATACCTACAATTTCAAATTGAAAGTTTAACTGCCATGTAAGTATGGCAAACGAGACTAGACTTGCCGAGCTGAATAAACAACAATTTTTCGTTCGAGGGTACGGCGGTCGGCAGTTCAAATAATGTTTTGATTCTATACTTCTTATTCAGCGCACAATAAACATTAATCGAAACACAATTAGGTACACATATTTAGAGGAACACTATTTTGGCGAAAATACGTGTGACTCGGACTAACACAAAAACATGTAATGAGTACTGGAGGAGCGATGTCGAAGCAGGAACGCAGCGTAGTGAGTGAGAGGGACAGCGCGAACTTGTTTTTTAAATACTATAATCTCTAAAATGTGTGACTTGGACTGCACGATAACGTGTACTGCTGCTAGTAAATTATATTTGTTGTCTTGGATTTGGATACGAAGTATAATCAAAAGTATTACGTGTCTTATTTTTAGGTTAATAGAGATATTAGTAGAGGGTCATGTGTTGTGGTAAAGAATAGGCGCTGACTCAGCATAAATGCTGCGGAGACCACAGCGCTGATCTTCCGTCAGAACCTTAAAACCTACACTAATAAACGACCAGTGCAGCACTAGTCAATGTACTTATATGTTTAAATATATACTTATGCATGTTACATATATTTGTACTGTATGTATGTAGGTACTGTAAATAAATAAACTATTCATTCATTATCCTCTTACTTTCCTGTGCTCAGTAGCGATTGGAATGACTGTCACTAAATGTCATCGGCCAATTACCGTGGGTGTCAAATAAAGGTTACCGTGATACCGACTCTAGCGATACCTGATACTGATAACACAGAACTGGGTTACTATAAATTATGGGTAAATTAAGAGCCCAGTAACGATTTTAGATCAAAAATATAAAATTGATAGATTTAGTCGTTGAAATACACCTTTTGTTACGTAATATCTAATATCTAAGTAACAAGTATTTATTTTTAGACGCTAATAGTAGCGTCTTCTCATCTTGCCTTTTAATAATGAGGTCGCAAGCGTGCGTCCCCGGTAATATGTGACGAGAAGGGACAGTTTAAAAAAAACATCATATAATTATGGTGGTAAAATATACAAAATGATGAACAAGAACAGTTTCAGCAAATGTTGTAGATTGTTTAAGTATCAAAAATTACGTTGAAATTAAGTTTATTTTTAGAGGAATTGTCATTTGTTTTGAAGTAATTTCTGGAGAAAATTGATTTCGTCTAATTTTCATTTAGACTACTTCAAATTTATAATGACAAAAATGTAGTTTATTAAAGTTGAAGTACAGGATATGTGTAATACAAAATTACCATTTTTAGCAGTCCAAACTTTACGAAATTTACAAATAAGAGCTTTAAAATCAGTGCTTTACGCGCGTTTACCTAAACGTCCATCAGATTTTTTCAATTACTAATTAAGAGACTCTGATACAAATTGATTTATTAAAATGAAAGATAACAAGACGTGTTAACAGAAACCAGCACTTGTTATTTCTTATAGTTAACAAAAGGTGTACAATTTCATCGACTAATTCTATCAATTTGACATTTAATACATAACAGTTCTTTGCTGCATCATTATTCTGTACCCCTAGTGTAAATAAATTCGATTTCGAAACGTGACGTACGCGTTTGCGTTTAGTCTCATTTTGTATTGGATTTAGAAAGAGCGCGCCAAGCGGGACGTTTTGGAAACTCAAAATCCTATACAAAATGAGACCTAACGCAAACGCGTTCGTCACGTTATGATGTCGATCAAATTTACACTAGGGGTATTGTTTAGGATTCAATAGATTCACACGAAACTGCCGAAATACCACACCCTTCAGACAGAAGTTCAAAAATAGGTATTAGTACTGTTATTAGAGACATTACGAACACCGCCAGTCAAAGGTCTCACAAGATCCGCCAAGATACCTCCTTATTGATGGCTGTAACATTAACATACTTTACATATCCGTTTGTTCCGCATGACTATGATTTAAATTCTGACACGATATTGTACAATCCAAGTCTAGATGAAAGAGATACAGGCATATTTTCGCCTTATTGCCTTGCGAGCGTTTCAACTTGGACAAAAATTCGAATGTTCTCCTCTACAAGTCGCATTTCTCAACTAATTCTCGTGAAGTTTTATGAACTTCATTATCTGCTTCATTATCGCTCTTGCGAAAGAAAGAGCTAGTTACAATAGGATTAAGCTATTATTTTCATATATGAGGCACACAGGTGAGGTATCACAAACATTGATTTTATCAAGATTTAGGAAGAATATAAATGAGACAGTCACTGTTTCTTAAAAGTATTCATTCAGATATGATTTAATCTCTTCAAAAGCCGGAGCTTAAAATTGTGCCTCAACGACAGCAACGCAATTTATCCAGGAAAAGGACAAAATGGCCGATGAATGGGAATAGATGACGAGCAGGAAACGCTGCAACTACGTCGCTTCTGTACATGCTATCCAAATATAATCTTAAGTTTAATAAAATTTACTCCACAAATCCTGCATCAAATTCTAACCAGAATTCCCCAAATTCAAAATTTCACACGGGAAAGCCAACCTGCCACAACCGCTACCGGCTCTGCAGAACTAATCGTCTATTTTGACACAAATGTTCGTGCACCATTCGATGCACGCCATGTCTGACCTTGACACCACTACAGCCGTTTACTTGCGGTTGTAAAACTGGCATCTTCGCCTTAACGGCTTGGTAATACAGTTGAAATTAGAACGACAAACGGTTGAGCATACGCATTAAAATATTGGGCGTAATTATTCGAATTTAGAATCAGAATGTGACGTATGATGTGGAGATTAGGTTATGAGATGAGCTATGGTATAGACAGTTTTGTAAACGTGTCTCTTCTAAAGTTTATGTTACTTTCTTGAGATATTTTACTTTGAATGAAGATTATGTACAATACTTAGGTTAGTGGACTAGATAGCCCATTCTGACATGACATGACAATTCATTCTACGTTTACTATCATAATGGTTTGACAGTAAACCTACTTATAATGAATATAGTGTATGAACGAAAATTGAGATTTTTCCGACATGGAAAGATCCGAATGGAAACTTCCTGTCCTTATGAATGATTTTTTTAGAAACTAAACTATAGTACTAAACTACTTTTATATAAACTAGATAACAGTAAGAACAGTCAAGGCATTGTATTCCGAACCCATTTCGTTGAAATGTTGTTAGACATTCGCAATGCATTAAGGTCGAAAATTGCGACATGTTCGACTACATGCTCTAGCTAGCTCTTATGGTGACAGTTTGCTGTGCGATCTTGGACCTTAGGTGTGTTGGAAATTAAATTCCTTGTCTGTACCTAACTAGACCTACACTGTAGATAGATGTACTTGTGCTGTAGATTAGACCAAGAGGGAACTTCTTAAATATAGCTTTGCTTTAATTAAAAAAATGGGAAATGCCCATAATAAATAAATGTTATAGGACATTATTAATGATTAAACGAACTTACCTGTACGTGAAGTTCAATCATAATTACTCGAAGGGTTTCGTTCGAAGATATTAGCATATATTACACATGTAGTTTCACAATAGACTCGCCATTTCGCACTATATTTTGGAGAAATAAAACAATTATTAAAAAAAATAGGGTAGAAGAATTTATCGTCTCGATATCCAACCCTCACCAACCAGGCGCCATTATTCTGTTTAGAGAGGTGCTGAGCTGTTTCCTACATTATTTCACGACCTGGGGTCAGGCTAGTCCTAGGGCAGGGAGGGTTGCTAATATCTTCGAACGAAACCCTTCGAGTAATTATGATTGAACTTCACGTACAGGTAAGTTCGTTTAATCATTAATTACTTTCGGGTTTCGTTCTCGATATTAGCATATATTACACATGTAGATGTTTAGAGCAAGTGTAGGTCGTGAAATATTTTAAAACTCTAAATTAAACTCTGAATGTAATGATTTATATAGTGTATATTTCTTACACACAATCAAATTAATAATATTAATTGCAACTTTTTATATCCTCTCCGGTACAATTTATTGGATTACAACTATAAGTATTACGATACATAGGTATATGTTCGCTTTAATACCTACTTATGTTCATTACAATCTTAATTGTTTATTAATACGTAGATAATATGAATCATGAGGTATTTAATATATTTCTAGCGAAATCAATGTTACCAGTTTGCTCAGATATTATTTTATTATAATATTTGGCAAAAACTGACGATTTTGCACTCCAACCAGCAGTTTTCCGAATGACGTCTAAACTAACCCCTAATTTAAAGGCCTTGGAAGTAGACGCATGTCTAGTGCTGTGCGCAGTAAACAAAGTAGTGTCAATACCGCTACTTGATAATGTGCTCCTAATCCACCTACTTAAAGTTTGGGATGTAACCTTATGATGAGGTTTCCTGAATGAAATAAATAATGAATCAATATCATTTCGAATATTATTAGTTTTGTCCAAATATGATCGTAGGGTACCAGCGGGACAAATCTCAGGCCTTTGCAAGAAAAATGGTAATGAAAGCACGGGTTGATGTGATCCAAGCCGTGATGTTTTGATTAAATCAGGAATTTGAATTATAATATCGGAATCTAAGATTTTTATATTTTTAATGTTTATAGAAGATAAGGTTTGGACCCGGTGAGCAGTAACTAACGCTAATAATGTTATTAATTTTTTGGTCAGGTTTTCAAGATTAAGATTTTTATTTGGATACCAATCAGCTAAATTATTTAACACTTTGTCAACGTCCCAAGTCAAATTATATTTGGGTAACGCCGGTCGTGAACGAAATACACCTTTAAGGAATCGCTTGATTAAATCATTGTTAGTTACATCTTGATTAAATAACAAGGACAATGCTGATCTGCAGCTATTGATGGTACCATACCTAGCGCCTCTTTCATAGACATACGTTAGAAAACTTAAAACTTCAAGTTCTGATGCCTTATAAACATTAATGCCCTTCTCTTTGCAGTATGAGAACCATTTTTTAAAACAAGTATCGTACTGTTTGAGTGTGTTGTCTGAAAGAGACGCTATAATTGTAGGAATAGATGGTTCTGGGACTCCCCTAAGAAGTAGCGACGTCCGAATAGCTTCCCGACAACCAGCGTAATCCAGCGATGAATTGCACGATCGCTACAATGAAAAATAATTAATTCATCGTAAGGTCGGGAAATCAAAGGATTTCGAAATAAACAGTCTCTTGAAGAAAGGGAACATATTCTATGCGCAGAAATATTTGAAAAAAAAAAAAAAACTTTAAGCCCTATGAAGGCTGCCAGAATCTCGAGGCAATCTATATATAAGGAGCTTTCATGTTTATCCCATAGATCACTAGCTGTATCATATCCACAAGCTGCTCCCCACCCCGTTGTTGAGACATCTGTGTAAGTCTCCGAGGAATTATCATCGCTACTATTTTGCTTACATAACTGTTTATTGCCTTTCTAATTTTTAAATGCTGTGTTTTAAATTTAGTATTAAATTAAATGCTTAGGTTTAGGTATAAGGAAAAATACTTGAAATGTATTTTTCGATACAAAAAACACATAATGACACAGCACAGCAGCAAGGAAGACATAACATTCGCAATGAGAATCTTCAAATGATTTATATTCAGATTGCGAATACCTATGTTGGTTCTTTGGGGATGACAGTTTGAATAACTGGTTATGTGAAAGATTTTTCAGAACCCTTTATCAAAGCAAGTATGACTGGGTTGTTAGTGATAGTAGTCCACTCGTGGTGAAAATGAGAAAATCGCCTAGCAGGCTTACCGTGCATTACCAGGACTAACGTCTGTGACGTGTATATTGATGACGCGGCGATGTCCTCGAGTGGCTGCGGTGCCTCGTCGTCGTTTGCCTCGAAGTCGCAGGTGGATTCGCCGACCGCCAGTTCCGAGTCCCCCCCGATGCATGCGGTCTGCGATTTGCAGGGGGGCCTCGTCCGTTTAAAGCCTTGTTTATCATTTTTGTTTGTTTAGGCTCCGCATCCTTAGTATTTGTAGGTCCAGAGGACCTCATATCTGCCCCGGTTTTACTAATAGTTTTTGCTGACTTCAAGGTTTCCACCAAATTGCTGCCGAAAAGTAAATCTTCAATTTTCGTCTTCTCTAGTTGATCTTTCAGCTCTTTTTTCACCGTTGACAGAATAAAAAATCTGCGTAACATTGAATCACTATGTTGTATGTCACTTAAGATTCGCGCTGTATCCATTAATAATCTAAGGACTTCCTGGTTTTTGCTGTCAGATGTAATAAGAAGTGTGATAGCTTTACTGAGAGACGACAAAGCGCAGGAGTTTAAAACCTGCTTATTTTCTATACCTTTGTCACGTTTGGCCTGGCTTTCAATCAAGGATGCTCGTATCTCTGGATTAAGAGTTGGAGCCTTAATCATTTTACAATTTCCGGGGATCAGATATTTATCTTTAATCTCTGCGCGGCTCTCTTTAGTAAGACCTGAAGTGGCCAAATGATTTAATCTGATTG